>NW_013952423.1:741260-776156 GCF_001266775.1 Austrofundulus limnaeus
ATCTTTGACTGTGTAACTTTACAAATAGCACCCCATATCCCCCATGCTGTAAGTATCCAATTGGACACTCGTACCTATTTGCTTAGTTAAATTCAGGTGGTGACTTGCTTTTGACCAGGCAGTGTAGGTTTGTGCATTCAAAAAAACGTCTTATAGTACATATTTGTGCCTTCTCTGTGGTATTATTTTCACTGTTCAACTATAGTTTTGCTACTATAAKAGGGCTGCAGTACAAAGCTTGTCTCATAAGAACATACAGTATGAAGAGTAACTGAAGTGTTGATGTCAAATATTGTTGACAGTCATGAATGCTTAAGTAAAATCTGACTGTCTGGTTTGTGCTGTAAAACTAGTTCACAAGATTAAAAGTGCAAAATGGTCAAAATTTAGAACAAATTTCTGTTTTTTTTTTTAAGAAAATCCACTGCTGCTCATTTTGCTGTTCATTCACTGCACTGAAAGTACAACAACTAAAGGTTCTGGATGGTTTTAAGTTGAYGATACTTCACTCAGTTCAAACGTTTCGGCTGTCCTCCTCGTCAGAAATCAGTCGTGACTCCGAAGCAGGTTGTTCTTAAAAAAAAAGCAGCTTGATAACCTTCAAAAGAATCTGAGGCACAATTATGAAATTAAACCTAATTCAACAGGGAGATCAGCTCTTTGAGGACACTCAAGCTGCTGAGGTAATTATACATCTTAAATGAAAAACTGCCATGACTCAATGGTGTCTTAAATCCTCACAGAAGAGAGAAGGATAAGTGTTCCCTGTTTCATTAGGATGCCTTTTTTTTGTGACAAAAGGCAGGAATCTGTTCAGAACAAATGATAACGTAATATTAAATTGGATGTAAGTGATAAACAAAAGCACAATTTATTAAAACCTTTACAGCTATTATTGCACATGTAAAGGTCTCTGCGWAACTTTCAGGGCCGTCGTGATGGGCAGGATGCTGCATCGACTCCAAAGTGCTCGCATCAGAAATAAAACGCTGCAGTTACATGTTTGAGCAAGTGGGTCAGGCAGAAACTCTTGTTTGTAGAAGCACAATGAGGGAGAAATGCCTTCATCGGCCAGCCTCGTTCAACAGTGAAGCAAGTGAAGCTGCTCCTCAAACATGCTCTGCCTGACTGGATGCCTTAAAATCACTGTGCAGAGTTATGTGGGCTGACAGATTGCTTTCTTTTGATTTCTTTTTTTTTTTCACAACACAATTGATTTTCCTAAGTCCTTGTACGGTCTTCATTTTGCTCCACTTGCTCTGAACATTGAACTGCACAGTATTTACTCTTCCTTTGATTTAAGAAACTGTGTTAATGACCGCTGCTCTAAATATTTCAAACTTTATGGAGTAAAACAGCTCGTGATGGTGGGGGATCAACTGTAACATACTGAAATTTCTATCAGATGCTTTTTATTATTTTTTTCGTTGTTGCCACTAAAAAAATCATCCATGCAACTTTACAGTCTCAGATCACAAAATCTGTTTTTTTATTTTATTTTTTTTATTTTTACATTTCAAATAAAGAGGCAGGAGCTTATAGATGGTGTGTTAAAGTTAGACTCACTCACAAACATTGCAGCTTTGGTTTATTTATCACCTGAAGAGTTTCTGCACCTGTTTTTACATGTTCAAATGTAAAACCTCCGGGGGGTGTAAGTTGATGGGAGGAAGGAGGTCATACTCTGGCTACATCTTTGTGGCATACCTGATGACATCTAGAAACAAGAACAAGTTTCCAAGAACATTAATACTGCACAGTTGTATGTTAAAGGGGATATATCGAGCAAAATCCAATTTTTAAGCTGTTAAATATATGTTGTTGTGGACTTGRAGCCTCTCCTGGTGCTACAAATACTGTATATCTTTATATTTGGTTTGAGTCATATTTTTAACTGGTTCATTTTTCTCTATTTTCAACGATGTTTTATTAATATTACGTCAAATTATCGGCGACAGAATTCCCATAAGGTCTGGACTTATCAGCTACAATGTCCTTGTCTTAATTCTCCTCTGGTTCTGGGTCACACTCTGGTTCTGGGTCAGACCCTGGCTCCAACATGTMAGGCTGGAAGGACAAATCTTCTGTTGACATGTTTCAATAAAATTTTTAATTTCTGCAAGCTAGAAAACGTAACCCCCTCTCAAACCGGAGTGGACCGGTCTGGAAGCCGGAGKGGGTGGGGCGTGAAGTGTCATATAGGAACAGTAACAAATCCAGCTGCTTTGAGACATACAGCAGAAAACAATGGGGTGAAAGAGGAGCTTTATCCCAAAAAGCTAATGTACGATAATGTGGGAAAGTTGACACCAGATTAGGAACTTTTTTTAATTTTAAAAGGTCCATGCCTGAAAGAATACAAATGTATACATAGTTTGAAGGTTTAATAAGACACTAATTGTAATTTTCCCCTTGTATTTTGGCTCATGAGTATTTTTTTCTTCCAGAGTGTGACAGTGTGTGTGCGTGTGTGTGTGATTGAGGATACGGATGCCGAGAACAGGAGGCAGAAGCAGGGAGATGTATGAAGAGTAAAACATTTTTTATTTTAAGAAAGCTTAAGACACTGCAGAAGGTCAGGAAGTCTGTAAACATAAATCAAAAAAGTAACAGAGCGAGGAACGAGTAGAACCAGACTCGTCGAGCAAAAACACACAATCTAAACCAATACGCGGATCTGACAACAAACAGAAACTGAACAGAATATATCCTCAGGGAGGTAATGAGCAACACGGGACTGAAGTGGTAATCAGAAAACTAGAAGCAGGTGTGGATGACATAGAAATAAAAAACAAAGGGTCAGAGGTGGGGGACGAGATAGCTTCCCTTTTGCCAGCAGATGACAAATATGGACTGTCAAATTCATGAAATAAAACACAAAGTCACACATAACAAATTATCTTATTTTCTTCTGACATCAAAGCACTAATCTGTTTTTATATCATTCATTTGATGCATTTTCACGGGTTTTACATTGAGTGTATTCTACAGGCCGGCTCTAATTCTCAGATATCAAACTTTAGCTCAATATCAGTACATTTCAGTAAATTATACAAGTTTTACTTTTTAGAGTTTTTATTTTTTCAATTCGACTGAAAAACAATGTTTTAATTCCAGTGTTTGTAAAAGGCAACAAAAAATCTAATATTTACTTCATTTATTATTGTTTTTTTTTTATTTCTCTATCGCATCAAAATGTTACTCAAGTCTTTAAATGTAGCAAGTTTTCTAATGTTTGAATTAAGTTCTCCAGTCTCTGGTGAGTGAAAAGCCCAAAATGTCGGAATGAATCAAGCAATCTGTTTTTACCATTTTCTTCATTTAAATAAATTTAAAAAACACAAAATAAATATAAAGTAGTTAATATACTGTTCTTTTTTGTCTGATTTCAATATTGAATCTATTAATAGTCAGTCACAAGCAGATCTTCAGACATTTCATGGTTGGCTTCAAGGTAATCTTTTGTCAGTTAATGTTAAAAACTGTGTGYRCATGTATTTTTACTCACCCAGGAGACATTTCAATATAACAAACCAACTCACTTTTTTAAACAAACCMCTTGATATTGTCACTACCTACAAATATCTTGGATATTTTGGAAATTACTTTGGATTGTCCTTTGACTTATCATGATCATGTACAAGTCTTAACCACTAAGTTGAAACAGAAATAAACGTTTATTCAAAAATTAGATCCAATCTGACATCTTCTGTTTCAAATATCTATCTTCATGCCATTATACTCTCAACCATGTCGTAATGTTTACCTGTTTGGTCTCTTACAACAAATGAAATCTTAGAACCCATAGTTAGGCTCTACAACAGGGCCTACAAAATTCATAAAAAACTTCCTGGTTGGACTCATCACTGTACAGTTCTTTCATTGTCTGATGCCTTGACTTTTCAGAATTATGTTTTGTATAGTGGTATTAGTTTATATTTTCAGATCTTCCAAGGTGCCAATTATGGAACTCTCTGTGCATTGTTGCCCAAATCAAATTCTGGAAGWGGTCATTCAACTAGATCTGTTACAAACGGACAACTGATATTACCAACTTTTAAAAACTGTTACGGCCAGAGGTCTTTCTTCTATGTTTATACTAAAGCATGGAATGACATTCCTCAAAACATAAAGTCCATTTCAAAACTACAGCCCTTTAAGAAGAATCTTGTCTGCCATCTGCTGGACACTTTTTGTTGTGCTCATATTTAGACGTCCTATTTTGCAAATGCTGCCTTCCTGAAATTTGGTATGCTTGTTTGTCTTTGTGTCTATGGTGTATAATGATGTGATTGTGATGCTGTAATTCTGAGTGTTTTATGTGCTGCGGAACAGGAACCTGCTGTAAAACAGCAATTATGCTGAGTCAGGCTTGATTTTTAATAATATTTTCCTGTTAAATAAATCAAATCAAATCAAATATCTTTTTGGACCATATAAAACAAAGTACTGGTTTTGTGCTAAATGTGTAAAGTGAAACAAACAAAAACATGATTGTGAGTAGGGTTTAAAAAACACATTTAAGTGTTTTGATGAATAGAGGTTGATCACAAGGTCAACAAAATAAACATTTAGTATAAAAAGCTGTAGGCTGTTAGAACTGCAGGTGAAAGAGACAAAGGCATAATGTGGGGTTTGTGCAATTAGAACCAACACTTCTTGAATATCTTAACTTTTACACAAATAAAGGAAGAGAGCTTTCAGTAAGTGTTGGAGTTTCAGGATGAAAATCTGCTCTGTAACATTTTAAACTGTCTTGAGCATGAAGACGAACTGAACAAACTGTTTTGATAGAAAAAGAATGATGCTTGTTTGCAAAGATGTTCAGCTGTTTTATTTTTTTTTTTCAATCTGCTGCTTCTAAACATTACAGGAAGTTGTTTTTGTGTTTGCTTGACTAGCACCAAATGGAGGGAGTGGAAGGAAGTAATGAGACTTTCCAAGGTTTCATCCTTGTTCTTAGTTCTGATGCCAATCTTCTGAAACCAGAAGGGCCGGGAATGATTGAAGCTGGCTTTGTGTATTAGAGTTGAATGCCCGTGGGCTTAAAATACATGTTTTTTTTCTCTTGTTGTTAAAACTGGTACTAATATGGTGTCCAGGAAGTTTTAGCTCCATTTGGGGACAGTCAGTTTGGTTTGATGGAATAACAGCGGTCGACCAAGAAGAACACAGAATTTTGAACACAATCCAAAAACTTTGCACACCCATTTTACAATCCACAAAGTTTGGTGGAGGTTCCCTGGAGGATGGTGAACTTTGATTCTGTCATAGAGATAGGACTTACGACAGGAAATATTTGTCCCACTGTGACTCTAAGTAAAAGTTCCTTCACATGGCGCAGTATGAGGGCCAAAATTAAGACTATTGCACAACCCGGGGTTGCTACATCCAGGCAGAAGCACCCGCTGCGAATGTTATCAGTCCATTAAATGGACGTTATCAGCGGTTATCAGTCCCATAGAATGGCTTCTGACTGCCAACTGGTTAGTATGAGGCATAAAGCCACTAAGGTTAATTTTAGAGAAAATGACCTAGGCTAGGTTAAAGTAGACCGGAGTACGGCAGTCTGTTGCCTTCCAACGTATTAGTAAGTAAACAGTCCGAAGCCATTCTATGGGACTGATAACTAGGGGTGTAAATCACCAGCTTTATCACGATATGATATTACATCGATATGTTTGGATGACAATTCAATATTTCTGGATATCACAAAGTCTGTCCCGATATGATTTCGATTCAGTTCAATTCACATGTCTGTGATCGATAAATGGGATGCCTTATGCCCATCTAACATGACTGTTAGATGGRCATATGATATTGATTCCCATCAAGCATAGGATGACGATATAGATCGATATTTTCATTTTGCTTCGATACAGMTGAATCATGAACCATTCAAATCGATATATCAAAATAGATCGATGTATCATTACACCCCTACTGATAACCACTGATAACGTCCATTTAATTGACTGATAACATCCGAACCAGCTGGCAAGAGGCTATGTCTATTCCTAAACCAGCTATTGATCAGATTAATGATAGGCCTTAACCGGTAACTGAGAGGTTGGTGCTGGCAAATGAGAAGGAGACGATTCATTTGTGTCAGCATTGGAGAGGCTAGTGGCTGGTATGCCTAGGCTGCTCACCTGTTTACTAGACACAAACATTTTTTAAATGAAGAAAACTTTTTGTATACAGTAAAGGAAACTTTCTCTAAAAAAACCCAGCTTGATAGTTCTGACTTTTTTCATAATTTGGTCAGAAAAAAATAACTCAGGTGGTAACTAAAGCTGTCTGCTTCATAGTAATATATTTTATGTTTACTATTTATGCTTAAATGTTGAACAGTAAATTATGTGTAAGGAACACCTGTCAGTGCATGTCGCTTATAGTTTTTGTATGTCAACCATTTTTGTTGAGAAAGTTTTCTTTATTCAAAAAAAAAGTTTGTGTCTAATAAAGCAGGTGAGCAGCCTAGGCATGCTAGTTGCTAGCCTCTCCAATTCTGATGCCAGCCTATCTATGCTAGTCACTAGCCTCTCCAATGCTAATGCCATCATATCTATGCTAGTTGTTAGCCTCTCTGATACTAACGCAAATGAATAGTCTCCTTCTCATTTGCCAGCCCCAACCTCTCAGTTACCGAGGCCGTCCTATTAATAATCTGATCAACAGCTGGCCTTGGACTAAACAGCCTCCAAGGATATAGTAACCTCTGGTAGCACAATAGTCTTAATTTCCTATGTTTGTTTACGTTCTGTCTTCTTGGGTGTTCTGAACTGTAATTTCATTGTGCTTTGTACGATGACAATAATGGTTTATCTTATTTTATCTTATTTTTGGCTCTTGTACCATGCCATATGCCAGGTGACCTGCAAATTTGCAGCATGTAATAATCCAACACTCAAATCTTGACTTGGTCGGTAACAGTTATTTTTGTATTTAGAAGCCTTTTTCTACATTTCATACTCCTGCTGTAAAATGTACAAAACAAATAAAATAACACAAGGTTTTCTTTGAGGCTTGAGATTCATTTTGGGCAGAAGACAGCTGGACGCAGATCAGATTTTGAATTTGTTTCTTTCATTAAAAAGTCAGCTGAATCTGCAATGAGCAAGATGTTGGATTTAATGAAAGGAGCATATTGTGAGAAAAAAATCCTTTATGTCCAAATTGACTCCATCAACAGGAACAATGTCTGATGGAAATCACTAGTGTGGCTTAAAAAATGAGCAGAGTATTAATCAGAATTCATCTTACGTGCTCACGAACATGTTCCATAAAGGCGTATATTATGGGTGATAAAAAGAAAAAGACAGTGCGCTTAATCAAAATGATTTACAGCAGTGTTGCTACTGCAGGATAAAAAAGACTGAAAGATGGATTGATGGTGAGACATGGATTTATTCTAACATTCGGTTTGACTTCAAAATATCAAATATTATCCTCTATTTTTATTCTCTTTCACCATCCCTCACCTATTTTCCTCTGAGAGAAGATACATGAATATATATGAATCTCAACCTTTTTTGTTTGTTGGTTCTGAGCTCTTAAATGTGATAACAGCGTCTGTGGGATCGTGATAGAGATTGTTTCATTTGCAGATTTATTTTATTTTTTACATTGAGAACACTGTTGCCCTTTCAGGTGAGTATTGACTTATTTTATTTCATGTTCATCATTTAACAAAAAAATATTTTTTTAAATCATTGCTTCTTGCAGTGGAACCCTCCTCAGCTGACCATTTCAAACCTTTCACATCTTCTTGTTGCACGTTATTTCATCAATGATTTTTCACTGTCAAATATGTTAGATTACACCGGTGTGTTTAAAGTGCTGCATGCATTTATTTATTTTTTTGTAATATCAATTAAACATTAGATGGCATAAGGAGAAATCCAAGCATCCCACCAGTGAAGTCCCATCCTGGTATTAAAAAGCTGAACTATCATAGCTCTCTCCRCATGGTGCAGCATGAAATCAAAGGCATACCTTGCAGAAATATTGACTTCCATCCCATGGTGCTTTCGCTGCATTCTCATCTTGAAGCAGAAATTCGCATATGGACTCCCGCAATGTACCACGGTTCAATCAAAATGTGTTAACATCAACAGTTTTCTCGAAGCAGTCAGGGAAGAATGGCATCTGAATTCTTTTGAATGAAACTCAGACAAAACCTAGAACACATTCTCATACAAACGACTATCTCCTAACCCTTTCCTTATTAATGCTTTGTCAATAATTAACCACTTCCCAAAGTTTTTACCCTTAAGTCTTCAGGTGTTTCTGATAGATGCTAGTGAAACATTTGATGTTAGTTTCTTCAGTGAAGACAACCACAGCAATATATTCTAATTATTCCCTCTGAAAACATAAGCTGCTAGAAACAAACCCTTTATGTCCATCAGAATGATCTACCTGCAAAATGTGGAGAGATGTTGAATCTTTATGTGCACACTAAAGGTCACATATGACAGACAGCAAGATGACTTCTGAAAAGAATGAGTACTTCAGGATGGAAACTGTTAGGGGTGTCTGTTATGTCGAAATGATGGATTATTATCACCTGAATATTGGTCTTGGCTTAAACACATTTCATTGACAGATGTGCCAAAGACTTTTACAGTTGCTGAAATTTTCTGCTAAAGAAAGCAGRAAGTCTTCGCAGGTTGATTTTTATTTGCCCCGTGTATTTTAAAATATTCTTGTCACCTTTCCAACCATCAATAATCTGAGGAGTGATGGGCACTGTTTAAAGCAGCAACAGCAAAAAGTTACTGGTGGTCTTGTCTGCTTGTATTTTTTTTTAGATCTCTGAGGCATTTGATAATATGGAACCCATCAGWTGACTTTGGATTTATAAAAAAAAATCTCGTGGCTGTGGGAAAAAAACGTGTGGCCACGAGAAAATAATTATATGGACATGTTTGAATCAATTTCATTTTATCTTAATATATGAATGAATGACATACTTCAGTCACTTCCATCAGGCATGAAGTAATTCTTAGCATTATATGTTGCAGCTAAAAGACACAAAGGTTTTCTTTTCTTTCTTTCTTACCTTCTTTTTTCATTTTGAAACTCAAAACAGGCTTTCTCGTGCCTTGGCTGTGAATGGAGTCAAAGTTATGTTGCATTCAGGAACACAGTAAAAAAATGGTTTGTCGACACACACCTAGGGCGTTCATTGTCACCTCATAAAATGTCTGCTATGAAAAATGAACCATTTATATTTACATACATCATATCATGATGATAATAGGTGTGGGGTAAGCTACCTATGACCAGTTTAAAACAAAATCAACATACTCAAAATCTGACTCCAACAATGTCTGCATCATGCACGCTGTTCAAAAGGATCATATTTTTTTATCCAACGTCAATGGATGAGTTCCATAGCTATGGTCAGTCATGCAACCATCCATTTTTTATGTCCACTTGATCCATATCAGTAGAAGCTGGTACCAACTCCAGTGACCTTTGTACCAGAGGTGTTGTACACAAAGTTTAAACCAACTATATGTATCTGCCTTGATTAAAATAAAACAAGACATCATCATCATCAGTTAAAATTGGAAAAAAAAGAGCAGAAGAATTACAGTAATGTAGTTTATAAATTACTCAAAACATGCCAAAAAGGTTCACTGTGCCTGTCAATGTAGAATACAAGAAGCTTGCCTTAATTAAGTGCATGAAATCCTTTCAGATTGTGAGTGAACACACACACACATACACACATACACACTCAGTGAGTGCCAATGCCCCGCCCCTGCAATCTGTGCTGCTGACATCATGCTTTAACTGTTAATACTGAACGGTTTGCACCACTAAGATAAGAGAWGCTTATAGAGAGGAGTAATTCAGCACAGGGTGACTCGTCACACACATCTGGGCTGCAAATGAATGAGCCCACCTTAAGAGTTTGTTTCTTTATTAAATGATGCAGGCCTACTGCTAAGCCTACAGAAGTGACGTACTGGGGAGTTTATTAGCTTCCAAACCCCTGCAGGTGCACACATGAAAAACTGGGCATGCACAAAGAACACGCAGGGAGATGAAATACTTGAAAACTATCATCACAAGGCCACATTTCTACCCTGCAAGTGGACCAAACAGAGCACAAAGCAGAGCTGTATGCCCACCTGCAGTGGGTACTTTAATGTGTTTGAAAGAAAAGCTTGTCTTCTCTGATTTTGTACAATCGGAACCAAATATGGATACATTTCTTGATCTTGTTTCTGCTTTGAAGGTAACCTGTTAGGACTGGGAATTACTGAGAAACTCATTACTGGGTTTCAATGTTTCACTGGGTTTCAATGTGAATTGTAAGATGGTAAGAAATTGTTAATGCATTCAGTAATTATTTTGTGAACGTTGGCCCAAGTCTGGCTGCTGAAAAAGAATGCAGTGATAATATTTTACTTGCACAAATTCTAAATATCACCATTAAGTTTCTTTAAAMGATGCAGAAGTGGTGGCTCGAGTGTTAAAAATACACACAGACACACACGATAGATGCAGCCAGTTAAGCTAGAAAACTTATGTAAAAACATCAACGTTTTTAACAATTTTGCTCACTTTCCAAGTCTTTCCGAAGACTTCGACCCTCAAGCCAACATTTCAAACGAACTTTCCTGTAATTCCTGAAGTTGGAAGTGTAAAAGTTTTGTCTAGGAACGTCTTTTTCTGTTATAGTTTTAACACTGATTTTCTGTAGAATCTAGTCTGTTTGTCCGATCGTTTGAGAGAGCTACAGATAATGATGTGCGTGATGTCATAAGCGAAGGTCCCCCATCATGATACAGGAAAAAATAGGTTTTAATCCCCGTCCCCACCACCTAGCTGGTAACATCTACTTGTGGTTTGCTACTTATTGCAAAAGCGTGTAAACTACCTGTAAACTCAGAGATCCAATATGACAAAGCCCTCTGCACTTCTTTAGAAAATATAAGAAAAAAAACTTTTTAGTGCTTCACTTAAGTTATGTGACAGCTAAAAGATGCACCACCTGTTCCAGGCTCCAAGCACACTCAATGGCTGCCTGGCTGTTTGGAGCCTGCGAAGCTGTCGACAGGAGAAATGAAAAATTTCTGACATTTTGCATRCATCTATTATCTTCCTTGTGGGAAAGCAGCATGAGTTCTTTTGGGGAAATTGTTCCCTCAGTTCTAATCCTTGCAGAGACATCAGCAGAAGACTGATGTAGCTCCCTCTGAAGTAGCAAATGGAGACGTGCTGTCGCCTCTGCCACGACACAATACAGCAGCAAGAGTTGAACCAGAGTGGAGAGAGGCTTCACTCCTGCATGGAGAAATCACTTTGGCAGATGGCTAACACTGTCATGCAAAACAGCTCTTTAAACTAGCTTACACGTCGTTTCTTATCAGCAAAGCAATCACGAGTTCCACCCACTCTGTTTATTTTTAGAGCTGAAACAAATATTAAGCTAAAACTATCATGTTTTTTGGGTTTTATGTTTCTGCTTTAGCTTATTCATTTATTTTCTGTGAGTTTTTTATTTTGTGTTTTACTAATTTTACATTTTGCGTCAGTGACTCATTTTTCTCACTTGGTTTTCTATGGTTTGCACTGAATTGCATTTTTAACCTGAACACCTTCAGTCACTTGCCTTCCTCAGTTCATTGTTCCAGGCTTTTGGTTTGTCTTTTGTCAGTTCCTTCTCACAGCTTGCTTTACTGTCTTCAGATCCTAATCATTCGGTTTTCAGATTGTTTTTTATTAACATCCCACCATTGCAGCATCTTTAGTTGAAATAAAAGTTTATTATTGTGTTTTTCCCCACTTTGCCCGCCTCTGATGGCCCTGTCACACTAGACAACTTATGCCAACTTATGAACATTTTAAAGACATCTACATTGAAGATGACATTGAAAAAAATAAACAGGAAGCTACTTCTTGGATAGCACATTATGCAATTTCAACAAATTAATCAAATAAATAAATTTTATTAGCAAATTAGACATAAAAATGTTTCATAATTTGGCATAAGTTGTCTAGTGTGGCAGGTCCTTAAAGCCTGCCTAGGTCCTCAACTTAGTCACTAAAACCCACAAATATCATTTGTGCAATATCCTTTTTATTCTTCAAGGTGACCTTGTTGCAAGGTGGCAGCTTTATCCACTGCATTTCCATGATGCAACTGCTTCAAAAAGCCAAAATCACTGATTTGTTTTACTCAGAGGCAGCATGTTTTGTCAGAGTCCCAACATGTCACATCACATTATCAGGATTGCTACATTATTAGCATGCAATGGTATTTTTAAAACTAATTATAAAAGTTTGACCACATCAGATTTATGCTAACGTAGACATTTTAGTGGGCGCAGTAACCATAAAAAACATTTTAAAAAGGAGGAAACACTGATATTTATGAGTTTATGCTAACATAACACTTATTGCAATCTGTTTTAGGTGTGCTCAAAAACATATAAACTTTTAAAAGAATTAGGTCTTCCCTCTGAATAAACATGCAGAACATGATTAAAGAAAAGAGACGTTCATATATATATATATATAATTAAAATAGATCCTAAATGACTCATTGCTAACAATGAAATGAAACMAACTTTTTTAACTTACTTCTAGAAACAAAGATTTCAAAATAGCAAAACTCCAAGGTAAAGAAGACTGAACTGTGTCCTGCACTGACTCAGAAGAATGAAGAGTTGAGTTTGTTCCAAGAAATACAAAAGAATTTCTTGATTAAAAACATTTTATTGCCATTCTGTTATGTATGTACCCAGTTACAATGTTGTTTTCTAACACAAAGAAGGTCTACTAGAAGTAATATATATGTGTTAGAACTGACTGAGGACAATGGAATTATCAGGCAAAATGCAACTTATCTAAATGTTCATACTGATTATTTGGTGAAAGCCTGTTGAAACCAAAACTATGGAATTTCAATGAAATGGCCACTTGATAGATAATTTCACTCAACTATATGACAACCCCAATAACCTGTAAAATAACTTTGTCCCACATCATAAACTAGTAGAATAGGTGTGAGGCTTTTAGACTATCATTATTCAGTAAAAAAAAAATAATTAATGTTTAGTTTTCCATCACTAACAGGTCTGTTTTTCATCTGCTTCATCTTGTCCAACAGTTGGTTACTTGTTAAATGGTGCAATAATGACTCACCTAGCCTTGGCTGTAAAAGCAACAGACTTTTTTTCGGGAGGGGGGGGGGTGCTGCAAGCCTCATTTAACGCAACAAAGTACAAACTGAATGACAAAGGATAGCCATAAAAGCCAACCTTCACAGAAGTATTCATCGGACGTTTTACTGCAGCTCCGAGTGGTTTGCAAAGCGACGTGGATCTCTGCGGTGACGATGCTGTATTTTTAATTCCAGCTGTTTGACTGAGTGCCCATAAAATGAAATGAACAAGTCAGTGCTCTTTGTTATGAGCACAGCTGACTATAACACTGCTTTGATATGCATTAGTTTTATTAAAAAAAGAAATAAAGAAATAATATGAGCATTTATATTTATGAATGCTTCATATTCAGAGCCCCCGCGCTGTATATAAGGATCTGACTTGCACAGAGCATGCTCATGTGCTGAGTTGTCAAGAAGCTTCTAATATAGTGGTGATGAAAAAGGGTCATTTTGGCAATACTRCTTTCACTCTCTGTTCATATTTTCCACAGCCTCGGTAATAATTCACAAGGTCATCGTGCCGTGTAGAGCAGGCGACAATAAAAGTTGCTCCGGTCCACGGTGGACATGGYTTTCTTTAATAGGATCAAACATGGTTGTTACATTTGGATATCCACCTCATTCACAACCAGCGATATAAATTACCTGAAAATCTGGAGACTTTCTGTGATTTCCTTCAGTAATGAAAGCCTGGCACACCTTGAAAGAATACATCTCACTCAATGCATTTTAATCAGTTGTAGACGTCAAATCCAATGATTGCTTTGTGACAGTTTTATTAAAATCGCTTCAGTTCAAACATCATGAGACATTTTGCTAACAGAACAGACAAACGAATGCGCAGACTGACACAAAAACATTATCAGTCCTCATTCACCTTCATCAGCAGGCGATAAAAACATTTTTGTATTTTAAGTGGGTGGTTGATGAAGTTTAAAGGGGTGGGGTATTACCGGTATGTATTTTCCAGTTTGTTATCGTCCGTTTTTAAGAAAAAGCTGTACCTATCAAAAATAAATTAGACTTCACATCATAGTCTATCTAAATGCCTTGAAATTAGCCTCTGTCTCTTTAAGAACCTCTTACCATTTCTGACACTCCCACTTCAGCACGTCTCCACAACAATGCTTTATGTCGTTTAGAACCTTTTGTTATTTTGTTGTTATTTTTCTTCAGGGGAGGGGGCGCTCTGTGGGGCAGGAGTTCAGCTGCAAACTGAGCTCCAGGGAGGAGCTTTGTTTAAATGGGCGGAGCTTTGTACCGGAAATCCTTTAAGCAGCTACATATGGCTACCACAGGAGATTCAAGGATTTCTTWAACATRCATGAATAAGTCAAAGCAACATTCTGGGTATGTTTTTGATGAAAGAATGACATTATAACATGATGTAAAGCTCAAAAAAATCCATTTTGCATAATACCCACTCTGTAAAACTAAAGAGARCATTATCTTCTTATAAAGTTGTAATTGTGAACATGTTTCTTTTCATACATTCACTTACATTAAAATACTACCTTACCAGGGGGCCTCCAACATAAATGAGATTTTGCACCCCTTGCTGTGCCAAAATTAGGTTTGACCTCCTCCCACTGCCTGTGTCGGATTTCGATTTGTGGAATAATATATGGCCCAAGATTTGCTGTGCAGTTTAATTAAACACACAAATAATTGAGGGAATGATTAATTGAAGAATGCATCCTGTATGTTTGTTTGATAAAACTCGCTTTGTTTAGCTTATCAGACACAGACTCGTTATTATTTAAGTTCCTATCTGATGAATGCATATGCTGTATTTACTCTTACAGATCTGCTCAGGGGCTCTGACTAATGAGAGAAATATCTGGTTTCAGAGAGAGCGTGATCCACTTTCTTATCCACAAAGTTTCCACCTTGGTCTGTTTTTTTTGTTTTGTTTCTGGACAGGTAGCAGTGCACATGAGAGCGGCCATGTTTAACAGAACTACAGGAAACAGCAGAATGCTAATAAAATCAAATGTTTTCACTCAGACGCCACAATAATTGTTGCACTGTTTTTAGCTCTACATTCATTAATATATAGTCTGATCATTTTTATAGTAATGTTCTGTCTAATAATTAGCAATGAACCAGTTGTGACATCATTCATAGAGCATGGAGTTGGGAGAAAAGGGTAAAAGTCTTTATCCAGGCTATAAATAGCTGTGTTTCCAACCAACTTTAATGTGCATTTTGAGCAAACTTTTAAAAYGTCACAAAAAATGTGCATCAGACGTGTTTCCATCTACTGGCTTGGAGGGAATGAACTAGGCGGGTTTTTTTTGCGAATTTTGCAAATTTAGCTGTTTCCATCCACCTTTTGTAATGCGAACCTTCAAAATGTGCATAAAAAACTTTGGTAGAAACAGGGCTAATGAGATCCTGTTTTTATTCAGTCCAGTATCTTTCCTTTAAGTATTTTTTATGGAATTTGCAATTTTTTTGTTACATTTACAGTTTTCCAAACTTGAAGTGAAAACAATGACAGCAGAAATTACTGTATTGTTTGCAAGGATTTGTGAGAATAGCAACAAATTTGTTGTCCTGAAAATAACACATCTGAGACTTTTGTTTCTTGTGCTGATTTGCCTATTGTTTACAATAATTACAGCTCTRTCAGAAATAATTTATAATATTTTTCTGATGTGGAAAATGCTCCACGCAGAACCCCAGTTTTACAAAGAAATTAGTTTTGGTGAGATGAAAAAGCTAATAAAATAAGCATTATTTGTGCTGCTGCAGACAGGGGGGCCTTTTTATATTTCCATTTCTTAAAAAAAAACTTTGTTTTATGCTCACATGACCAGTCAAATCTTGAAGTGCTTATTTTTAATTAATCTGACAATGTGTGGCCCTGGGAGTATTTAATGTTTTTAAAGCTCTCTTAMCTCTGCTTGCATTGCTGTACATAAACTTTGTTGTGCTGTAATGATTAGTGTGGATCACACTGGAGTCAGTTTGACTGAGGTGAACTTTTTACATTTTTATTTTGGTTTCTGAAAACAAGATAGAATTCCCTGCTGTAGGGTGAAGATTATGTTTTTGCCAGTATGTGTGCATTTGTGCTTGTTTGAATCTACTGTAAATATCTTATGAGCCTGYTGATGGAGATGTGAACATTTCACATGAGACAGGGCTTTGATCAAATCACTTATTAATCATTTTCTCATTATAAAATGATTCTTGTCTAAAACTCTGGTATAAAAGGTGGGTTAAAGGACYACTAGGCCTTTAATTATTGAGATTATCTCAAACCGCAGTACTCGCTGGAAGACAGTCACAGGTGCTGACCATGCGATGAGCTGCTGCTACAGCTCTGATGCTAATTCAATGCAGATTGTGCATGTGAGTTCAATTAAAAGCACAGTGGAGATCTGACCCGTCTCATGGCATCTATCCTTATGGTTGTCTTTCCCCTTTTTAGTCGAGTAAAGTACATTAAAGTACTAATAAATAAGTGTGTCAAACTAAAAACTGGAAAAAGGAAGCATATGGGCTGCATGGTTTAGGCAAGTCGTATTTTGGCCTCGTCCCAAGTTACCACAGCAGGTGTTTAATGATTGACAGCATGGAGTACACCTCCTTTGAACTTGCTTGCATCTAACAGAAGCATTCGTCATGATGGCAACTCTTTCCCACTCTGAGCTACACTAACGTATGACAGAGCAAAACATCTATTTTCATTATTGCTTTCTATTAAAAGCAATTTTGTTTTGGCCCGTTTCTGTGTGTGTGTTGTTTTGACATATTTTAATGAAACTCTCAGAAATGAATCATTTCATTTAAATCCTTCAAGTGAAGTCAATTTAAGTTTGAAACCAACCGCTTTGAAAGCAAATTTCAAAAGTTGTTGTCTTGGAGAGCTCCAAAAATACCTGTGCCACTTTTGAATTACCCAACGGGCTCGCTGAGATGGGATTTCTCTCCACGGTGATGACAGCGGATGTTATCTGGCTCGTATTGCARGAACATGACCTTGCACAGTGTGTCAGTCCCTCCTTATCTCTGAAAATGTCCAACCCAAGTTCAAACAAGCCAGCTCCCTCAGTCTCTCGGTGTCTGGAGCGAAAACACCTGGGTATTCCAAGCACACTCGGCTGAAAGAGGACCTGGAAGTGGAACAGGGCAGCGGGCAGTGACAGACGACGTTTCACAAGTCCCGCCGGGAACAAATACAGTAAGAACAGCCGGCTGAAGGCTTGTCATCTCCTGCGACAATTCTAATAAATCTCCTTGATGCTCATCTCTTGTTGCTATATGCACCTTTRTATGAAACCATTGCTTTATTAGACAGCCTCACTCAATCTTTTATGGAGTCAGAGCAAAGGGTGCRGCGGTCAAATTCATTTTTTAAAGGTGGACAGTCTTGATACAGCATGGAACAAGTCATCCAGCTTAAACAGATGTGCATCATATCTATTGTCAAAACTACAATAACCATTTTTATTTTTACAACATCTACCAGGTGACGACATCATTGTTTTGTGTTTGTCTCATGAACTGCTGAACAGATTTAAATATATCTTMAATAATGTATTTATTAGATGTACATCTACAATTATTTAGCATTAAGAGTCACCTGGACTTAAGGTGGCTAACATACCCAACTAACTTAATTTTTTTTTAAAAAATCTAAAATGGAGGTAATTTTACAGATAATTACCTAAAATTTGATGTGGTTTTAAATGAGCCTCATATCCTACAGATATTCAGAGCACTAACAGAATTCACGTGATATTTATTTACACTTTGGTCATTGACTGTTGGAGCCAACATTATCCGTCGGTCCGTCCGTTTTTTGCCGCTTATCCGGGGTCGGGTCATGGGGGCAGCAGCCTGACCAGAGAGACCCAGACTTCTTTCTCCCCAGTCACTTGGGCCAGCTCGTCCGGGCGAATCCCAAGGCATTCCCAGGCTGAGAAACATAGTCCCTCCAGCGTGTCCTGGGTCTTTTTCTGGGTCTCCTCCCAGTGGGACRTGCCCGGAACACCTCATCAGGGAGGGGTCCAGGAGGCATCCTAACCAGATGCCCGAACCACCTCAACTGGCTCCTCTCAATGTGGAGGAGCAGCGGCTCTACTCTGAGTCCCTCCTGGATGACTGAGCTTCTCACCCTATCTCTAAGGGAGAGCCCAGACACCMTGCAGAGGAAACTCATTTCAGCCACTTGTATCCGCGATTTCGTTCTTTTAGTCTCTACCCAAAGCTTTTGACCATAGATGAGGGTAGGAACGTAGACAGACTGGTAAACCGAGAGCTTTGCCTTCTGGCTCAGCTCCCGCTTCACCATGACAGACCGGTACAGCACCTGCATCACTGCAGACGCAGCACCAATCCACCTGTTGATCTCCTGCTCCATTCTTCCCTCATTTGTGAACAAGACCCTGAGATACTTGAACTCCTCCACTTGGGGCAGGACCTCCTCCCCGACCCGTAGATGGCACGCTACTGGTTTCCGGCTCAAGACCATGGTCTCAGACTTGGAGGCACTGATCCTCATCCCGGCCGCTTCACACTCGGCTGTGAACTGCTCCAGTGAGAGCTGGAGATCAGGATCTGATTAAGCCAAGAGGACCACATAATCTGCAAAAAGCTGAGATGTGATCCTAAGGTCACCAAAAWGGWTCCYCWCAACACCTTGGCTGCACCTAGAAATTCTGTCCATAAAAGTTATGAACAGAATCGGTGACAAAGGGCAACCTTGGCAGAGTCCAACTCTCACCAGAAATGAGTCCGACTTACTGCCAGCAATGTGGACCAAGCTCTGGAACTGGTCGTACAGGGACCTAATAGCCCGTATCAATGGGCCTGGTACCCCATACTCCCGGAGTACCCCCCACAGGAGTCCCTGAGGGACACGGTTGAACACCTTCTCCAAGTCCACAAAACACATGTAGACTGGTTGGGAGAACTCCCATGCACCCTCCAGGACCCTGCTGAGGGTGTAGAGCTGCTCTTCCTGAATCTGAGATTCGACTATCTGACGGACCCTCCTCTCCAGAACCCCAGAATAGACCCTACCAGGGAGGCTCAGAAGTGTGATCTCCCTATATAAGTCATTTTGTTTTCCACATGTCAGAGTACAAACATGTTAAGGTGTGAAAGGCTTCTCTCCAAGTAAAATAATCACTTCAGTGCAAGCAAAAGATCCCATTCAGTCATGTGTACAACTGGCACGTATTTTGAAAATCCAAACAGTAAGGTCTAATGGCGTACAAACCTAGAACCCTTTTTCTGTGGGTAGACTTYGCCAATCTCTAAAGCACTGAGCTATAAATGACAGCTGAGCTTCTCCGGTGTGATTTTACCATCGAAAAAAGGAGCACTCCTAAAAAATATGCTCAATCATGTACACTCACTCCGTTGCTGCATTGCCAATCCCTACATCTCTCACTTTAGCTGTAAGATTCTTGCTTTTAAGCTTCTTATTGCTCTCTAAGGGTCAAAAAACCTTGTACAGCACTCGAACCAACCTTTATCATTAATATTTATACTGTACATCTCGATTGATATTCAGAAACTGTCTGTGTGAAGAGTGGTGGAAATGAGGGACCCTGATGTGTCAGTGCAACAACACCTCCATTAGACACCAGCAAATTACTTCAGTCATTACAGTTTAACTGCCTCTAACACTAATAGGCCATTTGTCTTTGTTAAGTTACTTTAAACTCAAATTGTATTGAATGTAGTTAATAAAGTCGTATTTTAGGTTTGTTGAATAGAAATCATAAGACAAACTGTCAAATCTTCTCGTTATAAAATGAGCAAATTGGTAGATATWCTTATATTAAGTTAGTCCTGCAGCTCAAAAGATCTAATATCAAACTACTATTATTCTAATTTAATACCYTATTACAGTATATAGGACCTTAAAATATCCCTAAATTTTAAATAACTTCTGAGAATGAAAGTGATCGCCCTCCGCTGAATGGGTGGCTGAATTTATTTTTGTTCATTAGACAAAAGTGAAAAATGCACAGCATTCATAACAAAAACTTTTTTCTTTCTGAAAAGCAATGTATGATCTCTCCCTTCTTCTCTAGTTTAAAGGGTTATGTAACTGATGGTATTTGAAGTCCCCTCACATTCACTCGGGAACAGCACAAGCAGCATGTCTGTCTCCAGACTAAACATATCAGAGGCTGTTATTCATCTGGAGACATTTTCTAAGACTTCTTGGCAGACTACATCATTTGTCATATCAAAGCTGTGGAGAAACAACTGACTTGTCCAAAGTCCTGTAAAAAGTAACTTATGAGGAGGATCTGCTCCCCAGAGATTATAGAGAAGAGATGACAAACGAGGAAAGTATTACAATAATGTACAAACTCAGGAAACAAGCGTTGTGGAAAAGACATTGAATAAATGTGAAATGTAAGTTTTGTTCTGAGCCTCCCTCATCCTGATGAACAGTGAAACAATCTATTTTGTTCAATCTCTAACTGATACATTACCTCAAGATTGTATGTGGTTGTTTTGATTTAACTTAATAAATGAATTTCCATTGTCTTCCTGTCAAAAACGGAGCTTACCTGAGTATTTTCTATGAACATGATTTGAAACAGTCAAGTAAAAGGAGATTTACTGGAAAAATCACTGATAGCAAAACATCCAAGAAGGGCGTCTCTGCATTCATATGGGAGTTTCTTGTTGTGTGGGAGGGGTTTGTCCAAAACATGACTGGTCTGATTGACTTTTGTGGGCAGTTTGTTAAAGACGTGATTCGTCAAACTGACTATTTTGGGTATGGTTTGAAGGAGTCTGGGGAAGTGTAGCTCRATTGAAATGGCCAGAAAGCACCTATATTTTCAAAATACATATTTGTTTAATCATAACTCAAGACAGGAAGGTGCTAGTTGAACAAATTTGAATGTCATGTATGTGGAGGGATGTATAACAATTCAGTTTGGTCAAAACTCATTTTTGAGTGTGTATTTTATTAGTCAAAACTCAAGACAGGAAGGTGCTAGTCACATGAAATTTGAAGTAAATAAATTAAGTTTAAATGTTCACAATAATTTTACTATTACCATTAAGTCATCTCTGCCAATCCGGGTGAAGGYAAATCACTCCAACGCCAAAGAACGTCACCAATCAGGGTTTGGACAAACACCTCCCACACAAGAACCTCCGCCTATATTCCAAACTCTGCCAATCATAGTTAGAAAAAGCTCCACCCACACACCAACTCTGCCAATCACAGTTAGGACAAACTCCGCCCACACAGACAAGAAACTCCCCTACTACCCCTATACTTTATACATCCAGTAATACACATTGGATACCTGCCTGGTACATACTAGGTGCTTACTAGGGGTGCAACAATACATGTACCCTTATCGAACTGTATCGAACAGTGCTTTAGGTTTAATACACACTTGTATCAAACAATACAGATTTTTRAAATTTACTTTAGCAACTTGTTTTCTGAAGATGCTCTGTGTTAAAGTATCAGTGAATCTGTGTTCGACTACTCCACCTAGGCTGCATTTTTGAGCGCAGATCCACTGAGAAACTTGCTGTTTCAGCAACATTTAATTTAAAAACTGTACTTTTGAGGTTAAAAAAATGTTCATAATTAATTTAAATAAATTACAGGTTAAAAGGGGTAAGGAAATTTCTTTTTTTTTGTATCGAAAAAATATCGAACCATGAGACTAAAGTATCGAACCGAATCGTGAATTTTCTGTATCGTTGCACCCCTAGTGCTTACTGTGAATAAAGCAGGTAAGCACTCTGTACATACCAATTTATGGAAATGGTAGTTTGTCAACTCAAACTAGTGATCATTGCCAGGTTTTGTTACTAATGATGACTTATGGGATCAAGTGTACAAGGAAAGGAGCATCAGGCAGTAAAGAAAGCTGATTTGTTTGTGTTAATGTAAGAAGGTGCTGTCTGTCATTCAGCATGTGTTCCATCTCACCATGTTGAGTGTGGAAACCAGCTCTGAGCATCACCAGCTGCCAAAAACACACTGTTCTCATACATGTCTGCTCATGTGGACAATGCAACAATTCTGGCACAATGGCCTTTTTCTTGGGACCTCTTGAGGAAACTATGATTTACTGTGCAGGAGAAAACCATCGGTTGTCATCCCACACATTCACCTTCGGCTTCAATGACAACATTTTTCACGTTGGACTCCTTTCATGCTGGCTTCGTTGACTCTTCTCTCTCTACCTGCTGAGAAACTAATCACCAGTCACCATCCAACCATCACCCTAATTATCTGAACTTGTAGCRTTTAGTTTTCAAAGCTGACACTGAGAACATGGCAACATTCAGCCTCCATGATCAGCATCAGCATACCCAACATGACAACTTGCTTTACCACGAAACTCAGGGGGCTTCATTATCCCCTGCCTCCAAAAGGTGAAGGCAGATCAGATTGTTTGCCTGTGCATGTGTGTGTACCAAAACATATAAACATTCGGAGATTTTGTTGAGACTTTCAGAAAGAAATCTTTGATTTTACATCAACAAGATGGCCTCCAAAGCCTACTCACACATGCACAACACAAAACAGGCTAAAACTATTTCACAGAGATTGAGCAAAAATTTTGTTTTGTATAAGCAGATTTTGTAATACCAGCTGAACTGAGCATGGCATTTTACAAAATCTCTTGAGAATTCAGATGATGCTATTGTTCCCTAATATAAGTTGATCTCAGTCTGACACTTGCATGAAGCATGGCTTACAATAAGTATTCCTTCATTGAATGGTTGGCCTTTATTTAAGACTGCAGTAAGCTTTAATTTAACATTTATTTTCTTTTTTTTTTACCCCGTTTGGAATAAGTGAACACAGAGTATTCAGTGTTCAGTGAATCTTGTCACAAAATTGGAACTGCAGCTCACAAAGAAGTTGGAACCAAGAAAAAAAGTCAGTCAAGAAGTTTGTGTTTGGGAAAAAAACGAGGAAAATAAGTCTTCCTGAGTTGTGGCCTTAAAAAGTGCAGTCCCAAGTCGACTGTACAGCATAATGACCTTAGATAGGTTGGCCAATGCAGCAAGCGGGGTCTAGCAAGCATGATGAAACCAGAGCAATGCCCTGCTTCCAGCCTATGATCAATGACAAGAAAGTATCACTATGTCAGCGAAGGACTGCACACTATGCCAAAGGAGGACATGCACTCCCAGAGGACCCTGCACAGGCCTGCGCGATTCAGTCGAGGCAGAAGAGGTTAACACGCTCCGTTCCACATAAGGAGACAACTCGCGGTGTCATTTGTCAAGTCCATGTTCTCTTTCAGTCCCCATGTTTTTAGACCCCGTTAGTAATTTAACATTCTGGATGCTTTGGGACTTCTTGTTCAAAGAGCATCTGTGAGGGTGACTTCTGAGTCACACAGAGTTGGGATCAAATAAAAACAAGTATTCATTATTTATTTGAAAGTGTCTCTGCAATTAAACAAATTACATTCCACCTTTTAAAACTTGGAAAAGGAAAAGGTTCTGTTGGAACTTTATAGCTGCAGCTAATTTACTTATTGTTGGGCTTTTAAACTGATTACAAAAACAGTTGCATTACACAACCTGAAATGCACCATAAACATAGAGAATGTTCTATTAATTTTTTTATTTTTGAGAATGGACCACCATTGTGATGGAAATTCAAATAAAATATTATTAGTTTAATTTGCTCTACTCAAATTTACAATTCATACAATGGAGTAAAGATGAAGGAATACATATGCTGTACTTCATGTCAGTTTTAGACTACAATCATCTAACACTGAGACATGATGGCGTTGAAGGCTTATAAGTGTGCTTTTCCATTGACGTTCCAGTCCGGTTCCAGTGGGTGTGTTTCGGGTGGTTGGTGGAGGTCGTTTTTTGGGGTTTTCAAAAAAGAGTTAATGCACAAAATGAGAGATGGAAACACATTTGCCAAATAAGTTCAGAAATTTTAAAAATCCACTAAAAATTTGAATTAAAGTTGGATGGAAACACAACTAATGTCGATGCTACAATTGAAACATTGGCGCATGGAGTTGTTGTTGTAAAGGCAGCTCAGACGCAACCAGTGACTCCACCCTGAGTCCAACCACCCGACTCACCCATTCTGATGTCACATTTTGGTGTCGACTGGGACCACTTGGAACCACAACAAAATAGGTACTAATAAAAGGGCTGGTTCCAAGAATCTGGCCAAATGGAAATGGCTTCGAACCATACCGACACTACACCAAGGGCATAAGTAACCTGGCCCTTGCCTTCCTACACAGTTCCGCTCAATTCTAGTTTCCCTTCACTGCTCCGTCTGGGCTTTCTCCCATAGATGAGGATTCCTCAGGTACGTATAATTTTAACCGGGCCAATCAGCAAACAGGAGGAGGAGTTGTGAATGACAACATCAATTTTCGGCACCGTTTTAGTCTGCCTGTAGTTTAACAATGACAGCGGAGGAAGGCTTCCAAATTAAATTAAAATTGTCTCACAAAGCCTGCAGCGCTCATTTAGAGCCATCTTGTTCAGCTCGGGGCTTCTCTCTTCCCAGAAGGGGATGATTATTTACAGGGCACGCAATTTCTGGTTAGCTTCTTAGCTTAGCGTCCTGTACGTTCGAGCTGGCACATTACATACGTCACAGCCAAAYGTTAGCWATTGGATGAATCAGATCCARTAATTTTAAACTTCAACAGAGTCCACACCTCCAGAAAATATAATTTCTGAATAGCCACGTTTCTTTGTACGAAGCAAAATGAAGAACAAGGGGCTRGTTTTTACCAGGCTAGCTTAAAAGTGACRTTATTCACATTCTCATTACAATAACTTGCACGATCTACACTTGGAGGTTGAAAACTGTCAGCTGCTACTGCAACAAACTGTTGCTCAATATCTGTAAAATGCACCAAYATGTAGTGTGTGATGTTAGTGTTGTCTAAGGTTGATGTGTTATGGTAGCCATCTTCAATCAGRTGGAAATTAATTGTTACTTTCTGAGAGTTTTATTAAAATCCATTTAGTCAGTCTCGAGCTACTGTATGTTGCTAATTTTACCAACAAGCATGAAAATGAACATTATCTGCAATTTTACCTCTAGTGGCGGGTGACATTAATCTAATTTGAAGGATAACAATTGTGAAAAAACTGAATGTTATGAGCRAAGAAAAGGGTTAGACCTTATTTAAGAAGCATTTAATGTGAAACATGAGATTCTTGGTAAAACAGAGAAGTCTATTARTCCCACAGCCATGTTGCTTTGTTTATCTAACACTGATGACATCTCTGGAGATCAGTCGTGTGCCCTTATGTTCCTTTTGCTTGGAATTTATCTTCTCATTCGGACGGCAAAGCATCCAGACATTAATGCACAAAGTTCAGAGTGGTTACTGGCTGTGTGCTACCATCCTTAAAACTCATTTGAATGAGGTCAAACCAAATAAGACAGCAACTAACCCTCCTGCCAATAATAAATCKGGAAGTTATTCTTGGATAAACAGATTAACTAATGAGCCATAATTCGGAGGACTGTGCTCTTAATAGCATCACCGGGAGAGGCCAGAGCAGGCCCGGCTAATTGTGTTCAAAGTTGCACAATAAAGGCRAGGCACAGTAACATATGCGTCAGTTAATAGGGTTTAGCATGTGAAATAACAGCAGTGGTGAACTCATGAGGGGGGCAATTATGACAAAGCTGTGTGCATCCTAGATAACCGTTTGCCTGACTCAATCTGGCTAAACCCCGGGGGAGGGAGCTCACTGCAGCTGCAAGGGCTTCAGAAGCTAACATTGAGGAGGAAGGCAGAGGAGGAAAGAAAAAAAAAGAAAAAAGAACAAATCCACATAAACAAGCGTCTAACAAGCTCTGCACACACTAATATTGAGCATATGTAATGTAAAGCCTTCTGGATTACAGTAGAAATGCACAATATATGCATTTGCAAGGGAAGATATTCAAACAGGCCCTGGATTTCCATGTAGAAATAATATTAACTCCTAAATGAAGATTAATATGCACAGATATGACAAATTGGAATGAAAGTGGGTAATGCTCATTTTAAATCCCCCACAATCCCCCTGGCCAAGATGAGATTATATGTGATGACATCATCAGAGGATGTTGTAAAGCGTGACAGCGTTCTTTAAGAGCTACAGTAGTTAATGACAGCTTCTGTTCTTTTTCTTTGCTTCCCTATAGTTTCCTGATTATCGGGCCTCACAGAATTCACAAAAATAGTTATCTAAAAATAATTGTGGTTATGTTGAATGCTTATTCCTAAATCATAACTAAGATAATTTAATTCCATGTTAAACTTTATATTTAAWATCAGTGTTGGCAGCTGAAACGTTGTAGCTACATGACAGTTTCTTGGATCCAGGAGGCTTTTTTTAAACTAAATTTAGATATCTCAGCGTTTACATAAGATTTTTTTTGTCACTCAAAAACTACTCTTTTTCCTCTTCTTGAATGTGTCGTGTCATACCAACCTGCTGACAGGTTTTGGATATTACCAGCCATCAGATAAGCTCCTTTTTCATTATTGTAACTCTCCATAATTAAGCTTTTGGCCTCAGTCCTTTGTAATTTGGCCAGTGATACTTGTGTGTGCACAGCAGCCATTGTGTGCAACAATCTTCAGCCCCAGGTAAGTATTAAAAGCACTTGCTCAAATTAGATAACATTACCATTTTTTATTATTTTTTTTCATTCCTTCTTTTTCTAGCTAATCCTGTCATCCAAATTAAATCATAAAACCAGGAGATAATTCAAACACGTCACTCGGCTGGAAGTTTATGGAGTCGCAGTCGACGTTTAGAGCTGACAACATTGGAAGATAAATTTCGGCTTTAATTTAGTCCCACTGCAGGCTACCTGGCACCTTCATTCATCCAACATGGACAGAGACAGATGGAGAATACTGACCAGATTGCTTCTTTAAGGTTAGAAAGGATGTGGACTCCTGGTATACTGGACTCTGGAGAGTTTTATCTATTTCATAGTTTTATTGATAAACTAGATACCGCAAAGCAGTGGCATATATGACCCTCATGCAAAGCACCAATGCACCAGAACAGATTTATTGTTTTGGGTGAGGGTGCGGCGGTGTTTGTATGTTGATGGGCATCAGAGCTAAACAACAAAAAATCTGAAGCTCCTATGTTGAATAGTTTTTGAGTTATACGCATTTTTGTGTGTCCAGACACCCCCTTTTTAGATGGAGCTCCTTCCTTAATGGGGTCTATCACAAAACTGTTGGCTGGCGCAGTGTAGGTGGGTCACATCTACATTCCTGCCAAATGTCATGTTGATCAGTGAAGCCGTTTCCATGAAGAAAAAAGGAACAGTAGCTGCGTTTCCACTGACCATGAAGATGCACAAATTAGAATTTCGAAAATAAATTTGCTCAATGGAAACACGTCAGTTTGGAAAAAAATTAAGTTTTTCGACAAAATGTTTTTGCACTAGGATGAGGTGGTTTTTCGGCCGTATCGAAATAGGTGTTTTTCGTAAAACTGCAATGGAAACACTTTTTTCGCATCACGGGAGTCAAGTGATCAACAACCGGCTGTTTCTACTGGCGTAAAAGACGATGATGAAGAAGATAACAGGAAGTAGAAGTAGTAGTAATATCACAGAAGTAGTATAAAATAGTAAACTCACCGACTACAATTTCCCAANGTATAAAATAGTAAACTCACCGACTACAATTTCCCAACAACACAGCATACGTAGCCACTCCCAAGTCTCCTCTGATGATGAGCGCTAGTGTCGTGGTAGCAAMATGCTRTGTGTTTACATCCATCGCCGCCATGTTTGTAATGACTTATCGCGAGAACAAACGTATTCACATGACTTTAATAGCATTTCTTAYTTAATGGAAACACCRCAGTTGCGAAACTGTATTTTTTCGATATTAACAAAATATCAAAAAAGTTTTGYGYACATTTGCAATGGAAACACAGCTAGTGTGAAATCAATATGACYCCTGCTTTGCCTGCGGGGGTCATAATAATTCACTTGTTAGAGATYCTTGATGTTGTGGGACATTTGAACAGTTACCAGTTTTAGACACTTTCCGCACATAATTGGACACAATCCAAACTTCCTGACTTCTAATGTTCAACATGTTAGTGTAATCCACTGTGTACAAACATCTCCATTCAACAGCTACATGCCTATAGCAAATGCATAGAACTACAAATGTGCTTTTGATGAGGTTTGGCTATTCGTGGAGGCTTCTCGTAGAGCCGACAGAGAGGAGCTGCAGAACTGACAGTGTGCCAGCAGAATTAGAGTCTTGCCAGCTTTGTATCTTAATCTCCATCATTCTCTACGCTGATTTCTAAATACTGAAAGTCATTCTCTCTCTGCAACTGTGATCACAGAGTCAGGGGCARCTATTGTGTGGAAACATTCACTAGAACCAATAAAAAAAAGACAACCAGCCACTCAAAGTGAAAAGGAACGAATTTCCTCATATTTCCCTCAGTTTCTTTTCAGGATGAGTAGAAAAACTTGTGTGTAAAAAAATAAAATAAAAAAAAAACTTTCAGCCTAATGCTGTTACCTTCCTGTAAGTTCCTCATTAAAAACACCTGCACCTGCAGCCCAGGCACCCAGCTGTTTGCTTCCATCTATTGAACCAAATAAACACCATAAATGTTGAGCCATCATTTAAATAGCAGTTAATTTTCTAACAGAATTGATGTTCTTTCTTAAAGGTTGTAAATCATGCATTTTTCCAGGTGTGTATTTTTATTCTCTGAGGCGAACCTTTGCATGATTTATGGTTCAGTGCGAGCACTCCTGCCCTTTAAGCTGCCCCTCAGTTCCAGCTGTGTTTAAAAGAGGATTTTTTTTTTCAAGTTTCTGACTTTTTAGGCCAACCCCTGGGTTGTTTCTAGTTTTGGAACTTTGTCTATTCATAACTTCAACATCTGGCATCATCACAGGAACAAACTTGAACATACGACAGAAAATATGTTTTTTTCTATATTTGAATTTTAAACTTATTGCATATTTTGAAATGAGACTTGAGAAACTTGTAATTTCCACAAAAATGTAGTGTAGCATAGTGTCGAAGAAGGTGAATAATCTCTTAACTGAGCTGACTGATTAAAGTGTGGAACATATGCTGAAGTAACTACAGTCCTAAAAATACTAAAAGAAAAACTTATAAATAAAAACAACAAYAACAGTCACACACCCTCGAAGWAAATTATATTGCMTGCTGGTGAACTGCATTCACCTGGAGAAAAGTTCAACCACACCCCTTAAATTATATAGAAAGCAGGCATTCGGTCGGTACATCTTGTAATCTTCAGGCTGCAGATTAGAGCCCAGGTTGCATCAGGAAGGACATCCTGCATAAAACAAATGTCAAATCTATCACATACTGTATGTTCAGACCTCCATGTAAGGGAGCAGCTGAAAGAAAAACAATTAAGATCCTAAAATCAGTGACTTGAAATGAAAGAAAAACAAGTTTGAGATGTTTTACATGGCAAAACAGTTTGTTTCAATGAGCACTGCATGTGCTGTAATCYGCTCAATCTTATKAAAAATAAATAAAATAAAACTTATTTTGGGTTTCAAGACATGAAATATGTGTACCTCCTGAACTACTGAAACTAAATCAATTTTAAAAATGTATTTTGTTTTGGTTTAACCCTCCTGCTGCTCTTGGGTCAAAAGCACTCACAAGGCCTCAGTGTTAAGTTTTTTTCATCATAGAACAGAATTTTTCAACCTTTTTTTAGGTGTTGTGTTTTTTTTTTTTTTGTTTGTTTTTTTTTGTTTTGCAATACCAGGAACAAAAAAATCAATCAATCAATCAATCAATGTGCACACAAGGTTGTTGGGAAAGCAACACAAGAAGTGAGTTATCAGAGGGATGAAATCCATTTCACAGAGTTCTACTTTCAAAGATGTGCCTTATTTCTAAAACACAACACAACTGATTCGCGCACACACCTCGAATGATTTATCCACGCGCACTTTCACAAAAATCCCTACAGTTTATCTTTAATCAGGTGACACGTCAAATGTTTCAAATCACGAACACACAAAGATATTTTCTTTAATTTTGCTCAGACCTTCAGCAGTCCATGTTGTTTACAGATAAAGTCAGAACAATCGCACTGATAAAACGGTTACAGACAACGTGAACTCATTTTCAGCTGTCACACTGGTTTGCCACAGTGCAGGGTAGAACAATGTGGAAAGAAATGTAAGTTATTGCATTCTGCAGAGAATACATTGTTGTAATAACTCCAAAACAAATGGAACAAATTGCATTTTTACAGAAAATGCAACTTTAAAACTCCAGCTCCTGTTTTTCTCATCTAAAAGAAGCCAAACAGCTAAAAGCTAAAAAGAAAACAACTAAAAACCAAAGTATCATGTTAACAAAAAGAAGCAAAATATTAGCTAATAATACTTAAAGGTTGATTAAAGATAGAAGTAGCAAAAGGTCGACCAAAAGCAAAATCTTAACAGACTAGCTAAAAGCTAAAACTAGCTAAAGGAGACAAAAACAGATGTGTCCTGAAACAGATTTCAGAAAGAACAACGTTTTTTTAAGGAATTGAAAGAATCTTTAAGCAATTCGCCAAAAACCAAAAGGCCGTAGCAGCTATCTGTTGAATGAACTGGACATTTTAAAACCTGAATGGCTAGAGGTACAAATATGGAGATGTTGTCAGACTGCAAAAACCTTAATATAGGATTACAATATGGTGATTCAGCATTCACACAATGACTGTTTTGTACACAATCCTAAAACAATCGCTAAATCAATAAAGAAGCTGGAAGAGTTCAGGAAAGAGGCTCTGTGATCACGCGCCGTAGTCGATTACAGCAGGGATTTTAGAAAATTATTAAAAGTTCACAGTTCAAACTGTACACTGCTGATCCTGCCTGTAGGGACCTATTTTAATCTAGAAGTAGTTCTGAGCTGATTGCATTGCCCCTCATTTATTTTTGCCATGAGACTCAGAGTATGGTGATCCATACAGGGGCACCATAGGGGGTCTTTTAACACTCAAAGCTATTTATTCAGTAATTTCACAAGCTTTCTATTCAACTTTCACAGTATTTTTTAAGTGATTCGAGTTCTCTTTAATGGGCAGCTTATGAACGAGTTTTTTTTTTTCACATCGCAAACAAAAATAAAATGCGTAGAAAGACCTGATGCTCCATGAAGGAATTTCTTTCATTCCTGAGTTTTAGCTGCAAATCATTTTATTTTGAGAAATGATGGAGTTGTTGCTATCAGCCCAACTTTAAAAAYAACATTGTGCACAATCTGATGCCATTTTACAGAACCTCATCTGATCTTAAATAATCTGTTAGTGTGTGTTGTAGATGATTATTGGCTACTATCACACCAGATTTTAGCTCAGTATCTGTAAAATTCACTGAGGTATGGCCATTTTTTGTATAGGCTAAGGTGGATCAGATGTTGCARCCATCTTGAATTGGGTTGAATAAATATTGTAGGTAATAATTATACATACAACATCTTTTCAGTCTTTTATCTCTTTTACAAATTGTGTTAATTCATTAGCACTTTTAGCTKCTTAAAAATAATAAAAATATTGTTACTGCTATAAATTACTTTGAGCTGCACAGTTTTCACTCTGTGGTGACAGACGTTTTGAATAATTAACACAGTCTCACTCTCGACTTGTCACACACTGACACTTGCTCTGAAACAGTAAAATCTTATGTGAACACACCCTTCAGCTTTGTTTTGCAACCAAACAGAAAACTCTGATGTGCAGGACATGTTACCAATTCTCCCAAACTATTTTCCAAWTTRACACGTTGGTGTTTTCTCTAACGTGTGCAGCTCTGACTCTGCATCTAGYTTTGCTGCTCCAATGTGAGTTTAAAGTGATTGTTTGAAACAAAAACAAAAAGTTGGAGGTTACAACAAGGCTGCATCATTAGATATACAGAACCAGCTGATCAATAATCTCAAACAAAAGTAATCCAATGCATTTTAGACAAAACAGGCCGAACAATCATCAGCTTTAAGATCAAAAAGGAAAAAGTTCTTTAACCTGTCTTTTTGAATTCATTACCATCGTTAGTTGCTGCAAGAATATTGGTTAAAAACTAAAAAAAGTTGTCTTTATATCCTTTTGAAACTGCACCTCCAACTAAAATGTGACACTTTTATCTGGATGTTTCAGTGCCAGCGTCGGCGCGGCCGTGGCAAACATCAAAAGCAGAGGTCGTGCTCGGGTGTTAGGCCTTCGGTATCAAAGAGTTCGAACTTCTTTTGAGATTTAAAAAATTCGTGCTAATGTTATATGGGAGTAGATTTTCCTTTTAAGTTTTTTTGGCAGCAGGTGTGTCATCTCACATAACAACGACGGGGAGGAAGTTGCCGTCCTACTACACATCAAAAAGACAAATCAACTGGCAGATTTTCAGTTTCCCACCATCCCTGTAGCTCATGAGGGTTTTTACATACACTTTAAAGAGCTGACAAAAAGAGAACTGATTCAATACAGGTAGGTAGGAACGCCTTTCATGCGCTAACTCCAAGAGCTAATGGATTATGTGGGTTATAACTGTCTGAACCTGAGCTTAAGATTATTGTCAAGGTTTGACAAAAAATACTTGTTATCTAATTCCAAACGTTTGTATTAAGTGTTGCAATTGACCGTAAAGATTTTAGTTTTTGTTTTGGCTAGGATCAATTAGCTACGGCCATCTTGAATCAGGTTCACTCTAAAATAAATTAGTYATTGATGTGCAATCAGTAAATATGTTTCATTGACATTCCTCCAGTTGTTCATGTGAYATTTTGCYAACASACAAGTTGTTTTAATACCAAGAGTTAATTTAAATAAAGACGTTGCACATTGTGTTGTGCTCAATTATCCAACAGGGACAACGCTCAGCTACTGCCACGTYCAATTTTAACTCAAAATCTGCCAAAGAAGCTGAGTTGTAGCCATTTTATTTTCTAATAACGGTTAGTTGTGGCCGAGTTTCTGATGTCAATGTCAAATTTATTTATAAAACACCTTTAAAACAGCTGAATCTGCACCAAAATGCTGTACCAAATTCATTAAATGCACTATTTCTAATAAAAGAAAACAGTCATAAAATAACTTAGAATAATAAATCACAAAGACGTAAATGCCATAGAGCAAAAATGAAAAAAATAAATTGTTCAAGCCTTAAGCAGAGCTAATATAAGCAGGCAGATTATTCCATAGGTTAGGATCCATTACAAAAAAGGTGCAATCCCCTTTGCTCTTGAGCCTGGATCATGAGACATTTAGTAAATTTTGATTACTTGACCTTTAAGATCTTGTTGATGAATGTAGGTGTAACAAATCTTACAAATAAGGTGGAGCTAAACCGTTTAGATTTTTAAAAACTAGCAATRACAGTTTTGAATCATTTTGGATAGGGTAGGGGAAGCCAATGATGTGGGTTGAGTAAAGGTTTGTGATCAGTCTCAGGCACTACCACAACATATTGTAGCTCTGTAGTTACAAAGTTGACTGAGTTTTCATGTTTGCTGGGATCACTTTGCTGTGGCGGCCATTTTGAATCGAGTTGACACCAAAAATAGAATCAGCTCTGTGTAATGATCACTTTCTGAGTTTCATTCAAATCTGTTCAGTGGTTTGTGTGATATTTTGCTAACATTCAGACGTGGGACTCATCATTACCTTCCTCTAAAAGGCTCCGACTTCATTGTTTGAGACTTTAATGTGCGACCACATCTGCTGTTGTTTAAATGAAAATAAAAAGTTATCGATTAAATGAGTCCCTCTGATACTGAAAAGGCCCGGGTTGTGTTCGTGTACGTCTCAGTGTGTAGCAAAAGCTGTGTCAACGGCCTTTTATGAAGTTCTGCTGAGAAAATTATTGATTCCGAAGGGAAAAGGGAAAAAAAGGCAAATGCATGTCTGTCTTCCTGAAAAGCAGCTATTAGTGACACTGGTAGCAGCAGCCTCCTGCGCATTATAAGCAGCTTATCACATCTGTTGAAAACCTGCCTAATTAGGTTGCTACGAAGTTACACATATACCCGAAACAAAAAGGAATGTCTGTAAAACATTTATGAKGGAACCATTTTTTTTCTTTTCCCTAGGCTTAATGTTGATGCTAATACCCACAAAAAATGTAATAGATCAGTGGGTCAACAGGTTTCAAAAGCCCAATATCAATGAACAGAGACCACCTACTAGGACTGTTCTGAATACCACCTGTCACTCACTGTTTTTGGTATTTCTAAAGCCAAACTCACAAATCTAAAAATATCTCTAAATGACAGAAAAACATGAAGCATTTTCTTTCTAAAAACTTGATTTATAACCCAGAATTGGTTGATTTGCTTGTCATATAAAGTAAGATTGCTGCATTGATTATTTAAAAAAAACATTTTGTCGAGCTTCACTTTAAAAGTCTTGCTTAAAGCACTGTGCAAAAGTCTTGAATCATCTATCATATTGCTATATTTTACATTCAAGTAGCTACAGATGTACACATTTGGAGTAAATCTTTATCCTTGCAGGGTTCCTAAGGGGGTCGTGGACGTCTCTCCAGTCTATATGTGCTTTGTGAACCCTGAGTTCAACTGTCTGAGAGTCCTGAAGATGGAGTCATGATGCTGTTGCTCTGGTCTGTTGTGGTGAAGAAGCTGAGCTAAAAGGCAAAGTTCTCAATTTACTGGTCCGTCTGCACTCATGAGATGATGGTAATAAAT
>NW_013952423.1:778181-793079 GCF_001266775.1 Austrofundulus limnaeus
GTGGGACCCTTTAAGTTACAGTAGGTAATGCAGATAAATGAGAATAAATGAAAGTGTAATAAAAGGATTTTTCTACTTGCCTTCAAATCTAAAATAAACCAAAACTTCACAGCATCGAACCAATCCTAAAACTGACAGTGCAAATATTAACAGTGACAACAAACTTCGTCTTTGCCTGTGGCAACACAAACAGCCCAATTTCCAAATTGACAAATTTGCCTTGTTTTCYTTCATAACTCCTATTTTCCTCCTGTGTTTCACACAGAGAACGGGGATAAAAACGCTCTTTCGAACAGTAAGAATCAATAACCTCCACAGCTAAAACCCATGCGGACAGGAAAGGCTGGGGTCAACAAAGTTTAATTAAAATCAATAAAGCAATAAAAATAACTRAATCTTCTTGTTTCTAACTATTAAATAAAGGATGAAAATACAAGTGAGAYAGTCAGAGAATCATCCCCGCCTTTTTCAGCTCTGCTGGTGACAAATCCCATCAGCTTTGGTGCAGAATCTTCCCGGCAACAGATCCATAAATCCATACAGCAGTGGCACAAATTAACTGGGAGCTATTATCTTATTCTAACTTGTGATTTTATRTATTGTCTTCTTGCAAACAAGTGATTATTTTGTGCTTAGAAAATCWATTTTGTTTTGATATCCACATTGTCCTCTGCATCTCTTCAAATTAAGATAGAAATCTTTGAAAATTCTCTTCTCATGTCCCCGAGTCAGATGTGCACCGAGGTCTTTTCAGTTAAGTCAGTCTGTAAGGGTTTAAAGATTGATCTTTTTTTTTTTACAAGCAACCACCGTATTTCTAGAGTTACTTTTTCTTTTTTTAAATAAACAATATGCTTGAAGTCCTGCCCGCAGGGGGGAATAAAGTCCTTTTCACCTTGTTTTCAGGGCTGGACACATGCAATTCTTTGCAACAGTAAGAAATCYCAAAGAAAAAAATATGACAAGAATGAAAAGAAGTCAACTAATAAAACCCATAAGGGGAAATAAACTACCTAAGCATGAAAATTTCAACTCACATTTAACYAACTAAACTGTACATATCTATCAGTAGAAGTATTTGTTGTGCAGCATTTTGTGCCATGTTACACAAGTTCTGACATTAAACATTAATGAGTAGCCACAATCTATAAATCCGCCTAATCGTTTTTGATTGAAGTGAGGTTTTGGGAAAGTAAAGTCATGTATATGAAGTCCTTACCATGACTGAATACGTACACGTCTTTAATCTTTTCAGTGGGTTCACCGACATCAGCCCACAAAATGATGAAGGAGGAGAGAAGTCCTTTGAACAGTGTGAACCTCACACCACCCCTGGCTCTTTTCAAGGGGAGGTGACTATTGCTTGGCTTGTCAGCTTCCAGTCCTGCCAAGCACCCGACAGACCAAAGGTATGGACGGTTCACAAACAGAATTTTTAAATCTGGCCAGCATCAAAGGGCTGAATGGGAAATTGCAATCAACTGGAGAGAATGTCAATGAACTGCATAATCTACGGCTACGGGAGAGGACAACAGTGGATGGCTCAAGAAAGGCAGGACAAAGTTTGGGCTAACTTTGTTAGCAAACATACATTTCATAGTATTGATCTTTAAATGGTAAATGGACTGTATTTATAGCACCTTTCTATCCAATCAGGATATTCTAAGCGCTTTCCACTGCAATCTGTACCCTCATTCTCATCCACACACACTCTACTGTCTCTCTACAAAGAAAATCCAGACAGATCGTTTATGGAAACCAATCAGTGCTTAAATCACATKTATACACTGATGGGACTCACATCAGAGTGGGRGTTCAGTGTCTTGCTCAAGGACACTTCAACATGTGACTGAAAAGAGGGAATTGAGTCRCCAACTCTCGCATTGGACGACGACTCCCCTGACCACTCATCCACCGCCCCCACCAAAAAAATATTTGTTGATTTACTTTTTTTCTTTCTTTTTTACAGTTAACGGCAGCACTGTGAGCTCTGCAGATATGACCAAACTTGAAGTAAATCAAGTCCACTTGGTTTTGTACTGGGTGAACTCTGTCATCACCCAAAATGCAAAAACACACCTGCACCTCCTCAAAGTATCAGTGTTGCCACTTTAACAGATGTACTGTGTGCGTACTTTAAAAAGTATGAAACACAAACGTGGAGATTCTGTTATGATTGTTGTCGCTCTCCAGCCAATCAATGAGCTGCGGCCTGCTGACGTCGAATCTCCACATGGCTCTTAGAACTTCAGCCAAATGGGTTTTAAGAAGACTGAATGAGGGTGGGACCACCCACTGTAAATATGCTCAGGTGGGACTGAGTGTATAAGAGCCACATTCTGCTCAATGRAACCTTCCTAATTATGGATGTTTTCTTCTTTTTTCTCTGTTAGATCGATAACTCCAGTTTTGTTGTGCAGTATTATGAAATGAAGACAACATGCATGAGTTTGTCTGTAAACAGTATTTSTGTGAAATCCTCTGATTTTGACCCATATGTTGTGTGGTATTTGGGTTTTGTGTTCAATAATTTCATATTTTTTCATTCTACACTGGGTTGTGTTGAAGTCATGTTGGTTTTCTTTTTTGTTGCTTCTGTATTATTGCTTCTTTTTCAATCCTTTTATGTTTTTTTGTTTGTTCCCAGGCTAGTGTCAGCTGTGTTGTTTCATTTTCTTTTTTTCACTCTTTGACTCTTTGAATTTCAGTTCAAGAACTTCTTGCATCTGCAGCGTTTTCAGTTCTCTTAAAATCAAACTTTATTCTTTCTCATCCATCTGCGAGCCACCTGCCTATACTCTCTGCATCACATACATGAGGACATGTATAGGTTTCAGTCCAGTTCTTCACTCAGTAAGTCATTTGCCTCAACACTGATCCAGGTTCCAAAAGTGGTTCGGCTACTTCTGGTATACGCAGTTAATTGGTACTTTTCAGATGAAACAATACAGACTTGGTGTCTCGGTTTGTGTCGACTTAAAAAGCTGCAATTTCAACTTTTTTTTAAAAAAAAATAGGTGTGGAATACTTATATATAATGAACACTATAGAAGTTTGAAGTTTACGTTTAGTGACTGACTCTTAAGGATTGACTTGCCTGTGGGAAAAAAAGACCAGTAAAAATAGTTTTTTCTGCACTTTGAGCAGAGGTAGTGTGGCACAGCTACACACTTATTCCAGGCTTAGTGCTCCAGATTGTGTTAATCACAACACCAGCCAACACGTAAAATGCCACAATTTCTGCAGAGTTGACAGCTGAAGGCAGGACTGTCCCCTCATTTGTTTGTGCCTGTTTACTTCAATGGGGGAATGGCTCAGTTTAGCATTAAATGTCTTTGATTTAGACTTTTTTTTTCCATCATCATCCTTCTATTTTGTTAAAATACATTGAGCATCTTTTTAACCAGGGAAACAAATACTTGAGAGTGAAGTAGATCTGAGCTAGACTGTTGAGATGAACAAACACACGTGGGGTCATTTTCACAAGGATCCTTTTCATATTCTGCTTCCTTCTTTGTATCCTAATACGGCAGGAGTCAATAAAGCTAACTTTTTACTGAGAAGTTTCAAACCTCAGGATCTCTTAGTCTATTCCCATCATTAATCTCCATACAAATATCTGCTCCATCTCCCATGCTTGACCTCTATTTTCATCTAACTTTGCCCACCCCATAATCCCTATTTCCATTCCATTTTACCACCATCCTTACTTTGCCAGATAATTGGCAAACGTGCATGCACAAGTGGTACATGGCTTCGAAAATAGGTTTTTACAAGTAATATAAAACGTCATCTGAATGGCAACAAAGGTGTTTGTCATACTTGCTTCTGCATACAGGCCTACCTGTATGTGGTATGAATTTATTACCACTAATCAAGTCTTAACACCATTATCAACTTTTAATTAAAGCACAAAACAATGGTGTTAGAGTATTATATTGAATCCTCCCAGGCTACAGGTTCCACTGACACCCCACTTTAAGTGAATTTCAACAGGGTGGGCTCAACCTTTGCTGCTTATCCACCCACATCATTCATCATGGAATCCCTCATGTCCTCAGATCAAGGGACAGTAACTGTCCGGGGAATCAAAGAAAAGAAAAAGAAATCCAGGCAGGAGAGATTTTCCCTTTTTCTCTCGGATCACCCCCCCTAAAAGCTACCCATGCGATAAAGGAAGCACTGACTGTGCAAACCTTCAGATTGAAACTCTTAGCCTATCTGTTCTCATTGCCTTGTGACTGACATTAGTAGCATGCAGCTTCCTTGCTGCAGAGTCTGTTCCTGCCCAGCTGGGATGCAGAAGCAGGTCAGTACAGTTCTGATTGCTCCACCGCAGCATGCAGTTGCCTCTCTGTGTGTTTAAATCTGCATACGACCGAGCGAGGGACTTTTGAAGACGTGTGGGTGTGTGGAGGGGGTGCTATGTTTTTTTTTTCTTTTCTTTCCCCCCTAAGAGATTTTCCAGGTTACATGCATATAATTGTCGGGGTGGATTGTGATAGAAGCCAGCAGTTCATCCCAGCGTTTATCTAAAATGCACGCTGGAGTTTAAATTTCTGCTTTACTGTGGCTGCATGTCCACTCACCTCTGCTGAGAGAGACCAATAGGTGGCAATGTTGGTCAGTCAAGTGGTCAGGTTATCATGWCCGTCAGTTCATCCAGCCCTTTTCTCTACAACAACCCGAGAGCTCATTTTCACTTCTCTGTTAGATTAAGTGTAAAAGTTGTGGCAGTATTTTTCAGTTTGTGCTGTAATCCTCAGTTTGTTTATATTTATCAGATCTAACAGCAATGGGCTGATGAGAGAAAATAGAAAACTGCTGTCAAAAAGCTCAATTTATTCTTTTTTTACTTTAAAGGTCTGAGAACAGGTAATTTATCTAGGCTTAATAGTATTTTTYCAGGTTTTTGTTGAGTCACTATCAATTTATTTTGTAAACAAACAACAAATAAAAAATGCTGTTACTTGGATTTTTTTTTTTTTTTTGTACATTTCCTCTTGATAATTTATGTCTGGCAAAAATGATGTTCTTTTTTATGTTTTCTAAATCCAGATGGTGCAACATAAGAATTTTGTTTTCTGAGCTGAATATGACAAAATAATAAAAAAACAGCTTTACATTATGTCATTTGGAACAAGAGAAACAGCGTTCATTCATCCATCAGTCAGCATTCTGASGGTCTTGGGTCAACTTGAGCCAACATGTTGCTCAAACCAGAAGATATCCATCAGACGAGGTGCAAGTTTCACTTAAGATCTTTATGAAATCTTTGCAACAACGAATATAAATACCCTCATTTCACTTTTTTTTCTTTTTAGCACTGAATGTTTAAAATCAGCACATTAGATTAAAAAAACTTGATAAGAAAACCTATTCTTAGTTCAAATTAACACAAAGTASTTGTAATGATAGCCTGAAAAACCTTGAATATAACAATAAGAAATGAACCAACATTGACACATAAAGAGTGTAAATGTAATATTTTATAGACAAATGATTCTGTCAGTGCAACTGTTGCTTTCACTGGCCTCAGATAGCCCACATGATAMGAGTTTCTTTCTGCAGTGCAATGTTTTAATAACCTGTTTCAGGTAGCATTGCTCCACACCAGATTGTGCATAAAATAATGGATAATTACCAACTGTCTGTGGTCATAATGCAGGCGAGAAAAACAGGGATATTTAAAAAAAATAAAACTGCCAGTTAATTATTTCTTTCCATCAGCTTTCCCATGGTTACTCTGAGTTTGCTATCCTATTATGACAAATATGCTGTCTCCCTTCAAGTGTTATTAAGATAAGCTTAAACGCACACATTTCAAAATAAGTAAAGCTTTGCAGATAGCAAAAGAAGGCCACACTCTGACCCAACAAACGGACAGGCAGAATAAAAAGGAATGTTGTCTTCCTGTTGCATTTGAACTAAAACATGTCAAGACCTAAAAAAAAATGTGTGTGTAGGTTTAAATCTAGACCAAGATCCTTCCCTAGCCTTGATGGAACACTGCCAGGGTCTAACGTAAGCAAAAAAAAAAAGTTGAGCCTTTAATAATTCTGCAGAGCATTCTTCTTAGTTCGTTAGCGGGGACTCTTGAGACAGCAGGTTGGTATCACTGATGCAGGGCGGACTGAAGATTCTGTGAGCACAACCTTTTTTCTTATTTTTATTTTATTTTTTATTTTTTTGGAGAAGGTACTGCCCTGATCAGCCTCARTGAAGAAGCATGTTCCCAGATGCTAGAAAGGAGAACGTGTACGTCAGCTCTTTAGTATGTCAGGGACTCTGAGAATGCATYGGAGAAAAATTGCTGTGTTCAGTGAACTTGGAGAAGGCTAATGATCTTGCCTCTGGGGGTATCTTGTGAGAACAGTATGAGGTTTGGCTCTGCCTCATCAACAGCCCCCCCATTTGTTTGTGATTTTCACGGAGTGAACTTGAGGAATGAAAAGTGTCAACTATGGTGGCTCTGGGATTGTATGTGGCCTTTGTGCAGATGATGTGGCTTTGTTGTCCTCTGGGGGGGGGGGGGGGCAGTGAGCGGTGGAGTGAGTCACAGGTGTGGGCGTTCAAATATCTCATGGCCTTGTTCGCAGGAAATAAGATGGAGCGAAAGAATCAATAGACCCGAGCTGCATCCACATTTAGGTGCACAATGGCACAATGTATCTTGCTGTTTGGCTGAATCATTTCATTAAATACACAAACATTTAATCCTAACATTCAACAATGTAAACTGGTCACATGGCTGGAATGTCATGAGTCCAAATGAAATCATCATCACATTGCTCATCACATACTATATTTATTAAGTTAAATGGAACATGTGTACATTTACTGTATATCTGAAGGAAGCCATTTTAACTGGGGCATTTCTGTGACTAGTTAAATGTCTGCTTGGTTTCTCTACAGGTGCAGTTACTTCTCCATAGTCCAAGAGCATGCAGGTTAATCGGTGATTCTAAACTAAACTCAAGGCTTAGTGTGTATGAAAAAGCTAGTTTTTTTGGTAAGAGAATAAACTAAATGAAGTTAAAATATTATCTAAAAATACAACATGAGACAAAAATACATTGCTGGATTACAGAGCCATGCTTTGTCCATTGAGGTCCGACACTGGGTCACAGCATTCCTGGACGCCATGCCTCATTTTCCCATCTCAACATCTAGGGAGGTACTAAATTTAAGTGCTGAACTAAGTCTGAGCTATTTTTAAATCTTTCAACAGAATAATACTGCACCCTAAATGACTACATGTCCAATAAATAGTTCTTTCGCATCTTTTTAATCTCTATTTTAATCTAATTAGTTGTTTTGTTCATGAGCTAGGTTTAAACGTTGATTCTATGCAGCACTTTGGTCTGCTGWGGTGCAAAAAGTGCTTTACAAATAAAGTTGGACTGGATTGGATTGTCAGCTGACAATTTTAAAACTGCTCTTTAAAAAAATGTCAAAATGCTTTAACCATTTCGCTGACTCATCGATCTCACTAGCAGCTTGCTGTTCTGTGCTCTGAACAATCAAGCATTGTTATGATGCCCCCTAAGGGTTGGGGGTTGTATTGATATTAAAAGAAAAAAAATATGATATTGTTTTTAAAAATATTGATGTATGTCAACATACTAATTTTTATGCACAGCCCTAGTTTAAATGTTAACTTTTTTAGTGTAATTTTAAATTGGCATTAACTTTATAGTTAGGATGCTTTGTAATCAGTTGTTTAAAGTTGCGTTTAATCCTGCATGTTTAAGTCACTTCTCTGCAAGAACACACCTGATTTAAGGGCTGGATTGTGATATAACAAATACACAATTAAAATCTACATAAATTTGTGATAAACTAGTGACCAGTACACACGGCATGACTCATCTTGTGCTCATTGACAAATGGAGACAGGAAACAGCCCTCCACAACACTGACCAAGATTAGGTGGGTATGACAATAAATAAATGTATCTATGATTAATTATGAAGGACAAACATAGAAGTGAAGAAACAGATCATGATTTTTAACCCTAAGGTTGCAGGTTTGAGCCCAGGCTAAGAAGAGCATCCAGCATAAAACAATTGACCAAYTGTGAGTTAGCTTGCTGTAGCGACCCCTGCAGAACCAGGGTGAAGCCTGGTGGCACTTGCAAGCTACAGAACCCGACTGGTCACCTCTGTTGATTGACAAGTCACTGTGGCTTTGAAAGACACGCAACAGTAAACAAGAACACATTAGTATTGGTTTGCATTGTTTTTGTTAAGACACAAATATTTTAGGTTGCACAATTTGTTAAATACTTTATTAAAGCATGGAATATGCATTTCTCTACACTAGAGAAATGCATATGAAAATTATCAAACAGGTATGCTTCTTGGGCAGCAAGTTGGAGAAGCAGAAATAGTTATTTTATTTGAATGCCCGACACACACCCCGAAAAAGCCTTGGTTTGTGCCCCCTTGAATGAAAGTCTAGCTCCGCCACTGCTGCAGAAGAGAGCAGCCCAGAGAAAAAACATATCCAAACCCTGTTAACTGTAGGTTTAGTCCCAATTGTGTATTCCTGTTTCCAACTCTAGCCTTAAAGCCACAAAATGAATAAATAAAAATAAATAAATAAATACATAAACCTTTGCCAGGTTTTAAACAACAGGTGGGTGAATAGAATAGTCTGACACGCCCTCAATACTGTATAACTTTAAAAAACYGTGCTGTGTTTTCACAATAAGGTGGTGAATCACACACAAACAGCCTATTGCTCCTGCAGCACAACCTTATAATCCTTCTTCTGTGAGTAACTGAACTGTATAAATCGACACACAAGTGTGAGGATTTATGACAAGTGGGAATAAGTGAATGTATGGCAGCTTGTGCCCTCCCTCTCTTCTCGCATCTCATTATCAGAGTCCCGCTGTAGGTGAAGCAGCCTCTCTCTGCCATACTGAAGCAGGTGTCCAACATGGCGAACGCAGGCAGCGGCTCTCTCGCGACTATTCTCTTTCTATTCATCTCTCAGGCGGCTCTTCACAAAGGTAGGACTTTGTTCCTGTGAGGACGGAAAACGCACGTTTTCCCCTCTCACGTTTCCGCGGCTGTGGATTTGGCGGAGCGTCTATTTATTTATTTTTTCACCACCTTTGCGTTAATCGGAGCGCTGAGCAATTTGAACGTGCGCGGCAGAGCGTGCGTTTAGCGGCGATGTGGTTGAACCGTCAGAAAAGCTCTCCGCGAAAAAAGTTGAAGGGAGGACCAGAAAACGCAGTTTTATTTTTATTTATTTTTTGGTGGGTTTGCGCCCAGCAGGTGCATCACTTTGGACAGCTCACCATTTATTTGGCTATAGGCTAAAATCGCCTTGCCGCTGCGCAGCTGGCAACTCCTAAAGATAAATTAAATTAAATATATAAATATTACACAGTGGCAAACACGGAATCCATGCTGACATTGTGGAAGGGAAAAAAAAACAGTTTTGTTTGCTCACTGGGGTTACTTTCGTTGTTAGGCTGAGCTGTAAATCCCAGAAAGCAGCAGTGCGTATGTAAGTGCTTTATGCAGCAGCCCTCCAGCACGCTGCAACGCACTCCATGCGTAAGTTTGACAATTTAACTTGTCCGGAGCAGCGTCGGACATTCCCACAAGGCAGAACATTACTGTTTCAGTGGTGGTGAAAGGTTTTTTTGTTTTGAACAATTCGGCGCACAATACAAGTCGGTAAATGTGCGCTTGTGTCTGTTTCATTGGGAGTTTTTGTTGTTGTGAACGCGCTCGCGCGTGCATCTTAAGTGGACACGTTCAATAAAACAAGTCGTTTTTTTGTAATGCACTTTACTCACCATGGTAAACAAGAGAATAGATTCACGAGTTTTTCACTGCGCTTTGGGCTGTTTGTTTATTTATTTATTTATTTAAAATTGTAATTCTTATTAAACCGGAGCTGTGTTTGTTGAGAGGCACGCTGTGTCATTTGGGTTCCGGTGGTTTTAAGGAGAGGTTAGGCTCCAGATTAAAGCTGTTTTTTGGGTAGAAGACTGCGGGTTTTGGGGCTCAGATTCGGCTGCTGATCTGTTGGGGAGCAGTGTTGGATTGGCGGGCTGCGGAACAACCTCACGTCTGTTTCCAAGCCAGGATAGTCAATGTTTAACTGTGYGTAACAACTGAGCAACATTGTCTCCCCGGATATATATCCTTGCGCATAAACTGCAGGGTGTATAATCATGAATCATCAACTTCAATTTATTCAGGGTTCATGAGAACAGGAGTGATTTTTCTTTGCTGAACAGGGTTTGATCCAGTTCTATCCTCTGAACTGGATGCATGTTTTTAAAAATGCATCTTGCAGCAAGTCAGTGAATCAGTTACAAAATCAGGCACAAAGTAAACAAGCCTCTGTTGTTCTTTGGACAGTGTGCACTGCTGCTTTACCTTCATGATAATGGCTCCACTGATTTCACACAGAGCCCAGGGCCGGCGTGCACAAAGCGTATCAATTATTCACTTCTGGCTGCATACTGTAAGATTACACTGTGCCCAGCATCGTAGCACGCCCTCCATCTTAATACAAATAATGTAAAAGATTGCCACTCCGGTTTGAACATTACGATGTTTCAAAGAGCTTCTCTTCCAGATGCATTTCTGAAATGCAGGTCCACACTTAATGTAAACAAAACACTTGGCTGAATCCACTGAAAACCACTCGAGTCACATGGTTGACTTATTAAGCTTTTTCATAGTAGATGCACATATGGCATTTGGTTGTGAATATTTAATTTAAGCACACAATATAGTAGCATATACATATATTTTGGATCTGGTCCACATGGCTTTGCAGTGAGCAGCTTTAAACTGAAAAGTTGCAATTTTTTATTTATTTTTATTTTTATTTTTTGCAAACCTTGCTCAGATCAGTGAGCATGCTTTAATCCCTAATCCTCACTTCTCTGCATGTTGTAGAATTGTTGAGCAGAAGCCTGTTAGTGGCCCACTGTGTGTTGAAGCAGGGAGACATGTGAATCATGCAGGACGGTGCTCTTCAATCACCTGGGATGGGAAACAATGGTAATATTGTGCAGGYTGGAAAGAAGGAATTCTGTGCAGCAGTGTGTTTTTTTTTTTTCTGAAATGATTCTGAACTGAGTGAAATGAACTGGAGTTTTTATGTAGGTGGAAGCCTTGGCTGAGTTCCCTGAATGCTAAGAAATGAAACTTTATCATTTTTTTATTACCTCCTGAGCATCCTTTATGAAAGGAGACGGTTTCATTCCGTGTTTCTTTGCAGCTTTTCTTTTACAGTGGGCAGTTTTACTAATCAGGATTAATGTAGTGAACTAAAGACTGAGCGTTCCTTGAGGTAATGCGGGGATGGAGCTGTAGTCGTTTCGGTCRAACCTGACGTCATGCGTGATGTCACATCTAGTGCTTCTTGTGTTGAGAATGATGCCTGTAGAGCAGCAATTACCACAGCATGTTTTAGCTCTGATTTGAGTTCTAATCATTTTTGTGCAGACTAAGTTTGATTAGCAATATGTTTGTTATAGGGCTGCACGTTATTAGGAAAACCAGCAATGCACGATAGCAGTGCTTAATATAGTGAGGTGCAATGAATAAACTAATACATGWAGTGTTGATGTCTTTCTGCTCCGGGTTCAGAACAAAAAATAAATAATTGATTCCAGCATGAACATTTAAAAAATATGAAGCAATCCATCCAATTGACCAAACACACAAAGGGCTCCRTTTGACTGGTTAACTCATAAAATGCAAACTTTTAAGCCAAATTTTTATTGCAGTTTATGTTTTTCTGTGATGTGCTTATTGCACCGGCTGTTATTGAAAAGGCAATAAATGTTCGATACATTGTGCAGCCCTCGTCTGTTGTAACTTGGTGCTCATTACAGTGTCATGAAGGTTTAAAGAAAAAAAAATTGTGACCAGCTCAGCTGTCAACAACTACGTTTGTTTACATACAAAAACAACCAAAGTGACTAAAACTGGGTGAACGACTGAAAGAGCCATTTTGAATGGAGAAGTCTTAMAGTAYTGATGCATTTATATGTATTTATGTTGATTTGTTGAGTAAAATATGTAGATAAAACACTTTGTTTATATTGAGTGCATACCTGCATTTCATAATAACATCAATATGTGTCCTAACACAAAATAGGTCAAAAGTGTTTTGATTAAAATGTTTGCAATAACTGCATTTTGTCAAAATAGAATGAAAATATATGTATCATTTGAACGAAGGACTTGTTTGAAGCACTTTTATTTATTTATTTATGTATTGTTTTTGGAGTAGCAACAAAAAAACTGATTATGAGCAAATGCTCCATTTCAAATTTTTGGATATTTTCCCTGCGAGCTAGCAAAACTTTTTTTTTTTATTTCCAGCTGGGAAATCTTAATATCCAAATATTTTTTGACGTTTCCTTTTTTAAAATGGCACCAAAACGTCCTCATTAGAATAACCCGAAATTAGGATTAAAGCATTATTGTGATTAACAAGACAAATGGAACCGTTCATGATATCAGATCTGAAGATGTTCTGAGGTCATTTTGACCAAATTTGACTTACATTATATTTGGGAAACTCCTGTGTTTAAACTCGTTCAAACTGCACCACAGRAAGCTGTGTTTCCTATTTCTGTTGATGCCTATTTTGGCTTAATTTGTATTCATCTAATCGCACAAGTGAAAATTAAAATTTTAAACTCAGACGTCTCTATAACTGTTAAGACGACCGCAACTTTAAGGCCGGAGATGAGATGAAAATGAAAGCGTGGATGACTCTCTGTGATAAAACRGAGCATATAAAGCAAGCACACAGAGGTTTATAACCCTGAGCCTTTTGTCATAAAACACTCGCACTGCAGCCTCGAGCTTTAGGCTTGTTTTCATGGAAACGTCTTGCCCGATTGCACGCATGTAAATAACTCGTGTACTTTATCGTCAGTTTGTGTTTGTAAAAATCGGCGCAGCTGAATCACCTGTATGCAATTCCTTTATAGATCCATTAAGCTCAGCTGTGGTGCAGATTATCGGCTTAGAGCAACAGGAGACGGTGCTTTACAGGTGTTATTAAAGAGTGCTAACAMAGCACACTCTGACCATCGGCTTACGCCGCCTCGATGACAATCTAGCAATTATCCCAGCGAAACGTAAACAAGGCTGCGTCACGTCTGGCCGTGCAGGCGTTGGCAGGGCCGCTTTATGTGTGTCAGTGCAGGAAGAAGTCTTATCGTCTGACTGTAGTGTTGACCTTAATATCAGTTTTTACATGCTCCTTTGTGTTTGATCTTGGCTAGTGATTATGCTTGGATAAGAGCATTAGTTCTGCCTTGTGTGTAGATGTAATCTTTGCCAGATAATCCAGCGTGTTTGTGCGTGTGTGTTGATGGACACTGAGAGAATTGAAGTTGCTTGTTTTCCAGTKTGCAGAAATGGAGCTAACAAGGGGAAGCAGAGCCCTTTGGAGCGTATTGCTGCATACAGTAGCTGTAGAATACGTGTGGATGTAATCCTGCTTTTATGCTGACATTGTTGTCACACGTTTTTTTACTGATCTACAGCCTGCTGTACATTTTAGCAAATGGATTAATGTGGAGGGCGAAGCCTTGATTAATGCCGAGCTGACAGCTTGATTTATTCAGCGTCCACGCTACTGGTTTCTGGCTCGCTTTCAGATCTTTTTATTTACTGCTACATTACTGCTGACATCTAAACTTAAAAGYGCATGAACTCTCAGCCATACAGTCTTAACTAGGGAGGCTTCAARGTTGATCATAATGATTTTCTTACCGTCCCACCAGTTGGACTCAAGCAGAACGAACTGCATGAGAATTATTGGATTAAACGAAAAGGCTTTAGAAATACTGGACTATAAAAGGCTTTTGTGGATTTTAACATTTTTTTTAAATCCTGGCAAAACAAAATTGTGAAGATGTTTTGTTTGGCCTTTTTTTTTTTTTTTTGCTGAATAATACTTTGAATGAAATTAAATCTTGCCTGTGAGCTATAGAGGGAGATGTAGATATTCAAATGGTAAAAAATTTGGTCAGTGTCAGTTTTTTTTTCATAAAAAAAAGTGAATAAAGGTAGCATTTTCAAATCGGCTGAAAACAAATCAAACGTTTAAGATGTCTGATCAGATGCTATGTTTGTGCATCTTTATTTTTATCGAACATCACCATGTGTGAATGCTGATTCAGCAAAATTTTCCATTTTTTTAAATATTAAAATCATTTCTACTTCAGCATACTTTGAACTATTTTAGACATTGGTATCAAAACATTTAGTTAATTYRTTTAASAGATGAATGCTATGACYTTTGTTTTGTGTTGTATTTTTTATAACTTCTACACTTTTTTAAAACATTTGACTTTAATAACTTACTTTTCCCATAGACCTGTTGTGAGCTCCTAAATTCTTCTTATTGGAATTTGCTTCAAAATACATGATTTTGTCCTCKTATACTGCTAGTCTTTTGCTAGTTATAGCTTTTAGTTACCTGTTTGCAATTTTTACCTATCCTTTTGCTGTTTTTAAATAACATTTTAGCTCCTTAGTCTTCTTTTGATACTTAGCTTTAGCCAGTTTTGTTACTTTCGGCTAGTCTTTTGCTACTTTTAGTTGGTCTTATTTTTAGCTCCAAGCGAGTAGTTTGCTACTTGTAGCTTTTTGCTGGAATTTACCTACTTTTATTTTTCACTTGACTGTTTTTACCAGGTGAAATGTTTGAGAGCCATTTCTTGTTTGCAAACACGACCTGGTTAAGGAACTAGCCTAACCCTAACCCTAAACTAACCCTAAAAGCATATTTAGCTTCACAAATAAAGCTGTTTCTCTTGTTGTTTCTAAGGAAGTATATTTAGTAGTTTTTCAAAAGTTGGTTTATCTGTTTATCTGGTTTTCGTCC
>NW_013952423.1:794231-804914 GCF_001266775.1 Austrofundulus limnaeus
CCCCGCGACCCGACCCCGGATAGGCGGAAGAAAATGGATGGATGGATGGATGGATGGATGGGTTTATCTGTAGTGTTGGCCTTAAACACACAACATACCTGAAGATGTTTCAGTCTGACAGCTTAAAAAAACCAAACCATATTGTTGACCACATGTTCTAAAAAATGACACAGGGTTAGTTTCAGCTAGGTTTCTCTCTTATAAAGCTAATCATGCAAGTTACGCTGTTTCACTTCCTAGTCTTGCATTTGAACGGATATAAATGGATTGTTTGTTTGTTAAAATTTTGTGAAAATGCTCCTTAAACTGCACCAAAGACAAAGTTGTACCAGTCAGACAACAATGTTTTACAGTGCAGATCTAAAGATGCCTGTTCGATAACTGGAAAGAATATTAAAWGTATGGTTAWTTTTAAAGGTCTCATGCATTTAAAAGCTCCGTTTATWGTGTTGAAAACTGAGGAGAAACTACAAATAGCCACTGTGTTAAGCTGTAAATCTTCAGTGTTGTAATATTTTCAGATCTGGTACAAAAACAACTTAAATTAGTCCAACTCTTTTCTCCGACACACATAGAATCGTTTTGTTYCGTTTTTATTGAAATGCAGTTGTTGATATCCCCACAGTGGATGTGTTGATTGAGGCCTTGCTCTTTACTCGTCTCTGTTGAGGCAGCAGGTTTTATTGTGCCGCTGGCTCGTGTCGTTACACAGCAGCTCCACGGTGCTGCCAGGGCTGCCGAGTTTTACTGGGAGGTTTTCCTGTGRTTTAAACACTTCGTACAGGTTTTATTGCCCCGGTAGAAACCATCACCTGCAGAGTTGTTCCTTTCGTTTACAAAATAATTTTTTATCATGGCGATTTCTGAATAAAGGGGGGGGAATGCAGACTGTTTCAATCACAAAGGAAAGCTGGATTGAAAGCTCGATGGATTTGTTGTTTGGCTCTGAGCCGAGCTGGTAGGACCCCCCCCAGTGATGGAAACCAGGTGTGAAAATGGACGTGCTGTCCTCCTGCACCCCACCAACAGTCTGTCCTGCTGTAATGAAGAACAATGGCTCTATTCCTGTAGGGGAGGGGACCCCAGAGTGACCCACAGCGTCCTCCTCCAGCTCCTGCCCCCCCCATCCCCCGTCAGTCTTCTGGCAAGCCAACAGATGACTGCTGGGTCGCATCTGGCCTCTGTGCACTTAGTGTAATCAAAAGGAGAAAAAAGGTTTATGGCCTACTTGTTAGTGAGCCGCCGACTGATGGGATGTCAAGTAAGCACCCTCCAATCCCAAATCTCTTGAGGGATTTGGGGGGGGTGGGGGGGTGGTGTTGAGAGGGTTGGGGCGTGGGCAGCAATCTGCCTCCCAGAAAGCAGCCCACAGGCCGAGGTGCCGCGCTGCGCACGCCTGACAACCTGACCATGAAACAAGTGAAACGAGTCAAATTGAAGCGATTAATAAATATTTATGCTCATATTTCCATAATGTTAATGCCCAAAAGGTGAATGCAAATGCATTTTACTCTCCGAGCTGAGCTTTGTTGAGGCCTCGAGCAGGGGAACACAAAAACAAATCCAGACAAATTCATCTAAATCACATAAAGGAAATTATAAGGCTGTGCTTTATTTATGGATATTAGGTTAAAACATGGCATTTTATACTTTTTTTTAGATACATTTAGAGAAGCTTTTCTTTGTAGACACAGATTGCCTCACTAAGCTGCTTGGTGTTTTAAAATAGCTTTTTAARTTTTGGATAAGCTGTAAAACAAATAGTTATGGAGTGGAAAACAGTGTCAGTAATTTGGAACTTGACCTGTGTTGGAGACAAAAATATGCCTGCTTGTAATGATTTATTATTGAGCTTTTTTCTTCCCCAGAATGTGCATCGACTCAGTTCTAAATTAGACTTTGAAGTGTGAATTTTTATTTTTATCTTTTATTTTTTATAAAAAAAATTTCGGCAGTGAGGGATTTTGTTGTGACAGATGTTGGTGTTCCTTCAGCTCTTGATTTGCATTTAAGACATCAACCTATTCTGGTGTAAAACGACTCTATAAAACACAACTTCTATATTGTTTTCTTATACAACTGATCCAAGCAGAATAATTTCCTGGTTGGTCGTCTCTTCCCTTCGATAACTCCCTCTCTTCCCTTCTGTCATTTAGAGAGAGAGAGAGAGAGAGAGAAATCCTGGTAAAGTCTTGAACCCATATGAAATAAAGTCACTGCAGCTGTCATCTCTGAGCTGGATTTACTTCATTTATTTATTTGTTTATTTGTTTTTTTTTTCCTGCTTGCATTGTCGTGCTGCCACAGCTCGGTTGTCATTGTCAGACACGCCGTGATTGGCCGCGCTGTGATTCGCCGTCCGTATAAACGCGCACGTTTTGGTAAAATGACAAAGTTGAGGCCGAGATCGTCCATCTTGCTGACAGTGGGGTGTCTTTGGATTAACAGCTCAGTGGGCTTGGAAATATTTCCTGGGATTTTCTGCTGAGCTACGTTGCGGCCTCGACTTATTTCTTGTAATCAGGACTTTCCTGTCAGCTGACACCCAACTGCCTGGATGTAGATCAGTCGACATCATCCTGCTGCTAGAAGCTAAGCGACTTTGGATGTTACAAACCAGGAACCTACTGTCTAAACTTAACTGATTAGACATACTTAGAAATGTTCTATCAAATATCATTTACAGGATTTATGTCTGATGTATAACACCAGCTTTCATTTATTTTTGACCAATATGTATCTCTCAGTTAACAAAAGTACAATAATACTTAACCTAAATAAACATCTAATAACCCCTACTCTTAAATTGTGAGCTACAGTAAGCTGGTTGTAACAGCTACTGTAGCTTAACAAGTGTGCACAAGCATGGCTGATTGGCTTTTCTTTAAAGTGGACAAAATCTGCCAATTRATATCAGTTGGCCAATTATTCGGTCTATCTCTAATTAAGAAGTAGTGACGAGTTTCTGTTGTATCGCTATWGGTTTTAAGGAAGTAAAACCCCTAAAACAACTGAATTCCAGCTTATTTTCATCCTTTGTACTTTTGTAAAAGCAACACAAAATCTTTCAACATAAACTCAATTAGATTCGTGGGTTAGGATTGGCGGAGCGTGGCTSCTTTCAGCCAATCAGTTGTTTCATCAGCGAGCTGTCAGCCAGAAATGGGCATCCAAGCATCYGAGATCCTCCTTTAAAAGCGAAGTGTTTTCACTCAGCTTGAGTTCTTTTTAAATTCTTTCTYGAGAAGAAACAGTAGAGAGGACGGGGGGAAAAAAGCCCTAAAACAGTGGACGGGGCTTTCACCCTGAAGCACTTGCAGGAGCCCGGGCAGCATCAGAGAGCAGCCTTCGGCAGGTGGTTTTACCTCATGCATCYGGCACAGGAAGTCCTTCTGTGTCCCTCCATCCATTGCCAGTGAAAGTTTCTTTGCTGTAATATTTGTATTTCAATCAAATATTACCMAAAAAACATATTTAGATTTGAACGAGATTAGTTTTATTACTTGCAGTCCTTTTTAAAGAAACCTACTTAAAAATAAATATAGCTTTTGGAAGAAAAAAGTAGCCACGTTTACATCATTTCTTCACATAATTAAACCATAGTGAATCCACCTGCCCCCGTGCCCACCCAATGTTTGCAGAGAAGATTAATATTTATTTTTACAGTTGTAAAGAATACACAAATCGTTAAATAGTGTTTAAAATTACACAAGTGTGACGAAAACCGAATTGCCGTTTTAGACAACTATGTTAAGAGTTCAAACAAATCAGAAAGTCAAAATAAAATCCAATGAACTTGATGGACACATTGCTTTGCTTTGTTTAGGGTTTTACTTCCAAATTCAAGATTCGACCTGCTCATATTGTTACAGTGCTGTTTTGTGAAAAAGACCTTCATCTTTACAAAACATGGGTGTAGCATATATACCATACCACACCAGCTTTWTTCACAGAGCACTTTAAACACCCACAGGACCAAAGTTCTTCACACATAAAACATTCATTTACTCGTACAATCGGTATAATAAAAAAAAAAATACAAAAGTCACAATTGGTGTTCAAATTCCAGAGAGAAGAGCTGGGTTTCAACAAGGGATTTAAAGACAGGGACGACACCTGTCATGTCCAAAGGGAGGTCATTCCATAWGTGAGGAGCTGCCACAGAAAAAGCACAGCTCTTTGCCACCTGCCTGATCATCTCTGCATCTGCAGCTGTGTAACTCAGAACACCAGTGAGTTCTRCTGATTAACACAAAAACAGGTTTCTGAAGGATCTGTCAGGTCCCTCAGTTTTCCAGATCTGATTGGATCTGAGATAGTTTCTAATGGTCAAAACCCGTTTTTTTTTAATTTGGACAGAAACACCCTGGTGTAATTCTTGGTGTCTTATCTCCATTTCATCAGACATCTGTTAGAAATCTCGCTGTTGTCTTTGACAGCTGTTTGAAATGTTTTTTTTTTTTGACCAAGGTAAAGTCCTGCTTTGAGTTGGAGATTTTGAAAAACAAAATCCTGCTTTCATTGCAACATGTTTGGACTATTGTAATTCATCGTACAAAGGCAYAGATCAGTCCTCGCATCGGCTCAAAATGCTGCAGCTCGACTTTTAACTGGGACACAGAAACCTAAGCATTTAACACCTGTGTTGGCTTCACTACAACACTTGTTTCTTATAGAATATATTTTAAGATTTTTAGTGTTTTCAAGATCTTTTGCATCTTTATCTAGAACACTGATGTCAAACAATCGGATCGTATTTTGAACAATTTTAGTGGTTTAGTGATTTTTGTTGAGCACTTTGGTGCAGCCTTTAGCTGTTTTTTTTTTAATTTTTAGAGAGCTTTATAAATAAAACTGACATTGGCATAGGGGATTTGTTGCCAACAGTTCAGTGCCAGACACTAGAAGACATATTTGTTCAAACCCTGACTGGTCACAGATGTTTTGGTGGCAAACTGCTCTGAAGTAGGTTGGAGGAGACCCACTTTCAAATCTCTTTTCGTTGAACCAGGAAGTACTCGGTCACATTTTATTTGTATTTAGCTTATATTTATGGTTTAAAATCTTCATGAATAATATGTAAGGCCATATGAGCAGTGAAGCTGCTCTGATTGTAAGTTTGTATGGTTGACTAACCGTATCTGAAGTCCCAAGAGAATCCCTGCGAGTCTCAGCTTGAAATGTTTTCCATCCCTGTTTTTGAATTCACAAAAGGTCGTAAGTGGTCTTTGATTGTTCCTTTCCTCCCAGTTTGAGGCCTTCATCGTCTTGCGTGCACAAAAAAGGCATCGCTTGCTGTAATTGGAACCCATTTTGCTTGCGTTCATTGATACGATGCTGGGTTCAACAATAAATGAATAGGGAATCAATGCAGATCATTTGTGCTTTCAAGCAAATAAACAATACAGCTCATGTTTTGTTGTAATCATTGGAGGGGAAATGAATGCCCTTCTGAATACAATGCAGGTATGCATCAGCCTCGGCAGCACAGTAGGCCTGGGTGATCGGGGTTCTCCCATCTTTCATTTTACATAACACTCCAGCTTGTATTACATTTCGGCAAATTTGCTTCTGATGAGACCCTTCAGGCTGTTTCACTGTCTCCTGTGGAACTGGATCATGTCTCCCCACTGTGCTCAGCTCGGTCCTTTGTCTCATCTATTGTAACCCTGTCTTGACTGATAGATTCTGCACTAATGCCAGACAAGCACAGCACAATAACAAACCATATCATTTTCTTTGTGTCCTAGTTGGAAGCAGAGGAAAATCTTACTGACTAAAGAACAATGGGGCTCCGGCTTTGATCAGAAACTGTAGATTGTAAGGATGTGAAGTACAGATTAATTTCATTTAGTGCCGCAATTTGAGTTTCTCTTTTCCGAATAGAGCTCTACTTCGCAGGGTTGTTTTGTTTTCCACTTTGTGCTATTCAGGCCGCATAAAACCTGGTATGTTTTWTTTTTTTCATCATTGACATCAGTTGACACGGCAGTCGGGAAGTGCACATTCCAGAATAATACTCTTTGTAAATGAAATTAGATAATTATGTTAGCCTTGTGACTAACAGTGCTGTTTTCAATTTCTATTAACAGCAAAGCGTCTGCTCGACACTTCACTGTTTGTTGTACGTGGATCACTTTTATTATAAGATGTGTGAAATTCTATAAGTTACATGGTTAAGGCAAGAAATTAAAAAATAAAGTTAAGGCATTTAAATGCTGTTGTTGAATATTTCTCTTATATTAAAGTTTTTGATTTAACTTTTGAACTTTGACAGGTTTTGGTGCCAATATATAGAAACAAAAAAAATTGGCATCAGTAATTGTTTTTTTTTTCTTCTCAGTTTATAAAAATTGGCAGCAAACATCTCATTGATAATGACTATAGAGAGGATGATTTATTTATTTAGTTTTCTGACTCAAAGCACCTCGGGTGGAATGCCCTTTACGCTGACACTGCTTTCTTCTTCAAGCCAACTTGTTCAGGAGCGCAGGGCTTTTCTAAAGATTTCAAATGTTTGAAGCTGAATTTGAGTTAATACTACAGATTTTAGATGCCTCTGCCTGCTGTATTATTTACAGAAATCATTAAATGTTTTAATATCAAAGCATGCCTTTTTATATTTTATTCGTTTTTTGTCAAACAAGAAGAACAGTGATAAAATAGATGCCTGTCTCTCAAAAATGATTAAATTATTGCAACAGTGTTTATTAAAATGGACAAACTGACTCCAATAGATATGATGTGACAGATGTTTATTGTTCAATAAAGCAGACATTGCTTTTCAGAATATAGATTTAAAAAAAATAATTGACTTAATAAAAGGAACAAACTATACCTGAGATACTATTTCAACTTTTCATATTTGGAGTACAGCTTTTTTTTCCAGATTCATRGTCAAAGATGATCCATTTTTAGTAGCTCCAGTCATGTGTTAGTAAAATAGTTTATATAGTTCATATATTGGTTTTTGGTTTTAATKTGAAGCAAATTGTAAATTATCAAGTGTGAGAAGCAAACTTTGGCCTCAGAAAATAACTTGAAAGCCTGACTTAATGTTTTCAGATGTTCTCATGAGTTTTGAGCATCATTTTCCTGAGATTGTAAAATGGACCTGCTGATGTTCTGTTTGACTTTTTCAACACAGGAACACTTAATTCTACATAAACCTAACCATCTTTGTTCTCTTTATAGAATTAAAAAAACAAGTACTTGACATAAAAGCTTTAAAGTGAACAGTTATAATTTTAATTGTCATTGATGAAGTCCATGAAACTGATTTAATCAGTAAAATGACAGGAAGCTGTCTGATAAACTACACGTCTGAATCGGCTTAAATGTTCAAACTATAGAAATACAGTAATTATTAAAAGTTTGGACCTTCCTGATCAACGTTTTAAGCAGATAAACGTGTCCAAGCCTTTGACTTTGTACAGTACAAAATGTGAAGGATTAGTGAGAATGTTAAGCCTAATAGGCAAGGTATGTGTCTACAGCTGAAAACAGGGGAAAAGAAGAAATATTTGAACCTGGTTGTTATTTTCCAACAAGCTTCCTGTTGCTTTGAAGTGTGTAGAATTTGTTGGGCTTCACTTGGCTGTCAGATTTAATACCTTCTCAGCCGAAAATGAAAATGGGTGAAGGAGCAGTTAATCCGCATAAGAATATATACGTTTTTTTTCTCACTTTTTTTTTTCCTCCAAGGATGAGAAGCCGTGAGTCAAGCAGTCTGCGTATTGATTGGTTGTCTGCCACTGCAGAGTTAACCTGACATGGGGCCATAATCTGATTCTCTTTTCATTGCTGATCATTTAACGMAATCATGTCTCCTGTTCTTATTTCCTCATTGTGTGAAGAGCTGTCGTACAGCACTTTAAAGGGAGCTGCAGTAAACTGTACAATCACAGTTTTGATACATAAATAAAAATCGAATTTGTGTTTAAACTACAGTGATGCTTTAGAAAAGCCAGTCTGTATTTAATTAAATAATACAGAAAATATTTGCAGCATTTTTTTGATACTTTGGGGACAACAGCTGTTCACTTTAAGGCTCTACTTTTTTATTTTGCCCCCTTTAGATTTCATTAAATATAAAGAGATTCATTATAAATGACAGCTTTCTATGATTTAAATGCTCTGACTCTAAGGATTTCTTATTGGACTTGTGATTTATCTGTTTATCTGTTCCTTTTTTAGTTACATTTGATGAATACCCAATGTCCAACAGAGGTCATAAATTCACTGGAAGCCAAGAGAAATGTCTATTTTCTACTTCACATTATGTTTTTTCTGTCTGGAGGGGGAAGTTCTTTCTACAGTGTKACATGCAATATAGAACTGATTACAACTCTGAGAAATTTAACACTTAACAGGAAAAATTTGAAAGGTGATCAGAAGGAAAATATGTAGTTTTTATGCAAGGACCAGCTGATTCCATCTAGAGATGGACTAAGCAATTAGACTGTAGGGTTGGGCAAAATGGTATGGGGTGCAATTACTGTCAAAAAAAACTGTAAGCAATTATTGTTTGTCTCTTTACAAAAACTGCCATTAGTGCCACGTGATGGTGACTCCGTCAATCTGTCTCTTACGAGCTGCAAAGTTAGCGCTGGCAGGAGGTAACGCGGCCACGTATCGCCTTAATAATGACTCAGCCATTCTACATTGTGGAAAAAGGTGGGTTTCAAATCACAGCTCACTATTTTAACCTGTAAAAATGAAGAATTTTGATTTGTTAGTATAGCTTTAGAACACAGGGCCACTGATCTTTAGTCAAAAAACATGCAAGTGTCATCTATTAATCGTCATCGCTTAAATGCCACARTTGTGATATTATTGCTAAACCCTATCGGACAGTATTGGCTACTTTTAAATAATATACTGGAAAATAATGTTTTCGTTACTCCAATATGTGTAGACAAGGGAACAAATACTGAATTAGAACTTGAATATTTTATGCGTGAGCAAGAAACACGTGTAAAAAATAAAACCGTATGTGTGATGCATTAAAAATCAGGGCTAAACAGAATAAATGTTCCTTCAATGCAGTCAGCGGTGCCTGTCTAAACCTAATCAATTACTAATTAATAAAGATGCAGTAGCAGCTGCAACAGCTTACTGTAGCTCACAGTCTACTTCTTTGAATCCAGAGTGCTTTTTTAATGTATTTTTAAGTGGTCACATTATTCCAAGGGCTGTAAAATACGCATTTATTCAAGGTAATTATTTGTATATTTGATTAAAAAAACTAGAATTTGGTCAAATAATGTTGTTTAACTACAGTCTGCCTTGATTTTCCAAAACTGGCATCAGCAATTGAAAAACAAATCAGTCAAACTCAAATTTCAACCCAACTACATGATTGGAAAAAAACGTTAATTAAATTTTAGAAGAGCACAGTAAGAATTGTTTCTGTTATAAACAAAGCTGTGYAATAAAGTAAAACTCTGGAGTTATAAATGATTTTGCAGCCATTGTTTTCCAGCCATGGCTGACCACATGCAGGACGACTCTCCAGTTTAAAATAGCTGTGGTTTATAATTCAAGGCTGCTGGGAGCTGTCGATTAGAAATCAGAGCCCAAACCTGGGCTTCCCACCTCCTACAGACCCCACTCAGTGTCTGTTTACCCCCACCGACCTGTTCCAATGCTGCTGCAGGAGTTTGTTCCTTCCTCGTGTTTTGTTTCACCTCCTACATCAGAACCATTTCACTAATGATTACCTTTTTAAAAGGCAGTCAGACTTGCATTTTCTTTTTAATCCTAAAATGTTATTGTACCCGATGATGATGGTTTCCATTTGTGCTTCAGCAGATGTTTTGTTCAGGAACTAATCATCCTTGTTGTTGAATACAGTGAGCAGAATAAAAGCCTGATAACTCCTCAGCCTCTTTCCAGCAGCTTTAATATTGTGGAAAAAGCTGCTTTTTTGTAAAGTGTTCAATAATAATGTGGTCTTTTTTCTATTTTGGTTAATAAAGCTTTATTTATAGAAGCATATATGTTTATTTGACACATTAAAATAGTGGTTAAAGCTTTAATAGCTTATCTAAAATTTAAAATCAAATATTTTACTTGGTTAATGTGAGTGTTTTTTGACATTTAAAATCCCCTTTGACCTTTTTTAATATTTTATTTCTACTGCCTGATGTTTTTTTTTTCTGTTTCTAATTTAGAAATAACAGGAGCTTATTTCTGTAAAAGATCCTTACAAGTTCTGATATTGCTACTTTGCACCAAAATATTAGTTTTTTAATGTTAGAAGTGGAGTTTGAGCTTGAAATCCCTAAAAATAAAAATAAAGTTTTATTTTCTTAGTCTGAAAATAAATCACTTCTTTTTTAAGACAGTGTTTAAAACTATGATTGTGTTGGGTTGGTAGTAGATTTCTGGTTAAGTGTTGTCTATAGAAGATTGACCCTTAGAATTAACAGTTAGGAATATTTATGGTTTTTATTTTGAATAGTTCAAATAAAAATATAAAGGCTAAAGAAGCTGATGGACTGCCTTCATCACAGTGTCTAAAATTTCAAGAAATATTCACTTACAGATGSTCTAACTCCAGTCTTTTCAGTCAATTTAAATTTTTAATGTTAGTAAAACTCTGACCTGCCCGTTTCAGTTTTGGATGAGAATTTTTAAATTATTTAAGTTAGCTTGTTAAAACTTTCACCCTTTCTTTTA
>NW_013952423.1:805053-806843 GCF_001266775.1 Austrofundulus limnaeus
GTGTGTGTGTGTGTGTGTGTGTGTGTGTATGGAGGGACAGGGGGTCACAGCACAGTCCAGTCCAGTAGTTTTTAACAAAAACGGTCTGACGGGATGACAAAGACAATAACTGCAGATGCACATCACACAAATGTCACGCAGACATTTCCTTCACGTGGTCTCTTCTTCAGGGCAGCCGTGGCATTTTTTTTCTTTTAAAGTACTTTTCTTCATCTAAGAGCCCAACACATACTGTTGTATAAAATATTTTTACGGTCACTGTTTCATGCTTCCAACTTTACTCTGAACCACCTTACCGATCTCTATAAACGACTAAATAAAGATGACTTCTCGCTCTACATGAAGTTTAGCTTTAATTAGCTAAAATCTAATATATTTATGCAAGGGTAACAGACAGATGTTTGAACTCATTCCTTGTTTATAGTAGAAAAAAGGCAGCACACTAAATATTAGGTGCTAATTGCCGCTCATATTTTTGATAATACGGTTTTGTTAAAGTGCCATGTTTTATTTTCCTAAACTCTGCTGTTAGTATTATTTAACAAAAAAAGAGAAGCAGTTTGAGAGAGCACATCAGACAGTCAAAAAAAAAAATCGATTCATTGCCGCCTCTGTCATCCACAGATGGTGCCACTTCAATCTCCTTTCTATTTTGTCAGGCTAATGTGCAGAAAGATGACAAGGGAACGCCATTTTAGTACAAAAATAGCAAAGGCCGAGTGGAACGGCCATGTCAGGCTGCCGTCTTCGTTGTCACATTAATGTTTGGGGGGAGAAACGACAAGCTCGGGTCATTTCAGTGGAGAAATGGCAAAGGTAGTAGAGTGTGACAGCAGGTCCAGCGACACTGCGAAAGTTTTCAAGATTTGAATCCCTATTATTCACTTCAACACAAAGCAGAGCACCGAGTTCGTCGTGTAGCACTGTACCATATTTCCCATTAATCATTTGAGGTCGCATGAATAATTTAAAACTGCAAGCGCTCCTCTTCAGTCTAAAAATGCCAGATATTATTTGGGCATTCATGCAACAAGAAGTGGATGAACATTCTGTAAAGGGAAGATGTACTCTTGAAATTTTTAGAATAGAAGCAGGGTTTGTTGTGGCCTATGAGCTGAGAATTGCAGATATTTCATGACTCTTCTTGTGTATATTGAGTTCTGCTCATTTTTATTTTCTCTAGATTTCATTTTAATGACTCGGATTCTGCAGACAGGAGCTCATTAGGTGCAAGTGAACCAAATAGATTTGAAACATGCAGTTGCTTTAATTAAATATGAAAATGACCAAAGTTAGAAAACAACAGGCCTACTGAGATCCTGATTGGAAGTCTTCTCCTACATTGCAGCTCACTCCTGCAGTGGAGCATTAATAGATACGAGGATTGAATTATGGAGTCTGGTGACCTGTCAATGATGTGAGCCCATCTTTGCCAACATTATACTGTAATAGGTTTTCCCTCAGATTCACAATCGCATCACTGGAACTGCCTTTACATATCTGCTCTGTAATGAGTTATTGAGTATCCATACTGCAGGGTTTTTATGACAAAGTTGTTCATTCAGACAAGCAGTGTTTCTGCTTGTATTTATTTTTTTACACCTGGTTGTGGGGGCTGCAGAGAGCCTTTAACCCACCAGATCATCAGGGTGGGATACTCGAATGTCTGGCCTTCGGTTAGGTGGTCCAGCAGGTGGTCTACACTTCTATTTTTTTTTGGCTGAATCCTAAGCTTAACAAAACTGACAACAGATTTTGTTTATTTATTTATTTATTTATTTATTTATTTA
>NW_013952423.1:809583-812640 GCF_001266775.1 Austrofundulus limnaeus
CATTAAATTCCAGTGAAATATATTTATGTTTGTGGTTGTAATGTGACAAAATATGGAAAAGTTCAAGGGGTATGAATACTTTTGCAAACCACTGTATCTCTGTATCCAATATTGTTGTTATGACTGATAACCGATATTTACTGATGTTACACAAACACACATTACTTGACATGGCTCACTACTTCAGTTATTCCTGGCTGTGCAGTATCACAAACAGTCATGATCAGATTCCGCACGACCATTCCCCCACCACAAAACCTAAACCGAAAACTAAAAACTAGTAAATCAATATCGGATGTTAATATCGGTGCAGTTTTTTTATTATTGGACCGATACTGATGTTAATGCCGACATATTGTGCATTTATTCTAAAGACTAGAATAAATGCATGTTTTCTACATTTCACAAGCTCTGTGAGAACTTGGTATTGGGATGAATTAGCACATTGTAAAGGCCAGCCAGCTCTTGATAACAAAAATCAGAGATCAGTCTGGCCAGTTATTTTGTGACTGAATGCTGCAATGACCCCCCCCCCCCCCATTTCTTACTTGATTCCACACATTCCTCTTTCTCAATGAGACTGTTCTAATCAAATTTTTCCCAGGACCCGAGGGCACCGTTCTTTGTTTGGCTGTCTTCTGCTTGTACTGTATGGCCTCATATTTCTGCTGTAATCTAGAAATGTGAGCTGCTGAGCGCATTGATGAATGCTGATGAATTTATTTTGTCAACCCACGTAGACTGGGCGTATTCAAGCGCACGCCACAGAAGTCCTTCAAAATGCAGAGCAATTCCGTTTGCCCCCATGCAGTTGTCTTTTAATTAAAGCCTGTCATCCTGACCAGACTTTGAGTCTAGAAGCAGATTGTTGTCTGTCTGAAGTGTGTGTTGAAAAAAATGAACTTGTGGTTTTGATTACTTCATAATGCTGAAGAAGCTTTCACACTGAAACTGTCTGGTCTAGAATGAATTCCTTGAAAAAGCACAAGCAACTGTTTATTGCATGGTTTTCAGTTTGTACAAGCCAGTGTGGGTTAAAGCAGGGTTCCTGTGAATCCTTAAAAAGTCTTAAAAGGCATTGAGTTAAGCAATTCAAAAATAAGGCCTTAATTAGCATTAAAATAGTTTAAAACAATCTTTCAGGGGTCTTAAAAATGTTACAACCTTGTAAGTATGATGAATGCAACTTGTCTCATATATTATAATAATTGGTAACTTTTTTCAATAATTGAACAAATGCCTCACTCAGCTTGTTTTGTTTTAAAATAAACATGCAAATTTGTTGCTAACTGGGTTTTTTCCATTTATGTTTATTGTGATGTTGTTCTTAAATTTAATTTCAAGTGGCATTAATTAGGTCTTAAAAAGTCTTAAATATTACTTGCCTTAAGCTGTAGGAACCCTATAAAGACTTCTCCCTCAAACTAATGAATAGTTGAACTTTGTTGAAATGAGAGAGTTGAGGGGATTTAAAGAGGGAATTTATGGGCTTGTATATTTTTTGGTTTTGGGTTGAAACAATTACACCTGTTGGTCACTGAATTGTTTTTGTATCATCAGCAAGGACTGGAGGGAAATACCCTGCTACTGTGGAAACTGAAGAGTTGGTTTCTCTGTAGCAAACTTTGTTGACATTTTACCAAGCAAACTAACCTCTGCTTTGCTTTAAGACAGGCTAAGATTAATTGAATTGTTTTCCCAAGTTTTCCTTTAAAATCCTGTTTCCAAACCTTCAAAAAAGTTGACACAAGTAGGGGTGTAAGAAAATATCGATACACTGAAATATCGCGATATTTCATTTCCCGATACTGTATCGATATTTTAAAGCCCCATATTGATTTTTTTATTGAGGTTTAAAATGTCAACTTTCCTGCCAGCCGTTCATTTTAATGTTGTAGTTCAGCCTCTGACCACTAGTTGGCAGCAGTGAGCCAGCTATTTGGCCACTCTACCTCTTGAGGTAGAGGCCATAGTTAAGTGTTGGGTGACCATATTGTAAATTAATATTAAAAACTAAAAGGGGGGGGTGCCTGAACGTGGGGAGATGGGTAAATTTCTGCTGTTTTCAGATCTGGTTCAGACGTTCAAATTACGACCCTGCACACAGCCGGGCTGATTGAGGTCTTAAAGTGATAAATGTTGGTACTTCAGAGAGCAGGAAAATAAACTGCCTGGGGCAATACATATAATTTGATACTGAAAGGAGGGCAAAAGAAGGTATTATTCAAGCCTTCAAGTCTCTTTGGAGTCTTTGTACATCCTCCAAAGTGAATCAATGACAATTCAGGTCATTTTAATTTAATAAAAGGAACTCCTCTTTGAAAATTTCCAGATATATTTACTTTTAAATTAATTATTGCTTGAGTAATTTTCTGCACTTGATTGGAGTCGATGTTTAATGAGACTTTTTTCCCCCCTTCTGGCTCCACATCTTAATATGCCCATTTTTTATTCAAACTTCTGTCTGCTGCCTGGCCAACCCAGCACAGTCCCACATTGCAGGCTGCCTTAGAAGTTTTGTTTTAATAAAGTTCCTACATGTATGACAGTACAATGAGAGCCCCTCGGAGACAAGGGGATTACGGCGCACCCATGTGGGCCGGTCTTTGAGCAAAATCAGTCAGGCCTGTGGAGAGGCAGCCTGGTAATTTTCTCTCCTTGTGCTGCCGTCAGTGTAGCATGATGACTTTCTTGTATGGAATAAACAGTGCAGTTCGACACAGCTCCTCACGCTGGCTTCACTGCGCGCCTGTGTGTGCTTTCGTATTCATGGATTGTTGCTTTTAGTGGCGGGGAGAGTTGTCATGGTGATGCAAATCTGCAACTGAAGCAACAGAGGCAACGCCAGCTCAGTGGGTAGTGCTGCAAATAAACTAAAGACTAAAATGTATAGCACTGTAAATAGTGGTTGACCAGTATTATATACAGGTGCTGGTCATAAAATTAGAATATCATGAAAAAGTAGATTTATTTCAGTAATTCCATTTAAAAAGTGAAACTTGTATATTATATTCATACATTACATACAAACTCATATTCATACATTACATACAAACT
>NW_013952423.1:813825-851415 GCF_001266775.1 Austrofundulus limnaeus
AGTTTGTATGTAATGTATGAATATGAGTTTGTATGTAATGTATGAATATAATATACAAGTTTCACTTTTTAAATGGAATTACTGAAATAAATCTACTTTTTCATGATATTCTAATTTTATGACCAGCACCTGTATATGGATCTTTAGGATTCATGGATGAACGTTGATGTTTTGGACCATAAGTACATTTTATTTAGCAAAACTATAGCATCATTGCTTAACATGAACAAATGTAATTAACTTTTAAGAACATGACCCCTTTAAAAACATGTACAAAGAAGCATTTTTACCCAAGTGAGCTGACTGTTGAGTAAGGCTGGGTATCACTGCCAATTTCGATTTGATAAATCACGCTTTGATTTGATTTTATCTGCTCTTTTAATAATGAAAATGGTTCAACTGTGTTGAAAAATACAAATTTACTTCATTTTTTTCTCTTCACCATAAACATGATTTTAAGGGCAAACTTTAGTCTTGAAAAAAAACTGTCGAGTTTCAAACTGTCCAATTTACAAGGTTTTAAATTAAAAAGGATCGCAGGTGACAATGTTTTTGGATACATTCACTTTCATGAAATTAATGTTGTTTGATGAAAAAGAAGTGATGGGAATAAGATTACAGGAGAAGTGACGGGCTAATATAAGCATACTTCGGCCCTCTCCTTTTGATCATATGAAAATTGAATACTCATAATGCTTCTGTTACTTTATGTTCAATAAAACGTATTTAAACAAAAAAAGCTAAAATGATACAACTACAACATTCCATCTCTGAATTTTATCTAGATGTTTCCTAAAGTTTGAAAATAGTAGTGGTAACAAAACTATTTTTTTCAAGCACCCGAACGAGTTGCTTGAAGCCTGCTTTGTTTTCTACCGTGTACGAGTGCAAATCTTTGCAAACAAAAGTTGCCGTGGCCTCTGTTAGCTTTAAGTTCAGCGGAGAGTCAGCTGGTAGCGTTAGTGATTCCTAAGTTTCTTTTTGTTTTGCCCCAGACAAGCTAGCGTTGGCACTGAACGTCAACCGGATGTAAAGTACGGCAAGCCACGAGTGACACGAAATATAGAAACGCGCCTTAGCTTCATCACGCACAAGACACTGTGAGGAAAAATCGATTTCATGCCCTTTGAATGATTTTTCCAAATTTAAATGAAATTGATCCATGATTTTAAATATTTTTTTTAAATTTATTTATTTATTTTTACCCAGCCCTACTGTTGAAGCACTTGCATGTTTTTTCTTCTTCCTTATTTGGTAATCATGTAAAGTACTGTGTGTACAATCATGGGCAAATGCAGACTTTTTAAAATAAAATAGCAAATACTGCTTTATTAAATAATTTTAAGTACTGGGCATTGTACACTTTTAATCCTGTAACTTGTTGGAGAGTTTGCCATGTTTACATATAAGGTTTTCTTTCTATAAAACCCAAACTCTGTCTTTATAATAGCCTCTGCAAGCTGGTCCACTTTAAAACAGGCTGAAAACCAACTAGGACAAGCTTCGCTGCTTATTCTACTGAGAATTTCTACAGCTTTTTTATCTACTTTTAGATTGTTTTGTTTCAGTCGCTTTATCATTTATCACTGCCACTAACTTCTGTCTCAGATAAAATAAGAGGATTAAAAAAAATGAAATGCAGCATTCTGCAAAACAAATGACATACATTTAGAATTAATCATGCTTACACAATGATAGTAACTTTTTTATTAGTTATGCAATAATAATCTGCTAAAAGTCATGCTTTGAGCTGAATTGTATTGCAGATTGTCTTGGATAAGGGAAACAAAAAAATCGGAGTTGGACTTTTCATTATCCAACTCCCGTTTATCACCACAAAAAGCCGAGCTAATCTAAAGTGCTTGTTTTAATACGTAAAATGTACACAGAAATCTGTATCCATCCATACGTCCTGCTTCCATAGGGGCATACTCTCCTCCTCCCTGGGGTTGAAATGATTCTGTTATCCCGAGCTCCTACACCGCTGTCAGCTGTCTGTGTGGACGTATGTTGGATTGTGCAGCTTGTCACTACAACAACACGGGCAAAAAAGGCGAAATGATTAAACCTGCATTCACATCCTGATAGTTTAGAGGATTGTGATATTGAGATTTTTTTTTTTTTTTTAGATTTGGCCAAGGAGCGATGTTAAAAGTTGCTTTACATAATATATCTCTAACTAGGCTGTATTCTACATTAGAAATATGTAGACATGTGAACATTACATCTAATGGGATTGTTGAACGTGACATTTCAGCACCGCGGGCACTGCTCTGCTGCTTTAACAGCCTCCACTCTGCTGGCAAGACTGTCTTCAATATTTTGACTCTGGCTGCAGGGAATTGCTCCCATTCAGTCACAGGAGCATTAAAGAAGTCGATGACTGATGTTAGATGATGAGATTTGGTTTGCTTTCAAGGTTCCCAGTTCAAACTAAAGGTGTTGGATTTAGTGTGAAGATTGGAGCCGAGAGACCTACATTAAATAAATAACTCCAGTCTCGAGGCGCTCATCAATACTGTAAACAGACAAATACTTTGACTTTTTTTTTCAGGCTGTACCGACACGTAGAAGTAAGATATCATGTCAAGCGTAAGTTTCCAATTCACATTTTCCTGTGTTATCAGAACCATTGCTTCGTGTTACAAACCTCGCTCGAGGCAGAATTAACCCAAACGCATCCTGCAGGTTTCTAATAAAACCTTTTGAACAAGATGTTTTTAAATGGGAGCCATAAGCAAACGAGGGAAAGGGGGGAGCAATGAAAGCGCCGTGGTGGCGTACACTGATGACAAACAAAGCTGACCTTTTCTCTCTGTCTCATACAATTGCTCACACTTGCCCAAACAGCGAAAGCAAACCTTATGGCTCCCTCCTTGCACTTAGCCTTCATCAAATATTAATCACTTTGCAAGGCAGCGTGGCTTTGTTCACACGTTGGTACACTTATCTCAGCTGACAGAAATGTGGCCTGGGCTGTGATGCTTAGCAGAACGTTAATTCAGTAATTAAATTTAATAGACGTAAGGTCTCTCTCTGTAGGGTCAGAAAGCAGGTGGAAATGTGACTCATGCCTTTTTTAAACGTTTTGTAAAAATTAAAGTTGAATAAAACACTTTAGGTCTAAATGTTTCAGAGTTTGTCTTGGTGTCGCAGGAATAGGTGAAGCCATATTTCCACATCAACATTCTGCTCTATATGTTGGTTTAGATCAGTTATCTTTACATTGCTTACAGCTTTTTTTAAATTTAGAAACATGAACACCTAATTTTTTAACCTTATTTTTTATTAAAATTTTCCAAATTATGGCTTTGCAATGTCTGTGAAAATTTTTGTTTTTAATTTTTGTTTGACTGAATTATAAAGCATTTTAGTCAACTTATGTTATCAGTGTGCATTGTCAATGCAATGCACACTATTGTGATTTGTTCCCCATCCAAGTCATCCTCTATGTTGGCATGCTTCTCCTCCTACATACTTTGTCCTAGAGCTGCCATTGTAATTTGTATCTGTTAAGCTCCTGTGCCAAATGCAGGCTATGCTTTTTGGTGCCTGTACAACTTATAGTTTTTGAAATATTAAATTTTAAACTTTATTAATGGGTGTCAATAGAGCCTTGTATTGGTCCAATGCTGCCACTGATTTATGTGCTCAGCTTGGTACTGCACCATATTTTAATAATAATTAAACTCAGTACTTCAGTGATTACAATACTAATTTCTTTGTATTTAATGTTTTACTAATATTGTCTTGTAAGCATTTACATCTTATATAATATTGTTTTATTGTTGTAATATACTGCAGTTTAGTCAACGATCGCCATTTGCAATGTTGCCTCTTTCTACATGCAGAAAAAAAAAAACACTAGGACTGTGCTTTCACACATCTCCAATGGTCTCATGGTTAATGCCATGGACTGCCATGTGGGAAATCAGGGTTCAAAACCCAGCTAGCAAACTTCATAAATCGTAAAAACCCATGCCTAATATATATATATTTTTTTGTGATATAGAAATATATTTGACATGGTCTATGTTTGGGATACTATTACAAAAAAGAAATTCTTGGTAAAATTTGTTCACTTTGCTCTAATTATACTTACATAAATATTTTCTGTTGTGTGCAAAATTATTTAACAGGAGCTCCAGGCAGACTCCTAAAGCTCTTCTGATGGATGGTGTGCGTTTGATATTGAACGCATTTCACATTACAGACTGTCAAAGCAATGGTGAATGGATTTCTCAGACAGATATATTTTTGTGCTGTGCACTGGGCCACAGCTCAGGCAGGATCCTGGGTTCCTAAAGAGCAGGCGGAGCACCACACCGTTTCAAGAGATTAGAGGCTGGTCAGCCCGGGGAACTGAATCGATACAGCCTCTCAGGGAGAGGATTGACCATGCATTGATCTGGCCATAACGGGGGCTGGGGAGATGCACCACTAAAGGTAGAGGTCTGATGATAACAGCATACCCACATCCAAAGGCTTGTTTCTGAATCATAGAGACCAAGGTGGCTTTTATGTTCTCATCAAAGTGGTCATTAGTTCAGGTGCTTCCAAACTACTGTTTAAAAAAGTTCCCTTCTTTTTAGAGAATGGCATGTTAGGCAGCATTGGCAACAAGTTGTAGGTCAGAATATTTGTTATGTTCAAATGTTATTTATTCAAGTGTTGGTTGCATTCCCTTGATAAGAATGATTACTGGTTACAATTACTAGTTAAATGCTAATTTCTAAAGATTTATGTAATTTGGTCAATCAAATATGTGACCCATCACATCGAAATGAGGATTAAGTCAAATTTGGTCAAAAAGACCTAATGACATTTTCAGATTCCTGCTTTAAAAGCTACATTTTGATACCTGGATCATTCAGATATCATAAACAGAACCAGAGATATGTCCTAATTTGTCTTGTTGGTTACGATAATACATTAATATTTGGTCTAAATCCTAATTTTCTGTAATTTTAATGAGGAATTTTTAATTTTATTATGAAAAGGAAATCTCAGTTTTTAAATATTGACATTTCCCAGCTGGAAATAAACAAAAAACTTTGCTAGTTCACAGGGAATATCTCAAAATTTTGAGGGATTTTTCCTCCAAATCATTCTTTTTTCCTACTACTGCTCAAAAAAGTGCTTCGAAATTTTGTTTTATGATTATATTTCACACAGTTCATTCAAATGAAACAGATAATTTGTTATATTTTGAAGAAATTCAAATTTTATTAGTGTTTTAATCAAAACACTATGCCTATTTCTCCATGTACCACTTTTAGACTTAATCCTCGTTTGGTTGTGATGCGTCACATATAATTGTAAAAAAAAAAAATGCACAAATAACTGAAGTACATAGGTTTATTGAATCTATCAATAAATCAGTAAAATATCAGTTGTTTGTAAAAGTGTAGTTGTATTTAATTATTTAATGGTGTCTTTGCTGCAGCCCAGTGTGGCTCATCCGCAGACCCTAACATCTGATTGGTTACGCTGCACAGCGGGTCGAGACTGATCGATCCCAGAACAGGGAACGATGGCTGCAGATCAGCTCGGCACACTCTCATTCCTTTGGTAGCCGTTTTCCTCCTTATCTTGGTTTTTGTTACCAGCAGGACTGTAGTTGTCCATTCTCCGCTCGGTCTAAAGTATCTCCACACTACGAACTCACCAGAGAGCAGACACCAATCCTCCTATAAAAGAAAGAAAGTAAAACGTTGTGAAAGGATCCACTTCAAACCAATGAACTAGAATCGTGATGCACTGTGTGGTCCGCGTCCGGGAAAGAAGCACGGATTGCCCACTCCGGGGTGGAAGCCTCAATCTAGCTGGAGAGATTATATCTCACAGCTGGCTTGGGAACACCTCAGAGTTGCCCCCTCCCCCCACAGATGAACTGAGACAGGTAGCTGGGGAGAGGGAGATCTCTGGAAGATTTTACCCTCGCGACCCAGTCTCTGATAAGTTGCAGAAGATGGATGGATGGAACACACAATAAAAATTAAAATAAAACACTGACATGGTTATTAATGCTTTTTTATTCTTGTGTTTTTTTTAGGTGTAGAAATAAGAAATGTCTTGGTTAAAATTAGAGACCGTTCCTTAAGCTATTAAGGTGTTTTTGTTGTAAAACAATTCAAAAACTGCTTCATAAAACTATTGAGGGATTGGCTGTTTCACAAATTAAAACTGTATGAATAAAAAAATCCGAAGGAGGAAGACTTCAAAGTTCAGTGTGACATTAAATAGATGAACAGTTCAGAAACGTTAGTCTAAAACTGTAAAAGCTGTGTTTCGACAAAATCGACATTTAATCTTGTTCATTTACATTTTTTTTACGCAAGCTCTGCCAAGTTCCTGATTTTTACAAGATAAACAAAATAAAGTTGGTGTGAAATGTCAAATAAAGCTCTTATTCGGCTGTATGTAACAATAGCTTTTAGCCATGTGTGTTTTCTTTATTCTCATTCCCGTTTTAATTTATAACTTGATTTTAAACCTTTCAATCCAGCGTTGACTTCATTCATGTTTAGCTGGAAAGGGCTACAACAGCCCTGAAAGCAAATGTCAAAATGCGTTTTGTAAATAGTCAAATGTTTTATTCGAGTAAGCCTGCTATATGAGAGGCAGCGTTACTTTGTAAGGAGAAGCGTAGTGTGTGGGAAGAAGTGAATGTGAAACGAGTAAGAGCAAATCTGAATCTCCAAGGAGACAAAAACCCAACAATGTGAGGGAAGAAGTTTCTCCGAGACAAACAGACACTTGTGCTCATTTGATTGTGTGTGAAGTGTGATGCTGAAGATCTGACAGCCAGGAGGCTGTGGCAGCAAACTGTTCACATCAAGATGCAAATGGATTGAAATGTAAGCTTCTGAGGTTTACATATGGACAGAGTTATAAAGTAACTAAGTACAAATACTTTGTTACTATACTGAAGTATAAATTTGGAGTATCTGTACTTGAGTAATTATTTTTCAGCCTAATTTTTACTTCTACTTCTTACATTTTCACACAGTTATCTGTACTTTCTACTCCTTACATTTTAAAAAGGCAAGAAATAGAAAGTTGTTACTTTTATTTAATTGTTGCTTGTTTTCATTCCAGCTTGTTAAAAAAAATAAAAATAATATTGTACCACCTAGAGTGAATTTAACTGTGGTTGGATGAGAAGTATAAATACACAAAATTCTGATACCGCATTAGTTTGTACACAAACAAATCATGTCACACTCCAGCAGGACATAATCATTCAAATAAAAGTACTGTACTTAAGAAGTATTTGTATTTCWTGAATTATATTATTGCATTTGGCCGCAGCCCTCATATTTTTATTTTGGAGAAAAGGTTTGGGCAGCCTTGATATATGTAAAAACTGAAACAGCTGGACTAAATTTAACATTATTTTAATACAGCAGTCATTTCTGCAGTTTTATTGGGAGGTCCCCTCCTAATAAATGTCCTTACAGAAAATCTAACTGCTCATTTTAAATCAATGCTTTTACTTTTAATATTTAAGTACAAAAAATATCAGATACTTTAAGACTTTTACTCAAGTAATATTCCTAAAGGAGACTTTAAATTTTACCAAAGTAATTTTTTGGTAAAATACTTGTACTCAAGCATCACTTTGTGGTACTTTATACAACACTGCATATGGAAGTCAACTTGAATTGTTGAAAACACAAAAGGCACGTCCAAACCTTTTGAAAGCTGCATCACATCCATGTTGCAACTTTTAATATCACTGATTTATTGCTACAAGTTCAGTGTAGTTCCTTTCTTTATATGAGCATCTTTAAAGAGGASATTTCCTGCAAAATCCACTTTTTTAGCTGTTCAATACATTTTGTTTTGTACTTGGAGTCTCTAAGAGGCAGAAAAGTTAAATTAAGTCTCTCCAGGTGCTGCAAAGACATCTTTATATTCTGTTTGGGTCGTTTTTTTCATCTTCTTTATTTTCCATGACGTCTTCTAAACTATTATGTCAGACAGAGTTACCAAATAAGGTCAGGACTTACCAACTACAATTTTCTCATGTTAAATCTCCTCTGGTTCTGGGTCAGACTGGTTCTGGGTCAAACTCTGGTTCTCTGGCTCCAACATGCAAGACTGGATGGACAAGTTTTCTGTTGCGGACATCTTTCAATTTAACTGTAAATAAAATGTTTCTGCAAGCTAGAAAATGTAACCACTTCTGTCAGACCGGAGTGGACCGGTCTGGAAGCAGGAGGGGGCGTGGCTCGATGTGTCTTAAAGGAACAGTAACAAGTCCAGCCGCTTTGAGACACAGCAGAAAAGGGGGTGAAAGAGGAGCCGGTAAAGTTTAGAATAAGGAGAAATTCAGATCAAAGCATTGTAGTTCCACTTCATTAGACACCCAACAGAAAGATTTTAAATGTGAAAAAGAAGGATTCAAAAGAATCCTGTCTTCTTTAATGTCTTGTTACTCTGGCAGTAAACATCCAAATCTGTTGCAAAGGCAAGGATTAACCTTACATTTAATATTTTCCTGTACGTCTATAAGAACTGTAMATTCCCTGCATTAACTGAGCACTTCAGCAGCTACATTCATGTATGAACATCGACTCGGGAATCATCCAATCTCAATATTATTGTTTTGCCGCAGGGATAGATTTCTGCTGTGTTTAGTGTGGCTGAGCACTCAGAGGAGCTGCATCTTTCACATCAGTCCTTATCTTTTGTTTGCCTTTTCTCCGTAGTCAGCATATACAACACATACTAATTAAAAGAATACACTTTCAAGGAAATCAATRCTGCAGCTGTTGTCGTCTGCCCTCGTAAATGGCTGCTCTGGTGGCGAAAATTCCTACATTTTGCACTGATATGCAGATTAAAYGTTTTAAAACTTTGCATAGAAAAAGCAAACGAATAAACAAACATTATAAAAGTGTAGATGTACATTTTGACCAACTTACAGTATAATGCCATCTGTAAGCCCGTGTCACACTAGACAACTTCTGCCAACTTATGAGCATTTTATAGATATCTATGTTGAAGGTGAAATTGAAAAAAAAATCAACAGTTAGCTTATTTTCGTCATTACATAATGTAATTCAAACAATTTGATCAAATATATAACTTTTTTCCCTCATACACCATATAACAACTTAAAATTACTTTTTACTTTTACTGTTTTTATAATTTACATTGCTTCAGTTCAACTCATTCCATAAATCTATAATTTTCTTTGTGGTAAACACAGTTTGTTTTTAAATTAACTCTCCTACTTTTTATAACATTTGAAGATTTCCTGGAAGTTCTTTATTACTTTAAACATAAATTGTGCAGTGTTAAATTTAACCTAATCAGAAAATTTCAATATGTTTGACTTTAAAAATAGTGTGTTTGTGGTAGGTTGCTTTTGTTTGTTAAATTTCCACATAGTAAGCTTAAGTGTTTGTTATCCTTTGCACCATTGTCTGTAACAGGTCTCCTATTTTTTATGTTAAAGAAAAGTTTAATAAATTCAACCTCAGTTTGGAAACTGTTGGGTTGGTGTGCAAAACATAGATAAAACCRTAATGCAATAATTTGCCAGATTAAAGGGAAAAAACATGTTTTCTAAGTTGCACATCCTACCTTAATACTAATTTACATTTAGAGCATGAATCATGGCAAAATGTGACATTTTTGTAGACCTGTCCAGTCCTTCCCAAACTTCCATGAAGGAAAAACAAATATTTAGAGAGAATTATTCCTCCACCTTTGAGACAGACTTGAAGTTGTTTTATCAAGAAGTAGAATCTACATTCATGTCCTCGCTAAACATGATAAAAGTGGTCACCAGTTCAGAGTACATGATTTTTGCTTTAAGCTAAAAAAAAACTTTACACTGTGGTGCAACATTCTTCTTTTCAACCATGCTGTCTTTTTGTTCTCAGTGAGCACCTGCTCTGACTGTCTCTCCTCCTCAGGAGTGTAATCTCACCAAGGTTGAGTTGCATTTAATTGCTCTTCGTATGCTCCTGTTATCTTCCATGGGAAGAAAGTGTTTAAATGCCCAACAGACAAAATTAGGGTTTAGTAATGTGGAAATTTATCCTGTAGTGTAGCTTCTGCCCTGGTAATTAGCCCTGCCACTGACAACTGCAAACCGCTAAACAAACCCAAAGACTGGATTCTGATGTGTTCGGTGGATTGGATTGTTTTAGCCTGCCACGTCTCCTCTTTGCACACTGCATTATTACAGAGACGTTGAAGGCTGACCTTGGCTACTGGTTCATATACTGAGGATGGTAGTCCATTCAGTGGAGCTCAGTGCTTCTTATATTGCCTGTCTCTGTCTGTTTAACAGAAGCAATTAAACGAGTAATTCCTACTGCTGTTGTGATCCGGTGATAATGACTGGAGAAGAATAGAAAGCACACRCCTAATTTTTTAAACTGAATCGGGATACAAATCCAGGGGCCGAGCCCCCACCACCCACCCACCTTGGTTCGGAGGTGTTTCTCATTCACTGAGGCAAACAGAGCTGCAGAGCTTTGATGGGACCCTTTCTCATTCCCATTGGCTTTGTCAAGACTAGTTCATTTCAGTCTATTCAGGTGGACCACATTGTGCACTGCCTCTCKGCTCATGCATTTCATTTGCCAGGCCTTTGTTTCGACTCCTGGAGATAAACTGGAGGTACTGATTTGCAGCTAAGGCAGGGATTAGGACCACACTTACACGCTTTCTTGCAGGTGGCCTAGTGAGGAATGTCAAAAAAGGGGGTGAGGTGATGCAATTTTATTTGAATGCATACTGTTGACCCTTGGCACAAATGATGTGGAGCTAAAGCCAAAGCTTCCAGGTCTATTTTACAAAGGTAAACTACATTATCTCCTCTTCGCTTTGTGGGCCCTCAGCTCCGTAGAAAATCTTCAGCATATATGCTACAGCTTGGTCACAGATTCAAGGTCACCTCACCTGTGTTTAACTGTTCAACACACAAGTTTCAGAACTATGGACATAAATCTGCTCACAAGTCGACCTCTGCTCTTCTGGGAATCTTCAGACCTCGCTGTGGATTTGCTCCCATACAACCAGAGGAGTATTAGTGAGGTCTGTGACTGATGTTGGGTGATAAGATCAGGCTCACGGCTCGTATTCCATCTCATCCCAGAGGGGTTTAGGTCAGTGATTTGTGCCCAAGCTATACCAAACGGATTATTTATAGACCCTGCTTTCTGCATGGTGGAGTTGTCAGCCGGAAACGCTACATTTCTCCAAATATTTGTTAGAAACACTGTTTGGACAAATGTGTCACTTTATTCTGACTATTTCTAAATCTAGTACAAATGTATTTAACCAGTTCACTAATAATATTTTATCAGCTCTATTTTTTTTCTTTTAACATGATGTTACTTTAGTCTGTTGAAGCTGGCCTGAACAACAAAGGTTTTTTTTTATCCTTAATATGTACACATGGCTCCAGTGTTGTTGTTCTGAGTAAATATTTCATTCGATTCAACATCCATCAAGCATGTTACRTGTGCATCACCTTTTTGTTTCCTTTTGTAATCCCATTCTTTCCACAAGGAAAGAAAACATCCAAACACAAAATGAAAATAAAAGCTGAAAACTCTGATTTGCTAATCAAACTTGGGACAAGAGGTAATTAATTCTTTGGAATCAGTCAATTAATTTGCATAATAAGAGGTACCGTAATTATGACTTCTGCTACTCGAGCCCAAAATTGTAATTAGAGATTTACTCTGCATTACAGCAGAAAAGCCTGGTTTTTGGGAGCTGGTTCAGAAAAGAGATTGAGCAAACGTAGCTTTGGGATGGAAACACTGGCAGAGCAGAATAAAAGCCTTTCCTCTAGTTCTTTTACTCGGCCCTGAGGGGAAGTGCTGCTTGGACTGATCTGTGAAAACTAATCTGTAAAGACCCAAGACTTCAGCTTTCAGGGACCCCAGCCTCTCTATCAAATCAGTCAGTCCTCTTGTACCTTGTGTTTTGCACTCAGCCTTTTTTTAAGGAATCATTATTCTATTACAGTCTCTCTGGAGTTATGTAAAGACGTTGAGATATTAGGAAGAGTTAAATTGATAACACTGTATTAGCCTTCTAAAGTACATTTAGTCAGATATGGATCCAGAACAGGGCTGCATAATATATCAAAAATTAGTTGTCATCGTGATAACAGCCAGTGCAAAATAAAAACATAAACAAACTGCAATAAATATTTGGCTCAAAAGTTTGCATTGATGCATTTTGTCACGCAGTGTTTCACCAATCAAATGGAGCCCTTTATGAATTTGGCCAATTGGATGGACCTCTTCATATTTTTAAAAAAATCATGGAGGATTAAAAATGTTAAGCCTTTTTGTTTTGTTTTTGAGCAGAGCAGAAATTCATCAACACTTATGTATTAATTGATCGCAGTCATATCGTCATCACAATATTAAGCACTAATATTGCACATCACAGGTTTTCCTAATATCATGCAGCCCTAGTCCAGAACATTGGGTTTATGATCACCATTTTTTTTGCATTATTTTCCAGGTGGTTTATATTCTTGTTACAAAAAACCACCAGTGAAAAACTGCATTTTTGGGAGATACAAATGTTTAATTACCCYAATTGTTCTTTTTGAAAAGGGTTGGACCTTAAAGAAAAAAAAACTTAAAGCAACATGATCTATATAAGGAGTACACCTTATATTAAATATAATAATGCTATAGGATTATAGTTAAATTTATTCAGAAGTTTGCATAATAATTTTTAGTTTTAATTTAGTTTTCTTTGTACACAGATTTTAAAAAAATAATTAAATGACCCTATGTGGCCATGTCATGAGCGGGTCACATTCCTCTCCACCAGTTCAGAAATATTCATAAAGCGAAGATGCCGGTAAACTGAACGCAGAAATTTGTTAAACGTGGCGACGGTTGCTGCGGGCTCCGAGCTCTCGCTCCCTGCCAGGGTTGGAGGCGTTGAGCCGAGCGTTGAGCAGACTTCCTCTGATAGAATATTAACTGAACTGTGGAAACAGCTGGAGTTACATAACAGTTCCTCTGCATTTAGTCTCCTCAGAGGGAAGGGAAAAAAAGCTGTGGGTGAGAGCGAATGCGGAGATGCCATCATTTAAAATGTAGGTCTGTGTGCATGCTGTATGTCTAAATTTATCCATTAAAAAAGCTGTGTGCAGTTAGGGGCTGCTGTGATACTGCGCCAGTTTTGTACCTTTTTTTTTTTCTCGTGTGTGTGTCAGCGGGCTGGGGCGTGCACGTTGTTGTTCAGGCTGTGATTGTACGTGCAGCTTCTTGCTTCAGTGCTTTCAGGAGCTGATCAAACCCAACATCTCTGTGCAGCCTTCTTTCCACTCCTTCACCTTCAGTTTGCATCCTGTTCCGACTCGGCTACCACTTCAGTCTGGACGGGCTACAAACTAAAACACCAGGCTCGTTTGAAAATTAAAGCCGGATAGATTTTGTTTCTAGTTTCTACTTTTTTTTTTTTTACTTTTCCCTGTGAGATCTTCTCATTGCAGGCAAATATTTTCAAATGAATTTTGTAGCACAGATGTCGAAACCATCAGGCTTATTTAGTTTCCTGCTCAGAGAGAAGAAGTGTGCAGTTGGGTCACTCAGAATAATTCAAATGTTGGAGGAATTCTAAATCTTTTTTTTATATTACTTCCTAATTTAATTTGTGCCAATTTATCGTAATTTTGAGTTGATTGTTGTTAAATTAGGTAAATCAGCTTTTGATGAAAATAATTTCTTAAATCCTGAACTTTTTAGTTGTTTTGCTAAAGTTGCTCAAAGCTATAATTTTAGGTAAAAAAAAATACAATTAAAGAAATAGAATTCATTAAGTTTTAAAGTTAGGACTTTAAAAGCAGTTAAGAATTGTTGTTTGTAAAACTTCATTTTAATTTCTGCAGTTTCAATTTGAACAAATTCTAGTTAAAGAAATATAATATATTAACCGGCTTCAGTAGCTTTTCGCTCCCATCATTTATTGTATATTCAATTTATTTCATTCATTAAAAAAGTAAACCATGCARTGAATGAAAACCGTGCAGAGTGAAGAAATCTTGTCATATTCACCCCTTATTGAAAAAAGCAAAAACTTCAAACAACAAACTGAAGGTTCAATGATCTCCAGTTTCACAAAAAAAAATCTAAAAAAAAAAAAAAACAATCACGTATCTTCAGATATTAACAAATGGATCATAACTGAAGTAAAACAATCAGRTTGGAGGAAATATTATTCAGAAGCTGTGATTGCTCTCAGGTTATTTTTTAGGGGTCCTAGCCCGCAGACCAGGGGAACACACTGGTTCCATACATCCATTGGTGGAACCCTATTTTGTCTGTTCAGATTGTTGTTGTTATTTATTTATTTATTTATTTATTTATCTATTTATTTATTTTTCTTAACTCATACTTCAGCCCAAACCATAGGGACTACAGAGATGATTTTAACATGGTAGTAAAAAAAAAGTTATGAGTCATGGAGGAAAAACATAATCAGACATGTCAACCTAAAGGGGCCACTATAATTAACGTTTTTACATTTGGTCCTCTAGCTTCTAAACCATAAGTCACAAAATGTTTTGGCTTGTAGCAGCTTAATCCCTGAACACCACTGAGTCACACGGTATAAGCCACACCCATTTCTGTCCATTTTTTTTTCAACAGCGCAACATTTGCAAAAACTATATATTTTTTGCTTTTGTTCAAGTGTTTAAATTTCAATCACCATGAAACTCACCGCCCTATGTCTAGTATTTATTATTTTTRTTTCTTTGCTTCTGTCCATCAGTTTTGTTTGCTGGGATGAATCAGCATTCCACAGGCCTCGCTCCAATAAAGCTCATGAAAAACAGACTCRAACAAAAGGTCAAAGACGGCGATTCGCTCGTGGCCTTGGTCGTCAGAAAGGCGCCTGAGAAAGTTCTCTCTGTGTTCAAGGCGCATGTCGGCAGAGCTGAACAGTAGGCAGCCTTGGCCGTTGTGCTGATTGTGCAAGAAGGCTCATTCAAAAACTTCAAGCTATTTCCTACAGTTATATTCCTTCCTCTGTCTACAACAACAGCAAAAAACCTTTAGTGAGGGCTGAGGGCAGCGTGGGCTTAGGGTGCATAACACATTTGGAGATATATGGTGTGTTACCTCTGGCTGCTGTGGATTTGTGCTACTGTCCTTGTGTTGGAGCTACAGGAGCATAATATTGAATTAACTATCCGTTGGTGCAGTTAAATGATTGATTCAAAATAAGATGAGAGTTGCATAGCCAAACAAACACACAGCTTTATTTAGATGTGTTTAGTTTTGCTTGAACTTAATTATAATGAATTGAAACAATGGTCTTTAAAAAGAAAAGAAGGACAAAGCTTGAAATAAATGAATTAGCTATAGAAAACCTAAATGATGACAGGTTGATATTTGAAAACAGCTGTTTTAAGATGAGTCCCAAACTGCACTGGGCTGCCTTTCTGGTTCAACAAAGGGAATAGAACAAGCAGGAAAACCACATAGTGACCATCAGGGGGGTTATGAAACTACAGAACACCAGCATGCATCTGGATTAATGTCTCTGATGGCAGCCTCAAAAACAGGAACAGATTAATTYGTCTGGTTGGAGACTTACGCAACCAACTGTGGTCTCGGTTCAGTGAAGTTGAATGAGGGGGTGGGGGAGGGGGGGCAGGCAGGCAGGGAAATGTTGACTTTTGAGAACTCTGTATTAAACCAGACAAGTCGGATATTGGTAAAAAGCTCCAAATAATTGTTTCCAAATGGTTTTATTTATATAAGTTTTGTTTAACTATTGATTTAGGTAAACACATGGAAACAGAGAAATCCCTGGTTGTGTTGCACAGTAATTACCTTCAGATTTTAGTTGTAAACAGGTCAACTCGTCTGACTCTGAAAATACGTTGAACATGAAAATATTACATTTCTATTAGAAATGTAATAAAACTCTGAATTTAATGACTTTATATGGCATCTATTGTAAAACCGTAGGTCAGACACCGTCCTGCCAAATGTCATGTTGATCGGTGCTGCTGTTTCCACGCTACAGTTGATCAAAAATCACTGGAATTATTATTTTTTTCAAAAATTAAAATTATTAAATAAACAGCACAAACATAATACGACCCACACTTTGTGTGCGGGCTCTAAATAGTTTTTGATTGAGAAGTTGTGGTTGTCACTTTCCTCCATATAACTGCAAATAAGAGTTTAATATTTAAAAAAAATTGAAAAGCATAAATCCCCCCCCCTCCAAAAAAAAAAGTGAAATTATTTAAAACAAATCAAACAATCATAAAGTTCAGAGCAGTTCAGACTCTGTGTGAAGTTATTCTGCAGTTGGAGCAGAAACGCTGCAAAGTTAACTTCATCAGTGCTCATTTCRCTGGTGCTAACTCACTTAGCTTAAGGCTAACTCGTTTGAACATGTTTGCCCAGCCAAACACCGACCGGTGCAGGATTATATTTACTTCCAGCGACAGTTTGGAAATTAAACATTCATTAAACAAGGTTATGTAGGCAGGGACACATGCTTTTTAGTGTTCAGCAGCTTGAGTTCTTACTGTTTCACACTACGCTTTGTGGGAGTCAAAGTGGCCACGTCTTAGCTGCATTACATACTTTTATATAAATTAAAGTCAYAAACTAATATTTTATTGTTTTACCACTTAATTGCATGTTTTTGTATGTAGTTATTTTAATGGCAACCAGAGTAAAATGTGGACATTCTGAACAATCAGCTTTTCTTACGCGCTACATTTTTAATGTTGAGCATTTTTGCACAATTCCATAAAGTAACACATTATATACAGAGTGGAATATATTTGAGCAAAGATCTGGCTGCATGTTGAGCGAAAAACCTTTGGTGGTAAAGTGTCAACATTTTATTTTTTTCTGTTTTTTTTTCTATGAAAAATGAGCAAATGATGTTTGTGCTTGTTAATATTTAATACACTTTATTTTGAAGAGTCGGCTCAATGTGAAAKAGTATAAAGTGATGCATCACAATGAAACATAGTTATCATTTTGTRGCCTCCTTCAGAAATACAATTCAGCAACACTTCAATTTGAAAACCACATCTCATAAATTAGTCAGAGTGAGAAGGAAAGCTCCTTGTGATATCATTTGTGTCCTAGAAAATATTTTTATGGGCAAGAAAACGGAACATGTTTTCATGCCTACAATTACAGGCTGGTGAAAAATGGTCCAAATGTTGGTGGCTTAAACATTTGTCCTGGAAACTAATGATTGGAGGCTGATTTCTRCAGATAGAGTAAAAAAATAGAGTTGGTAATTTCAGAAAAAGTGTCAGTCATTGGCATTTAAAAGTTGTAGATCACTTCTGAATATTTTATCTAATTCTGTGCAGCTCAAATACTGTTTATATAAACTAACATAATTTCTAAGGATTAGATCAGTGGAAATGCTGAACATGTTTTTCTAATAGTTAATTCACTGCTCTTGTCTCTGACTGAGGTTACATTTGTGCATTTTTGCTGCTATTGAATGAACCGCTGCACAGTGAGTTTAGTCAGTGAAATGTAAAAATTAGTTTTTAGAATGTTCAAAGTTAAAGAAAAACCTGCATCCTCTCTATGCATTTACTKTTTAAGTTATATAAATAAAACATTTTAAATTTTGTCAGTCTGTTCGTGAACATTTGAAAACGGAAGAAAAAAATACACTAAACATGAGCAAGTTTTAATTTGTGAAACCAACTGAACTGAGTTTTATAAAAGCGTGGAAGTCTTGTTTAACAAGTTTTATCTATGTGGAGGAGGACTAACTGGGAATTCTGTAATTGGCAAAACTTAAATTTATAGTCAAGAAAATCTGCTCTAGTTTGCTGCCTTCAAATCCAAAGTTTAGCCCCGAGGACCCAAAGCTTCCTTTTTAAAAAGAACATTCAGTGAGTTGCTATTGTCGTGAGAAACAATCAGTGTTGCAGAAAATGGGCTCTGAGAGTTTGAAAGTATGGTTTAAGGCTAAACAGCTGATTTAGCATTTCTGTGATCTCACTTTCAGAACTCTTCTCTGGATTTTTTTATTTTATTTTATTTTTTGGTTGCTCAGTGACAGAAACGTCCAGCTCCATTTTACAGCTACCTCTTTCTTTCAGAATTAAAGTTTCATTCTTAATATTTTTGTACAGGTTTAAATTTACGGAGCAGGTGAGGGGACAAGGGATTGTTTTTTCTTTTGCATTTTCTTGCATACATTTTGCGTTCCCTTAAAAAAGCCATTTATTACTGTTGTGCCTGCTCGTTTATTAACAAATTCACATGCTCACCATTATACAGAAGTTAGCCTACTTGCCTAGTTTAATTCAGCTTTGAAATAATGTATCACAGCGCGCATGGAAATTTTTAATATGCAGATATTTTAACTATGTGAAGCCACAAAATACCTCCCATCAATTTCCTGAACTTGTGGTGACACATCCTGTTTTGGCAATAGGAAATTTCAAAATAAATTGTTGATTTAATTCATTTTTTTGCAATAAATTTTGCATGGGAACACAAAACAATATTGTGAGGAAATACAGACATTTGCATGGGAACACAGGCTCTGTATAAATAGACTAATTCCCAATAGAGTTTAATTAAAGTGGAGAAAGGTTCTCAGAATTATGACTGTGTTTGATAGAGACAATGTGTGGACAATACAAATATCATATGTTTTTCCCCCAAAATAAACGACAATGCTTGACCTTCTGCTCAGTCAATGAGGAAATCAGTACATGGATCTGGTAGTTAAAAAAAAGACCAGACCTTTGTTGATATTAACAGCTTTTTCAATGCATGTCTGAGTTATTGAAAAACAAACATGTTTTTGACAAAGGTTGGCCAAAGAGCTGCAAGGAAAAGTAGTCTGCTGACTCAGCTACAAATCTCAAACATCACATACTTGCAAAAAGCAGCAGCATCTATCATCAAACTGTCGCTGGACAAATGCCGTGACAGAATTGTGGCATGACTTCCAGGCACATGAACTCAYTGTCTGCAAAGCAGGTCAAAATATCAGTCAGGCATATACTATTTAAGAAAGTCAGGTCTCATTTATGTAAGTTTGAAAAGATCGGTCATTGAACTGTTTTCAGTTTTACTTGTACAATCCAAGTTTTAGGGGGAATTGAATCACTCAAATTCTGTTTAATTATTCAGCAATTTTTTAAGTCTTTGAGGGTTTTTTTAATTTAATATATATTTTTTTGCCTTCAGGATGAACCAAACGTAACCTTTGCTAAGCAGCAGCTCTAATGGTCAAGATGCTCGGCTGAAAATAATTGGGTCAAAAAGTTTAGTTTTGACTTTCCACTGCTTTTAGTAGAGCGTATTGAAAAACATGTTTACCAAATTCATAAAGCTTGCATACAGTTACTGTATTGTAGACATCGTCATACTTTTTTTCTTTCAAAAWTTTTTTTTTCCTCATATGAGTTGTAAAATATACCAAGTCACAACTCCCAAACAAATATTTTGAATAAWCACACAGTTATATTACCAGCCGCTTTATTTGTAATATCATTATTTTGAAATGTTCAAGACCACAAGAACTGTCACAGCATATTTTGGTATTTGACAACTCAAGTAGATAAGAACTGACTGTAGAGGCAACTGAGATAACTTTAATGATATTTTTTTCYATATGTCACCTAACTATTGGCTACATGTCAGTCATGGCTTGGTCTTTCACAAGTGTGGAGGTCCAGGGGAAAAAAAAAAATGTTACATCCCCACCATGGTAGTGCATCATATGTTAGTTAATGAACTAAACCAATAAAAAAAGCAACTGTTTGTTGGTTTAGCTCATTAACATTAATGAAATATCAATAGTAGCATTAAATTATCATTGGTGTGAATCAGAAATATCCAATTTCTTCTTTTATAAATCATTACAGAAATCAATTAATAGGATGGGGCTCATGGAAGCTTCTGTACCTCTAAAAGACTCAACTTTGCTTTGTTTATCTTCTTCTTGATTATTTTCTTTTTCTCTTGAAATCCCATTATGTGTAACTGTGTAATCTCACAATCTTTGCAATGGTTCAGTGCACCTGTAAACACAATTAAGACGTGTTATTTTAACATGAAACTGGATTATGCATTTGTGTGATTAGAAGTCATAAATCACCTTGTAATATCTGTCATCATGAACTCATGGTTTGTAATGAGTGCTTTTGTGGCTCAGTCTGATGTTGCTAAAAGTGCTGAAGCAGATTATATTTCCAGAGTATGATTAGGAAACAATAAGGTTTAATTAGGAGAATGTCATTAGGCATTAGCATGTATTTGTGGAGAAAATACTAGTGTTATRAAATTGGGGTTGGTGAGGAAAGAAACAAGCAGTAAAGGACAACGGTGAGTTGAAAGCAGAAGAACGGGAAATTCTGGGAGGTTGGGTCTTGTGCATTGTTTCCCAGCATGCTCCAGTTCCAACCGTCATCCCAGCTCTTTATTGAAGTTTTAGCACAAAGCCTGTCTGCCTGATGGGCACTATCGCCAGGGGCTTGACACTCAAGGGTCAGCGTATTTTCCAAACCATTGCTTTCTAGTTGACTGGCAATCAGGAAAGAATTGCTCTACTGTACTCGTTCAACAGGCACCAGGCTCTCTTTGGGCTGTCTCGCTCAGGCATTGATGGCCAACATGATGGTAGAAGACACCATCAGATTTTTTTGCAAACAGMTTTTCTCTAAAATGTGATTTTACAATGTCGTCTGATGCAGACAAAACATTTTCAGCTTCATTGCAACTTGGGCCTTGTGAGTTAAMGTAGTTATTCGGCATTAAGCTCTTCTGCCTGCATCCTAAAATAGTCTTTTGAAAAAATAAATAGATAAATGTCCTAAAACTTGACAGTTTTGATAAGCACCCTAGATTTGCACATTATCATACTTTTCAAGTTTCACACAAGTTGGTTTTTGAATGAGGTTTTCAGTAGAAGTAAACAAAAGCATTAAGTGTATTGATTGAGCACGGTCGCCTGAATGATTCATCAAAACAAACTGTGGCTGAGGCATTTATTTAACTGAGAATCTATCAAGTTTACAAAGAAAATCTGAAAGGATCRTATTTGGTTTCAAAAGACTGTTATGTGAGGTCTACCAAATACAACTTCAGCAAAAATCACAAGAACTGAGACATTTTGAAAGGGTACAGCTTTTAAGAATAGTTCACAGGCATCTGGGAAAGGGAAAAAAAGATGTGTGCACTGTTCAAGCAGGCAACAAAAAATATAGATCAACAGACTTGCATAACGGTACAGAAAGCATGATTTAAATTTAAAAAGGATATACTAGGCTTTGGAGGTCTTATTGTTTCTTTTATTATGTTATGTTAATGTCCATACCAGAGAGTTATCTTTCTCACAATAAACTGTGGTTCTGGACAGCCTGMATAGTATTGTTTGTAGTCCCATTTTCTCTTCCCTCGCTTGTCTACATCAAGAMACATAAGACTTTAATAGTTTAGCMTTCCTTAAAAAAGGAAACATTACTTTTGTTTATTCAATTAGTTTTCCTTGCTTGCTTTTCCTTATTTAATTTTCCAGTAAAGGTTAAAGGGATAAGTGCCAACAAGATATCTTTGGTTACTTACCATCTGCCTATAGTAGCATCAGATTAGTCAGGTAAGAATATATTGATACATTGAAATAGCCCGATATTTCACTGTATCGATTCTGTAAAGCACTGTATCAATTTTTTAAATGAGTCTTAACATGAAAACAGTTGTGCCAGCAGTTCATTCTTGTATTGTAATTTATCCTCCAACCACTAGTTGGCAGCAGTCATCCTGCCATTTGGCTTCTCTACTCCTAAAGAGCCAGAAAGTATAACACTTGCTCAAACKTTAGCATTGTGAGTAAAAGTTATGACTAAGTACAGATGGCAGAATCTGAACAGATAAGATAGACAACCACTGCCTTCACTACTGAGGYCGGGTTGCMAACTGTCCCGTATTAGTCGGGATGTCCCGTATTTCAGGCCAACTTGAAGTGCTCTCTATGGCAGAGGTTCTCAAACTGGGGTCCCAGGGGTCCACGAGCCCTATCTTGGGGGTCCTCCAAAAATTTCAATAAGTTATTTAGAATTTTATTTGAAAAATGAATATGGGGAACAATGCACTAGTAAAACAAACACTAAACCAAATAAAAATAATATTCTCTTAGTATTTAGGGGTTTAAATGACTGTAAGTTATTTCTAAAACAGCATGGGGTTTATGAGGGGGTCCATGGAAATTTTTCACACTTGTAAGGGGTCCCCAGACCCAAAACGTTTGAGAACCCCTGCTCTACAGGATGTTCATTCAACCCACTCAGACCCAGTCAAACTTGCACTACAACATTTAGTGAAAGGAGCACCGTGGCACCCGACAGAAGCTGTTTAATTTGATCCATTTACTGAACTGCAGCACCAGATATAGCCTATTGTTAGTGTATTGAGTGTCCATATTTTTATACTAAATTAAATTATATTATCAAGCTATCTATTGGTACATTTTGGCCTAACCATTAAAAACATGGTTGAAATTGGAAATATGAAATATATGAAATGCAAATAAAACATACCAATGATGACTTTTGGCTCACATTGGGGGTGTCAGAGGGAGCATGTGTTGCAGTAYTGCAAAGTTTCTGAAAAAAGTTTGAACATTTTTGCTTGATCTGAGCTGGTTAAAGCAGACTGCAGCCTATGGAATGGGACTTTAAAGGGACTGGATTTCCAGCATTTATGAATGTAAACTTCTTGAATACGTGTTCTGAGCAGAACAAAAACTTTTGTTGATTAAATTGATTTGAGCACTGGGCCTAGCTATTACTCGTTTCCTCAAGAATGTAGGAGTTATTTTAATCCTTGAAAAAGATCGAGGAAAAATACATTTTTCATAAAGGTTGATTTTGATCTGTTCTGGTTGACATTTGGAACAACTGCTGATTCAGACAATCTCCATCTATATTCCACGGGTCACGCAATAAGTTCGTTCCCCCCCTCATTGCCAAATACTGATGTTAGCAACTTTCAAATGACTTCCCCAAGGCTAAACAGTGCAGATGCTATGGAGCGGAGCAGCCTTGCTGTGTGGCCTTAATTTAACTTTGCAGATACATGCATATTTTAATATTATGTAGGATAAATAGAAATATGTGACTAAATTGTAAACTTGAAATAGTTCAACAATTAAAGTGCAGTTTGTTAGTTTTATCAAGACAAAAGCTTTCAGAGTTTAGTGAGAATCAGCACCAACCAGGACACTCGCTGATGTTGCGTCATGTAAAAATCATTTATTGAACAGGTTGAGTGACTTTGGGTCTATAGGTGGTTCATAACATTAGTGGTTCACTATTTTCAGTTTATTGATTACCCTTGCAAACAGCATTATAGTTCAGAGAAGATGTGCTTTGGCTCTGAACCAGAAAGAAAAATAGAAGATATTGAGCTGATACTTGCCATACTTAGACTGCACAGAGACTGCCAGGTGTTTTTTTACTGTGATCGTAGGACAGGAAGGGTTTTATAGATCGGCTCAATGCAACGCGAAGCCAAGGTTATGGCCGGGGCGGGCATGTCAGGTCTCGTCATCTTACTCTTCAGCTTCTCCTCTTCAAGCCGAAGCCGACTCCCCGAGCTCCATCCAGACACTCGACAGTGTCTGCGCCTGCCGCAGTGCTTCACTCCACTATTAACATTCTAATTGCTGTCTTGTTTCATTTGCTCGGCGAAGCACTTTATTTCCAAAAAGAGCCCGGCCTCGGCGCTGACCTTTCCATTTGCAGAAACAGAGCAATCCTTCATAAATCACACTTCTGAGTGTAAAATATCCAAACTGTTTGGTATTGCAGGCCTAATGAAATGACTCGCACTTTTTTACTGCAATTATAAGAAAAGGTCACTGTCATAACTGATGTTGAGCTTCAGCATGATTGTCCTACTTCACATTATCCAGTGTTTGGGCCATAAAATATCACTATAGGCCATAACATTTGACATTTTGTCAGTCTATTTTTTCAGGACATGAATAATTACTAATTTGTTTTGGGAGATTGGTTTAAAATGAGCCTTTTTATGGTAAATATGGTTTGAAGGATATTGGATTTTCAAACCATGATAATCCTAAAATTTAAAATCATAATCTAATATTTTGATAATGTAAGTATGGATGTAACAATACATTGATCCACATCAGTATATACAATAAATGATTAATAATTCAGTTGCATCAAGGCAAAATGCAATATTGATCCATATTTTAGATGAGACTATGATATTGCATTGATGTTGTATTATGACTTTTGTGATTTCGAGAAATAATGTATCATTACCCAGGCAAATCAAAAGAATGTATCGTGATGAAGCAGCAGGTGTACACTCCTAATAAACAACTAAACTGGTGCTAATCAGCGTCACTAAAAGAACAGGCATCAGTGGGATTATTTGGGATCAATGGTATGCAAAATGTTTTAACCAGCCCAAGAGTCAGCCTACAAGAACTTTCATTAAAAAACTGTAACAAACTACCAAAAGAAGGATTTTTTTGTTTATTCTTATTTTGTTTATTTTATTTAGGGAATATTGTGGATAAATTGGCTTCAAATAGTTTGTTTTAAAGGAAGGAAGAGAGAGAGAGAGAGAGAGAGTCTCCTTTTACCACTATAAACAAACTAACTGTACTCATCATAAATAATATAAGTTAAACATATTTATCAGGGGTTCAGTCAAAGCTCTTTAATATTTAAAAGACTCAAATATTATGTTTAGCTTGAGCTATCTTAGTGCAACAGTTCTGGCTATCATCCATAACTAAAATATTTATCATATGGCTTTAAGTTGCAGCTAATGGCAAAGCAGATTATCATCAGTAGTGAAGTCTTCTGGTGCTGTACTGTACTTGAGCAGCTACTTAATTTATTTGGTCAACTTTAGCAAAGAGAAGTCCATTAGTTTTTTCGAACAAAAATCTGTATTAAAATGTTGCACAGCAGGTATTTGTTGATCAAAACCTAAAATTGTCAAACAATTCCCCTTAATTCACTGACAATGCAGGAATGTCTTTTCATGTTGTTATATCTTATATTAATTAATCCGAGCCGGTGTCTGTCATGATTTAGGCTTGGATATTGAGTCCTGAAGTTGTTGGTGGTCTAAACGGCTTCTAAAGTAGATTCACAGTTGCTTAAACATTCAGCAGGCAGCAACTCTCCAGTGTGAAACCCAGTTGAATGAATATTAATCCAACCAAGCATCTTAGTAGAGTGGTGGCTCATTCACTATTTAGTTGTGCTCAATGTTTTAATGCATCAGAGTTTAATGCAAAGTSAGTTAACTTACAAATCTGATGATTTGACCTTAAAATTGCAAAYGTAGCTTTAGTAACAGTTTTTAGCAAGTTTAAGATTTTTTTGTTTAATACCAGATTACAGTTGGGTTTTCAGCTCAGTGTAAACAATAGTTTCAAATTATATATATAGTTAAAGTGACTAAATAGATTCAATTGACTGAAATTTGCAAGAAAAAAAAGTATGTTTTCAAATGCCTAGTCTAAGTTTAAATTGGTGCAACTCCCTGGTTCTTGAATTATTTATGGAAGTACAGAAACCAGGCCTTTTCAGCAGTGTTGTAACTACACTTCAGCAATCAGCTTTGTCTTGCTCAGTGACAGAATGTATCTATAAAAGAGTCAGGGGCATGTCACAGCCAGCAGCTCTGTGTGATGTATGTGTTGAAGTTGGTGTGAGTCTCCGTTTGCCATCTACCAGGGCKGACTCCCAGCTTTGTCAGGCTGCTGTTTGGGGTGATGCGGGGGCCGAGTTTGGTTTGAAAGGCTTCTTGTGGAGGTTCACGATTATCAAATTGACATTTCATCAATGCTGAACTGATTGTATGTTTCATTCACCAGCGTCCTGCTTTAATTGTGTGCTATGGAGGGTCTCTATGAGATGATGTTAAAGGCAGAGGCAGGTGCCAGATGTTGATGTTCTTTAATGCGGTTTTGCTTCTAATCAGACCACCTGCAGGCTGGCTGAAGAGGCAGAGATGATGCTTGATGTATACGTTTGTCCATCCATCCATAAAAAAAATGTATACGTTTGTGTGTGATTCTCCATTATGTCTTTTATTTTTATGTGCTTGTTTTAACATGCCTGTTAATAATGTGAAAAGGTTGCTGATGATAATTAACTATTTAGGCGTTGGACGCCTGGTTTTAATTTTGTCAAAGTCACACCGCAATGAAATTGTCCTTTTTTGGAATTGATTAAAGCCTTTCAAACTCATCTCTCTTTTTTTAGATGTACCTCCGCAATTTTGTCTGATTTAGTATTTGAGCATCTGTGAATATGCAAATTGGCACTTCCTTTCTGCTCTGAAAACTGAACTCTTCAGCTACAAGGAAGTCTGTTCCTCTGACGAGGCAGTTTGAGGATGCTCACACCGAGCTGAAGGTGTGCACTTACACACATCTGAGCTTTCTGCTTGAWCATGTAGCACAAAATTAATAATTGTGTTGGTAAATACTGTTGGACAAACCTTCCTTATGCTGTGTTCGGTTATGTTAGAGGTCTTACAGGTTGTGTCAATGGTACTCTGCAGTTCCAAGGTTAGATACTCTGCCTTTGTGCTGACTGCTTATTTCACTCAAAACATGTTTTCTAGCATCTCAGATCCAACGTGGATATGTGGACAAGGTTAAACCCTAAATTTCTCCATAGGTGGTCTGTAAATGAAATAAAGATTATACATTGACTTATTAATTACCCTTTAGTTGGCCTATTTTTAAGAAATCTAATCATCCCTTCCATTACCAAATGTCAAATCTATTTGGACACCTGTAGATTCAACTTTTTCATTGTGTCTTAACAGGAAATACTGATCATAATTCTCAACATCTTTCTTGGGGAAAACAGTCTGGAATCTTACCAACTGAAACAATTTTTATTTGAAGCCATCAGCAGCACATTGGGAATACTTGTCTAAAATAATTGCAAGGGAAAAGCAGGATAGTCTCTATTTAAAGATCTGTAAACATAACCCTTTCAGAGTCTGAGACTAAATTAGGAGAAGTTCCCAGGCAGTGAAAGTTATATTTTCAGTTCCTTCTACAGGGGGTGGCTACATTCCTTTATTGGTCCTCAAGGATATATTACAATCCCCAAAGGCTACTGACAGTGTGCTTGAGCCACTTTGATAATAGGACATGATGTGGAGCAGCTGTCATAAAAAAACTTCAGTTTCATCAACCATAAAAGGGAAAAACCTCATTTTTTAACATGAATTACCAATAGATGACTTAAGACTCGGCTTGTTCAGTCGCTTTGACCCATACTGCTTTAACAAGTCGAAGTATTTTATTAAACTCCAAAGTTTCAAAACCAGAGTTCATTCAGTTGCCAATTCTCACCAGTTTAAGGATTTTCCATCCATTAACTCCACGTTGCTTGATAATCATTAGTCTGGAGTATTTCTCAGTAGAGACAACGAGCCATTGAACACAAGAAATGACTAAATGTAATCAGGGGATTGCTGAGCCCATTTCTGCCCTCAGGAGTATAAACCRTCTGCATTTTATTGTCCCCTTGCTTAAGCATCGAACAGAGGGCTGACTACAGTTAAGCCTCCTAGAATAAATCATCAGTTTGTTAGTTTTTAAGGGGAGTAATAAAMGCTGCAGGGGCTCCGAGTGCATTGCTACACTTTTGGTGGTTAATTTTGTCTAGAATTTGTTGCACTTTTACTGTCAGACAAGTTTGGTAGCAGATGGTCGGTGTAATTGACTTTGCAATTTTGCGTAAAGCTCCAGTTGTAAGAGCGCACAGAGTAAAGAAATGGAAATGCACGCACTGCCATTAAAAAATAATTATCATTGGAGTAATGTTTCTTTTTAGTTTTGACATCAATTATTGTTGCAGTAAATATATTGTTAACAAATAGTTTTTCATCGTAAAGCACTTGTGATTTGAACATAGATGCTGCACATGCACTTAGCCTAAATGTGTGCCTGTGTGTCGTCCAGCACCAATTCAATATGTTTGAACTCCAAAAAGCTTCCTCTCCCAAACTGTTGTGGCATCTTCTGACAGCAATTATTTCCAAGCAGTGCAGCATAAAATTACCATTAAAATTCTTTCAAATGACATGACAAATTTCTGTTTCTATGGTGTGTTTCTTAAAATACATATTTCTGGATTCCAGTGCTTTTACTTTGCATGAATAAATGATGAAACACTTTATTTTTTTCAATAWTTTTTTWAAAAAAAWTTAAAAAATGATGAAACGCTTTCAGCTTTTTGATGAAAAAAAACAACAAAACAGCAACTGAACCTCAACACAGCAACAAACCTGAACATCTGCTGCTTGACTTCAAGCTCATTCATTATATTTCTTTCCTTTAATCACTTTTTCTTCACTTATCAGTTATTTGTAATTTTTTTAATTAATATTGAGCAAATCAGCAGTTTACCAACTCTTTGTGTCACTTTTATGACAGAACAAAAGAAATGATAGGAAAATGTTTTTTTTTTTTTCCTAAATATTCTTTTTCTCAAAGGTTTTAAATAGAATATGTGTGGATTAGTGGAAACTTAGCAGACGAATATTATGCCATGGGGAAAGACAATTTATTGCATTGAGGGATTAGTCTGCTGCATGCTTCAGTCACTTAGGGTATTTGTCGGGATAAATATTAGCCATGTCTGGAGGACAGGCAAGCAGTTGGCATCTGTGCTTAACTTGTTGCTATGCTTCAGTTGCTGCTAGTTTTTTTTTCTTACCAAGTCATTACCGTAACTACAGGAGGAAAGACGTCACGCACAGAGACGACTTCCTGAGAGGCCTCCCTGATTCTGCCAGACAAAGCCACTACTGTGAGGGTTATTTCAGGTCGTCGGTGCTGCCTTTTTAGCATGGGAATAGTCACTTGAGCTTACTTTAACTGACTTAATTACCCTGACACCTTCCAGTCCCCCTGAATATATCATTTTCATCTAAGTCCTGGGAGTTCAGCTAAAGCAATAACATCACTTGGGCCAAACCGATAGCTTATTGATTGGCACCCTATATAGTACGCGACACGTCTCTGCTGTAATAGAGTGGGACAGTAGAGTTTGTCAGAAAAGGAGAGCCACCTAGTGCTTTTCTCTTCCCCTCGTATAAAATTCCAATCCCAAGTTAATGAGAGGCAAAGGTTCCCAACCACACTTTTCTAATTGCCCTGGTGTCGGCCAGTGAAATGGCAGAGAGCAGCAATTTATTGGGCGAAATCAACTTAAGAAGAAAACTGGCCGCTGACTGCCAAGTCATTGAGGCCCACCAACTGCGAGCTTCATCATTAGTCTGTGACTTTTGAAGAAATGGCATCTAGATTGCAATGGGTCTGTGAAGAAAAAAATATTCTGCTTTGACCTGTTGCAGTAACTTCCTGTAACTGCTGAGCCTGCAGATCCTTTATTGCCACTATTAAATAAGTAACCATATACCCAAAAGTTAGACGTTTGGGTTTGTTTGTACTGACAGATAGTTAGCATATGAATGGAAATGCATACTAAACTTTATTCTGTTATGTTGCAAAGGGTCACTCACTCAATACTAAATCCTGCAACTTTTAGCATCCTGAATTATTTCGCAGTTTTTTTTTTTTTTTGTAAAAAGTTTGAATCCATTTTCAACTCATTAGTCACTGTGACTCAACAATCGTTTTGAAAATATACACATTTAGAAGTTACAAATATAAGGTGATTAAATGGGATTTAAATTGTTCCTCAGTTTGGGTTAAACTTATTGGGAAGGTTGCCAAGATTATGTCAAAGAACAGAAGGATTACATTGACAAGGTTTAACAGCAGCTCTGCAGGTACTGATCTAATTGGGGAAAATGTTTCTTTTTTATTTTCTTTGTTGTTAGAGATTTTCAAGGGAACATAAACAGACTGATTTTGTGCTTCTGAATTACGCTTTGAAGACCAGCTTCTGCTGTTGTAGAAAATGTAGGAAGGTTGATAGAAACAGCTAGTGATCTGTGACAGGCAAGGACAATGAATCATATCCTCATATCACAAGTCTACATGTGAATGGCAGGAGCTGCTATCCTTAAGTTGAGGATACCAAATCTTCATAGTGCTGTGCATTGTCTGCCAGACATATTCATTCAGTGGCACAGCAGAGCAATAATAGATGAGCAACTTAAATTCAGACATTAACACGTTGGCAAACAATGGGCCTGTTGAGAAAAGGTAATGGAGCCGGCGAAAATGCACAAAGGATTAAGATAAAGGGACATTCCTGTTTTAAAATGTAAAAACATGAGAGGCTGAAGTCGGAGAGAGGACACCTGGAACCATGGGAAGACTGAGAAAAGAGATCCTGCAGATTGAATGCATTTCTGATGCACGTCTTCAGATTAAATTGTAAAACAAGTGAAATGTAATAAAGAGAGCAAATTAATAAAATTTTCCTCAACAAAAAAATAAAACATTTTATTGGTAATTATTTTGATTATTTGAGTTTAGTAAACTGCATAACTCTGCTAATATTTTTGACTCAAAACATTCCAAATCCTCAAAAACAATTTTAAACCTTTTATTTATCCGTTCTTTTTGCTCTTTGAGGCAGAACTGCATATTTTTGTGTACCAGCTCTGGGAACTGTGGCTGTTGTAGCTCAAAAGACTCCATTTATGTTTTCATTTTATTTTCACAAACCACAGTTCTCTTTTAGAYGTTTGAGTCTAAAATATTAACAAAACTGAGAACTTTCAGCCCACAGATGCTAGAAATTCTTTTTTTCTTCTTTTGTTGTGGGAGTTTAGGGTTTTTATAACTGTCAAAGTCCCCTGGATTGGAGCCATTATGTTCTAAAGTAGTATAGRACATCAGGGATGATTTAAGCCTTGTACACACGTAGCCGGGTCTTTAAAAAACGAATATGTCCGCCAAAAAATATCACCGTCCACACAGGATCGGTTAGAGGAAAATCTGCGTCCACATGAACCCGCTAAATTTCACCACTGAGCGTTGTAAGAAACATGCCCAACCCATAGGGGGCAATGCAGTGCAAAGATGAAACRTATKTCAGCCAATCAAAATCCTCCAAAACGACCACAGCTTCCTGTTTTGATCATGGCRCCTGGAGRTTCGTTTGTGTGGACARACCGTGAGGTTGAACTACTTTTAAGTACCGTGTTGGAATACAAAGTTAGTAAAACGTAAGACGGTATTGATTGTGAATCATGTCAGAGCAAGTACGTTGACATTTTGTCGCCTTTTTTAGAGCATTACCCAACGGAGTCCTCAGATGAGTTTCCCCATTCAAAAACCGAAATCACGCGGGGGAATTTAACAACAAAAATGAAARCWGTCCRAGGGAAATATYGCCAGGCTGTTGATACAGGATGCAGGAGTGGACACGGTCGAGGGGTTCTTCTTTACTTTGAACTGTGTGAACAAATTTTGGGCGGTTCTCCAGCTACTACTACCTTGCCATCGGGTATCGAAACAGAAGATCTGGATCTTTCCCTGTCCCTACCCTCGCCGTCCACATCTTCTTCCTCCACCATGGACGTAGCAGACACAGGGTCTGATAATGAAAGCAGTGTGGATCCTACATCAAAGCAGAGGAGAGACCTATTTAATGTAYGTATATTTGTAAGATCCATTCCTCATAAAWGAAAAGTCCTTAGCAATAAATGTTCAGTTGTTTGATGTACTGTAATTCACAGAATAGGTTWGAGTTGTAGTCTTGCTATTATTTTAAAAACCGTTAAGACAGTATTTGTGTTAGAAAAGATGCAATAATTGATGTGTCTAGTGGAGGTAGGATGAGATTTTTTATATTTTACTGTATAAAAGTTGCTGTTTTTTAAAATTAATGTAAAGAACAAATCACACCATTTTGCTCTTACTCATCTCATATTAGGCCTGCATATTTATTCATTTGTTGTGGTGGATACAAAATACACTGTTAAGACATATATTGCAAATATTGGATCTTCTGCTATTAATATGTAGAGGTGATGTGAAAAACTAGAACATCTGACATGAGATAGGATTACTTTTGTAAGTTTAATTGCAATGTTTTTCTTTTCTCTTTTTAACGCAAAACTGAAAGGGCACAGGCACGACCGGCTGAGGAGAAAGCTGCCTGCTGAGACCCAGTGGCTAAATGCTCTTGAGGAAGACCTGCGTGTAAAGAAGAGACTGGTGGAAATCATTGAGACATCAGAAAAAAATCAGCTGAAAACTATTCTAAAATGCCCAATACACTGGATAAACTTACCACATCGATTGTTGATGGGTTTTCTCTTCTGAGACAGGTCATTCATACTCCTGCACAACCACCACACCACATGCCATATGAGCCAAGAGGTCCTATGTATTCTCACACAACGGCCCACCATTCTGTCCACCAAAACRCTGCAAATTATCCATACCCTAACAACTCCTTTGCTGGCAGAAGAACACAACAAAATACAATRCCAGTAAACACCATGAGCACCGAAGATGTCTCCCACACACCTGTTGAAACCACTGGGCAACCTCACTTCCTATTTAGGTACTCTGTAGAATTGGCTGATGGCTGCTTGATCTCCACATGTGTCCCATCCACAGCTCCAAGGCACTGAGGGAGACCATAAGCCTGCTCAAATCCCTCCACAAGTRCATGCACAGCAGTCTCTGTTGTTGGCATTTTGATGTATGACGGTCCCAAGTACACAGTTATAGCCTTACACACCTGTCTAACTATTTTTGAGACTACCTGCCTTGACAATCCAAATGCATTGGCCGTTTTACGTAGTCTTCCCTCRTCAGCCAAATAATACAGGGTGCATGCAACTTTTTTGACCACACAGACTGGAGATCGCATTACAGCAGTTTCCCCTTCAATGTAAGGACGAAGTAACTCCGAGAGTCACAGTAACGAAGTCCGTGACATTCTGAAGTTCTCACGCCATTCCTCAGGGAGAGCGATTTCCCTCTCAAAGTTTTCCCACCAGCCAGCAGTGCGTCCATGTCTGATCCAAAACCGGCGACGGCGGAGTTGAATGGCGGCACTGTGCCTCCGAATCGGTACGGATAGTTGCTTTAAAATAGCTGACCTCCAAGCGCTTCTTCTCCTTTGTAATTCCATATGTTGTGCTTGCAAAAACAAACAAGCAAAAACCGCCTGAACCAACGTTACAATCAGCGATTCTCTGAACGCAACCATTTTACCTCCTCTGAATGGGCAAAGATAAACAATTGTCGCACATGTGACGTCACAGCCGCACCAACTGTCACAGACATAATGCGCAAATCTCCGGTTTACAGTATAATGTCCACAAGAAAACACCAAGACGGAGAAAACTCAAATCTCCACTTTGGTCTGAGTTTTTGCTATCATTCATTTTTAGTTAAACCAAACGGAGTTCACGTGTGGATGAAAGGCCTAACCGCATAAAAAACTATTTGGTTTTCCTGATTTCYGGGTTCGTGTGTACAGGGCCTAAGTCTGTATCAACTTCTCTGGTAAAACAACACATTCTCTGGTTGTTAATTTTTATGGTCCATGCTACTTTGACTGTTTGCTGTATAAACCCTGTGTTTTTGTCTTGAAACAGTGCCCTTGCTGCTCCAGGGAATGAGTTTAATGAATGTAGCAATTGTTGGGTAGAAGACCAGAACAGTAATCTAACATGAGCTAAATTAGGCAATATTTCTTTACGGGTTCATCACTTTGACCTGTTTTTTGTTGAACATGCTCATTTGGACCACTAGCATCTGGGTGGAAACACCAGTACTGCTGGTATTCAGTTAGTATTCAGGCTTCAGTTCTGTTACAATATGCGCATGTTCTGTGTTGAGTGAGTTTTGCTGAGTGCTACAAAATAAATCTTCCTTTATTGGTGAAAAATAGTAACACATGACCAGTTTCACTGATAACTTCTCAGTGCTTTGAAGACATCACTGCAAATTTTCTTATGCAAGAAGAGATATATGAATAAAAGAAAAACTGATGCAGATTATACAAGTTCTACATCATTCAGTACCCAAATTAGAATTCAGTGAATGAAAAGAGAAAGCTCTATATATGTTAAAAGAAAAGAAATAGAAAAGGAGATGAGCGCAGTGGAATCAAGCTCCACCCACTTTTCCATTACAACGGTTTGGTTCAAAGCTCACACTGAAGCAGAAAGTCTGCGTGTCTGCCCTGACACGTGATTGCAGATCAAAGCATGGCTGGGTTATGTAAAGCTGAAGGGGCTAATGGAGTGACCATATCCAATGCAAAATGGATTACAGCACATTTGCTTCTGAAGGGGACTGATGGGTTACATTTCTCCAATGAATCTGAGGGTTTTCTTGAACCTAAACACTTTCTTTGCTTAGTTCAGTTGTCAACTAAGTTTGCAACCTCCCCACGTAGGTCCTGTGTGCATATGGGTCTACTTATTGTCCCACAATAATCTAATTTGTTTTATTATTATTGCTCACCACCAGAAAAACTGCAATTAAGTTTTTTATTTTTTATTTTTTTAGTAGCAAAGCAAAATGAATCATGGATGGATGAGTGGAACCATAAAATAATTGACATGCATGTCAAGTTGTACGGGTTATCCATAATTTACATGGATTTTCCATCATTTTGCAGGTTTACGGATGTATAGACATTAAAAAATCGACAAATAACATTAAATAACCAGCTTCCAAACCAGTTGTCCGTGAGAKATAATTTCCTTGATTAATAAAGATTTTTTTTGCAAAAATTATGGATATTTGAGGCTGATGAAACAGGTAAATATCCAAAGGGGTTGACATGTATGAATTAATAAACAGATTTCTTCAACTGGTTAACTTTTTAAAGTGAATATTTTTTAAATCCTTCTTGGTAACCATAACAAATAGCTATAACTCGTTATTTTTTTCAGATATTGAGCACAGACTTGATGTGGTAGTAGCTGAGTGTGATTTTCAGCACCTATTTGGAGCACTGCACATTAGACGGTATCTTTACTTAAAAACATATTTTGCAAGAAGTGGCTGTTCGACGAACTTAATTTAAAACTGTCATGAAATGTGACAGCCAATGTTCATTCCTTCAAGGAGTGCTAGGCCTTTAATTTTTAAATGGTTTAGGAAAAAGAAGAATTTAAAAGAAGGCCCAGGCAGCTGGACTTTCAAAAAAGAAAGCATAATAGATTAATCTTTATTTTTTACCATGCTGTCAGTGTAAAAAGTGTTAAGGAAATGTGATAAATAATGGCAGTCATAATGATCAAAACTGATCTGTGGGGACCTGTGAGAAGAACAGTGTTGTGCCATGGTTACTCCCCGATGCCAGCTAAGACTGAGTCACTCTGCTGCAGTGACTTTCACCTTGGACCATGTTCGCTGCTGTCCCTGTAGGGGAATGCTGATGTCAAAAGTGTCATTGACACTTTTCATCCGTCATTTACTGACAGGGATTTGCTAACTGGATCATACAGTACAGTTGACAATTACAAACGAATGACAAAGGCACAAAATGTTAGCCGTTATCTGGTTTGCGCAGAAGCACATCCGAATCTTAGGTCAGCGTTGGCTGTCTTTCATGCACCGAATTTGTTAATCCATTTGAAATGAGTTCATTTTGATCTAAAGGTTTCCAGGAATAAGAGCTGACGTAACCAAGACAGAGTGCATCAGTGTTCACATAAACTTCTCATAATCAGAGTTAATTGCCTCATGTAACCACCTTAGTCAGAACAGGCTGATCGGATCCAGGTCAGTCTAAATGAATTTTTATTCTGATTTACAAAGATGAAGTAATCATTTATTATGATTAACAAGAACTAAGGAACGAGGCACTGAGTAACTTGAATGACTCAATTACTAAAGTCCTCAAGGCAGGTTTGATGCTTTAAGCTATGTGACAGGGTACTGTGAAGGAGGACAGTTTTTACTGTATTGTGTATTATCACAATAGTACAAATTTGTCCTCATATATATATATATATATATATATGGAATGTGTCTCAGATTGAGACATGAGTTATCGTGTTCACAATGACCAACATGCAGATGCCGCATACTGCATTTTTATTTATTTACAATTGTTTTACCAGGCAAATCCCATTGAGATTGCAGAGCTCTCTTTCAATGGAGGTCTGAGCCTGAAGGCAGCTATTGTGCATGTTTTTGGGGTGTGGGGGAAACCGAAGTACCTGCACAGAAAGATCCCAGGTCCGAACTGCGATCGAACCCAGGACCTTCTTGCTGTGAGGCATCTGTAAGAACCACTGATACCAAATAAACTGCATAAACTTAAAGTAATGACTTTGAGGAATATGAATATCCACTTGATCCTATCATTGTTTTCATTAATAAGCAGTTCTTTGAGATGTAGTCACCCTAACGTCACTGAAAAAGGTTTGTTTATAAAAAAAAAATGAGGTTTTAAAAAGTGAAATATTCTGTAAAAAAAGTTTTGGACCCAGTTCTAGTGTAGGACACCTTTTTAATTGGTAAATAATTGTGATTTTAGTTTCTCTATCCACCCTTCATTAGTATGAAGTTGTAGTTCTGTTTTGGTTCAAAGCTGAAGAACTGTTTGACAAGTCAAACCCACAGGTTTGGTTGTCGGTGTTGGCGGGATCATAGGGATGGTTCTGTTTTCTCCTAATTGCACAGTTCCCCCTGGCTGCAGTTCAGTAGCTATGAAATGTAGTGTGAGGTGTTTTCTTCATGTAGAACTGATACAAACAGCCACCTAAACACTCTCACTCCCTGAAGATGAGCTGGTTTGAAGGGCGGAGTGTTTTCATGCTTCATCTGATACAACCTTAGCTCCCATTAGGCTTGTCAGGCCTCATGGGATGTGTTGCATGCCAGACAATAACAATGGTGGTGCCTTTGATAAAATAATGAGGCGTTATGGTTTTGTTAACAAACATGACAACAGAAGGTAGACAGATTTGTATAAAGACATATATGAACATTTATTTGGAAGAATCTTCTTTGAAAGTGGAGGAAAAAATCTTCAAGGTCACCAAAGAYGTTCTGTGTTAATTGGCTCAGTTTAACTATAAAATATTTGTCAACCTACCGTATTTATTCAAGTATAACACAKAAAATTAAATCCATAAAATCATCCATAAAGTTGGGGGGTAGTACTATACTCGGATAAATATTTTTACTTATGTATTTTAATTGAAATATCAGCTTCATTCACAAAATGCATGAGTCCGAAAATGAGACCATGTCATAAAAAACAGTTGAAACGAGCTTAGCTCTGACACTCCTCTCTGCTTCAGAGCGAGATAACAGATCCAGGCAGGTGACATGATGTGGRAAAAAAGGGGGAAAAGGGCAGTCCTGCACTTTAGTAATGATAGTGAACTAATGACATTAGCGTGTTACCGAGCCGCTCCTGGAACAACAACAAACACGTTTGTCTGTAATGCGGCCGTCTACCAGTGTTCTGAAAAAGTTTGTATCCCTGAAAAAATTTTTCCCCACCAGAGGGGGCGCTCGCGAGCAGGAAGTAATCTGCTTTTGCCCCACAAGATGGCCCAAATCTCATGTGAAGTCTCTGACTTTTGTGTTGGCGCCTCCTGGTGGACTTTGTGTAAAATGCCAGAATTCATATGATGC
>NW_013952423.1:851551-853328 GCF_001266775.1 Austrofundulus limnaeus
ATCTTGAAGTCTGTATGAAATTGGAGGTAGTTTGATGATTAAATTTTTATGCTTTTTAAGCTAAAAAAAAAGGGGGTGTCGTATTATACATGAGATCGAATTATACACGAATAAATACGGTACCTTCTTGTTCAATGATAAAAAAAAATCCACATTCAACCTGACCTTGACTTTAAACCATGCCAAACTGTATGTCTGTTTGATGTGTTAAAAATGAATAGAATCAAATAATATTCTTGAATAAACTTTGAAAAAGCCGTGATAATCTCAGTTGACCTGGAGAGGCTGTTGGCTTTTAGTTGTTTCCAGATTAAAAGTCTGCTCTTTCCTGTTGGAGTTTGTTGCACTTACTTAAATATGATCTTGACTAAGTGGAAGTCAAGCTACAGGAGTGAGCACTAAATCATGTTGACAATTGCAAATAAATATTCCAGGTGCCAGAGAGGCAGACTACAGTTGAAAATGTGTTAAAAACCCTGCTAGATTTGCTCCAAACACCAAAACCTRCTGTGTGCTTTCATTTTTATTCTCTGACAAATGAAACTACTTACAACTAAATTTATCTCTTAATGGATAATTCGGTAGTTTAGGGATTGAAGCATTGCCATGTGAGCCACACCATTTCACTACAGATTTAGCTTTTTCTCTCCCTTTCATATAGACTAAAGGAGGGAATAGGAAGAGCATAAATACAAAGGCATTGGCCGCATCACAAAGAATCTTGCTGATGCTGGCTTTTCTGGGTTGCTCAGCAGCTTYCATGGTTTGTGGAATGGGTCTAAAGAGAGTAACTAGAACTGTGGACTCCCTCATGATCAATTACTTCACCTGTCAAACTTGCAGTAGCACCACACTTCTTGCCAGTGACCTTTCAACCTGGAACATCAGTTCTCATCCTCATTTTTGCTTTGCCAGCAGTGCTCCCTGTATGCTGCTGTTGCACACAGATTTGGACCCCCCATCATCTCATCTCGACTAACATGAGCTTTATTTCCATAAATAATTAGGATGGATAAAACTGTCAAATTATCTTGTATTCATTTATTATAGAAGCCAACGTTTTGGGGAAAATGCAATAATTTGCACGTCTCATAAACCTATATTTAAATTTAGGACAGGGATGACAAKGTTGTTAAAGTACAAATACACAGCTGGGAGGGGACGAAGTATAAATAGTTTACATTTCCCAGTTTTTTTTTTTTTTTTGGAGTTTAAAATGGTATTATTGCTTTTGGTTCAGTTAAAAAGTCAATTTTTGATGGCCCTACCAAGTTGTACCCAAAGAACTTTGTTTCAGAGCTGCTTTGAATATTCCTGGGAGTGATCGTCCAGGACAAACTGCATGTGGCAAGACTCAACAAAGATGGATGAGTTCATTTATCAGGCTTCATGTTTTGCTAACACCATGTGGCCAATTGCCCACAAGCTCACAAAGTCTCCAGGTCTGTTTAACCTTGAGCATGAGGTGGGTGGAACTATACGGTAAGCAGCTGTAACCCCGCCAAGAGGCAAGGAGACTCTCCACTTTACTGCATTGCAAAAAGCTGTCCGTGTTGTGTAATTGTTCCTGAATGAAAACGCCCTCAGCTGGAAGGCAATGGTTAAGTGTTATTGTTTGTGATGATGTAGGTACAGTAGGGAAAAAAAAAAAAAACTTGTATCAATGCCAATGTGGCAATCTGCTTGTTTTGGTATTGTTTTGTTTCTAACCCACCTATGTGTCTGCAATGTAAAGATAACATTTCTTATTGTTGCTTCTATGGTAAGACTTGGGGGG
>NW_013952423.1:853368-874646 GCF_001266775.1 Austrofundulus limnaeus
GTACTTTATGGAGGAAATTACTTTATACTTATGTAAAGTTCCCAAAATAGTGTGACTCCTGATTTTGCTGAGAATAATCAGATTAAAAGTTGCACCTTTTCCCATGAAGCCRTTTTTTCCCAAAAATATTTTTATTCCAAAAATAATTATATTACAGTAAAGACCCCCTACTTTCAAATTTGCTAAATAAAGGGTTTGATTGCTGACCAGCATTTCCCAACATCCAAATATCCTAAATTACAAAAGATTTACAACTTGAAATTTGAATGATACTAATTGTAAAAGTTTGGTCTTTTTTATAAATCTGAAAACAATTCTTAAACTGACAGAATTGAAGACGATATGCTAAACCATTTGACAAAAAGCCAGTATAGTTAAAACTATTTAAATAAAAGACAATATCAAATATTTATTCCTTCCTCTGAGATGTGATAAAGTGAAGCATGCTGTATCAAAAACTGGAGCAAAGTAAATAAGTAAAGTAGATGCACCACAGTTTCTTTGGTTTGTACATTTTTAACAGTGGCATTGTTTGCCAGGTCTACRGAGGTTCATGTCACATCCAACAAACATGGGAACAGCCAGTCTCTGCAGAGAGGCCCTGCAGCTGATCCAGTATTGCACCAGCTCTTGATCTTCTCACTTGTATGCTTGTGTCACAGCATACTCACTCCAGCTCTATTTAAAAATAGATAAAAAAAACCACAACCTCTCCAAACACTCACTAGAATAAGAAAACTATTAATATTTTATTCGCACTCGGCACGTTTGTGGGTCTTGATGAATTTAATGAAATGAAATCTGGTCTCTGCTTKTCTTGCACCAAAAGCGTTGATAAAACTGTGAGTTTTAAAGCTCGAGCAACAGTTCTGTTTGTGATTTTCATTCGTTCCTGTAGAGTAGGTAGAAATAGTTTATTAAATCCCAGTCAATTTGGGAAAATTTTTTGCTGAGACAGGAAATACACTTTTAACAAGCGATTAATCATAAGCATAGCTAAAGTATAGCAAGAGGCATAAATCAAGCCTGCTTTAGTCCCTGCCCCCAAGTTTGGCACTAAAACAAGACCTACTCATCACACGGCGCTGCAGCTTATAGCCCACAGGCATGGTCGTGACATTTCTCGGTTTTAAGATCCAGAGARAAAAATGCTAATGAAGCGGCTGGATGGAAAATGTCACTTTTTTGAGGAACTGCAGCAACATGTTTTGTGGTTTGTGCTTATGTGTGCTTTCTTGTCATATTGTCGAGGCAGTAAAGTGACTACAGGCTGACTTTTGACTTTCTCTCTCTCTCAGCCTCCAGGGGCCACAGCAGAAACTCAGAGCCACAACAATGGTTGACTCTTTATTTTTTTCCTGGAAAGAGTGGGGGCAGTGGTGGCGGTGGTGTTAGAGGGGTTTATMTTAGTCATGGTAATTGGTTGGCTGGTGTGGAAGTAGGATCATTTGAGAAAACCTCATCCAGTCCGACTCCCTCCCATTTATCTGTCTGGGAGTGTGAGGGGAGAAGGATGGAGCGGACTGCTGCTGCAGCAGCATTTTTATACAAAGGCCAGAGAAAGTGGACATGTCTGAAGGCTCAATCTGATGTCAACTTGAAATGAAGAACACTTTTTATTTATTTATTATTTTTTTACATCCTACACTAGTGCTTATCCCTGTACATCCCCCTGCGATTCCCAACGTGCCCGTCTCTAAGCCTGTATAGCTTTAATGTAACTGTGCAGGAAAACCAGCATCAAACCATTTCTCAGCTTCCGATTAGCTTAATGAGGGCGGAAATTGAACTGCCCTTCTTGGCTCGGTATTGTCTTAAAGTGAAACGACTTACTTGCAAAGCGATGTAATGCATATTCTGTTGTTTTCAGTGCAGGTTTTCATTAGGCAGAGAAGAGACTGATGGGGAGACCCGTGTAAGAACTGTGTGCCCCGTGTGGTGTTTAACATGCCTGTCCTATGGTGCTGTTGCTGAGGCAGCAGGGTCCAGCTGCACAGATATCTCCCACCACTCACTGTTAGCTCGATTTTTTTTATTCCCCTAATTGGTAACCTCTCCAAGTTGGAGGCAATACCAGGGTTTATTCACTAACTTGAATATTTCTACTGTGTGCCATTGTTGTAGTTTAGGCTTTTYAAAAGATTGTACTGGTTTTACTTCTTTGTCTTTGAAGATTTGAGATTTCAATAAACAGTACTTTGATAAAACGTTTATTTATGACAAGTTAATGCTTTTTTTCTGGGCTTGAGAGCACATAGCTGGGTTTTTAAAAGCAACCCCATTTGATGCTTTGTTTGGAACCCTGATGGTTGTAAAATATTTTTCTCAATGACTTRTTCTGATTTAACGCAGAGATAAATGTCACGGTTGGAGGTTGAAGTAAAAAAAGAGCAGCCTTCGGTGTTTATATGAAATCACTTTTTAACCTCAGTCCTCTGAGGTCTTTCTTTATTATTTCCTTATCTGCAATRAAGCTGCAAGAATAAAGCAAGTTTCACAAACAAAATGTTTTGTTGGATGTATTTAGTAGCATCCTTATATCAACCCTCAGCCTTTAGCAGATATATAAGAATCCATTGGTTTCCCTTTATTCTTGAGGGCAACACTCAAAGTGTAGCAACCACTGGTGTCAGTTTGATGTGGGACTCCTGAGGGATTTGTGGGTAAATGAGGAATGATTTGTTGCTATGCTTCTTTGATCCAACAGTCATAAGAAATGATAGTAAGGAATGATTTACTATGCCATGTTAACTGTGTTTTACAGTGTAAAAACAAAAAAGTTTGGTTTATTCAAAGACCTCAACATGACCAGAAAGCAGCCAAACTTGTTTTTCACTTGCCAACTGGTCAAGAGTAGGTCTTATTATAACATTTAAAATGTTATAAAAAAACTATTTTGTGTTGTATTAGCATTTATTTTTTCACATGCAAATTAAGATTGTCTTATTTTGTCAGGAAAAACTTGGATTTATAACGAGGCGTGCCAAAGTGGAGATTTTGAAAAACTCAATTTCAGTACTTTTATGCAGACTTTAGATGCTGAAATTTTGAGAAAGGATGCTGTAGTAACTCAGAGGTTTCCACTACCCTGTATGTTTTACTTGTTTCCCTGCACCAACACACCTAAATCAGGGATTATATAGCCTCTTCATGTTCTGCAGAAGCCTGGTAATCACCCATTTGTTCAAATCAGGTGTTTGAGCAGAGAGATCYCTAAAGCTGGCAGTACAGTCGCTCGTCAGCCGACCGGACGACGGTGTTCATTTTCACACACACCTTTCATAGCTCCAGAGAAACCCTGCACCGAGCTCCTGGGAAACCCCTCCCACTGCAGCATGTCACTGCATGGGATTTTGTCCCACTGAAGTCCACAATGCGGGGGGGAAAAGTCCAAGACTCGTCACTCGACGTTTATCCAAAAACTGGTTCCAGATTAAGCTGCAAAATTTTTATCAGTCAGATTTTATCGCAAAAAATGTCTGTTTTATCCCCTTTTTATGAGTTTTCGGCTGTTTGACTCCCTTTATAAATCACTGCTTTCTGGTACAAAAGCAAGTCGCTTTTATTATTTTTAATTTTTTTAAGCAAGTGCTTGAAACAAAATGCAGCATCGCGTTTTCAGCACAAACACTCCCACGAACTTCTGACCAATCACACAATAGTTCTTGTGTTCTTATGTGGAGGGGGGTAAAAAAAAGTTCGACCCGCGTGTCGCAACAAGAAGTGTCGAAAATTTTGACGATGCGAACAGAATAATGCAATTTTCATCATGAAACCACAAYAGTTCGGCACGATTTCGGCAGTTCGGATGCAGTATACTGCCTGCTTAAAGCATGCAGGATAGTGATCCTCAAGAACCAGGATTGAACCACCACTGTAGTAGCCCCTTTTCAGCATGTTATGACATTGTGACCTAGAAACTACAACTAAAGTGGAGCTTTTTTTTTTTACAGATTTGTTTTCTCTATCATTTTGTCTGGATTCTGTCACCATTAGATTTTGATATAAAATAGCTGATAATAAATTAAACTTTTTTTATATAACAGCTGTAGAAGAGCCAAGCTGTCACATTTTTTGTTAGGTTATTTTGGATGTTCAGGCAGCACGGTGGCTCAGTTCCTAGAGCTGTTGCCTCTCAGTAAGAAGGTTGCTGAATCGAATCCCAGCTGGGGGTCTTTCTGGTTAGAGTTTGCATTTTCTCTGTGCAGGTACTCCAGCTTCCTCCCCCAGACCAAAAATCATGCGACCTGTCCAGGGTGTGCCCCGCCCCTCGTACAGTACCCGCTGGACATGGGCACCAGTCACCCTGAAATGAAGAAGTATGTTAGGAGGATGGATGGATGATTTAAAATAACTCAAAATTAAGGTTCTTAGTGTCACAAAACAAGCCAGCCAAAGGCTTTAAGAACCAAATGCAGACGTGAGTCAACTTATTTTATGATGGAAAGTAATCCTTCATTAGCAGAACAGACGAGACTCGGTGAACCAACCAGCAAGGCAGCAGTGAGCAGAGCGTGACAACATGAGGAATTAACAATTGAACAATGAGAAAATCGAACTATAAATACAAAGGAAGGTGAGGTTATGCTAATTACACATTCAGAGCAGGTAGGATAAAAAAACAAGGAAGCAAGAAAACCAATATTTAAAACAAAAAAAATCATCTTCAGTAACACTGTAACATTTAGTTATAGGTTTAACAACACTTTCTTGGATGTATCACCAAGAGAATAATAAAAAAAGACTTTTGCATTTCCTTTATGCCCAATTTCACAGGTGAATAATGTCTCACTACAGCTGTCTCCCTAAATGTGTTTTTTTTTTCAATTTCTTTCTTATACCTTAGCTAACCTTAATGCTTTTTTTTTATCCCCACTCTTTTTGTCTGCTTAGCTTCTTGTATTTACTCATTGATGTTCTTGTTTTGTCATTCTTGATTTTTCTATCCCTTTGGAGCCGAGCTGGGGCTTTCCACCCACAGTGCTGCTGTAGGTCTCGTGTGGTTCACTGCACCCAGATGAATGATATTGAAAAAGAAGGGGGAAGTCACCACTAGCTATTTGCCAGGGTGACAACTTGACTCTAGCAGCAACACATAAAATGTTGGACCGCACAAATGTCAGTGTAAGGTCTGATGCTGTGGCTTGTTTTTTTGAAAAGCTTCTCTGATATCGAGAGTACTTCATGGCAGTGACTGCAGTGTTAACCTCAGAGTTAAAAACTCAGGTAGAGGAGGAAAATAGTCAAATCCTTCAGTACAAACAATGCGATGAGCCAGAAGCCAATGCTGCCAACATTTCCTGCACATTTGATGAAGACCCCACTATGATGTAAAACTAATCCAGAACACAAATAGTTTTTGCAGAGTCTTAGTGAGGTTTTCAGGCCTCCCCATTACATGCTATACAGCAGGATAGGTCCACTTAGTTTCTGAGTGTACACAAAACTTCTGTAGTGAGTGTCTGGCAGCTTATGTTGGTGCTATATCTGGGTTTTGGATTAAGTGTGGAGGAAGCAGGAGTAACAAATCTAGATTTTACCTGTGGTAGAATCATGATAACATAGCACAATCTTCTAAAACAGTGGTTTCCAGCTCTGGTCCTCGAGGCCCACTGTCCTGCATGTTTTAGTTGTTTCCCTGCTTTTCAGCAGGTCCGATTCTTCAGAAGCCTGTTCATACAAATCAGGTGTGTGAAAGCAGAGAAAAGTCCCCTTTCACAACATGACGTTTTAGAGAACTTATGCCAACATCTGCAATTTTGGTCCAACTCGCTGGCAAACATTGGCATAAGATAAAAACATTTGAGCTGATRCAAAATTGTCTGACCATTGTGCTGATAACATATTAAAACTGTTTATCTAACTTGTGCAAATTTTCTCCAAGCTGGTGTAAGTTGCATAGTCAGCACAAGTTGTCTAAAACAGTGTGACAGGACCTGGCATTTAAAGCATGCAGGATAGTGGATCACAAGGAACAGGGTTAGGATCTGCTGCTCTAAAGCATAGCTGCATCCTGTTCTGAGTAGAGGGGTAAGAAAATATCGATACATTGAAAGGGTAATTAATTTTCTGATACTGTATCAGTTCTCAAAAGCATTGCATCAGTTTTTAGTTAAGAATTAACTTTCATGCTAGCGGTTCATTTTTGTGTTGCACTTTAGCCTCCGACTGCTAGTTGGCAGCAGTGAGCCAATCATTTGGCTGGTGTCAGAAGAGATGTGAAATAGAAATGCAGTTCTCACTGTTCATTGTTCTTCTGATTGCATTAAAAATGTRTTTACTCACATTTCATGCATGTAATGCACAGTGAGCACTTAACACTGTTTTTAAAAATCTGTTTTTTTTTTTTGAGAAAATAATTTGCATTAAATAGCCTTCTTTAAAGTATTGCAATATATTGCGATATATTGTGATCCTTGGGTCGTGATATGTATCATATCACCAAATTCTTGCCAATACACAGCCCTGGTTCAGAGAGTTGTGCCAGAGCAGGTGGATAGGGAGCGGTAAGGCTCATGAGAGCTTCACAAGGATGCAGAAAATGAGAGGGGGAAAAACTATTTGAGAGGATAGCAGTGTCACAATTGCCTTCACACTGAAGGAGGATTTCCAAATTTAGCAAGATCCAGCCATGTTCTAACAGGCTGTACATGTTCTGTGGAGAGTAGCGGGGCCGTCATACAGAGAAGGGGGTCTCGATTGTTAGAAAAAGGAATAAGAACTATGTTTTGTTTACAGGGTGTTTGTAAAAATCAGCTCAGAGTTTAWACTCCAGTCTATGAGGTCATGGAAGTTCTTAAATCTTTTGTAAATTAGTTTTAGCAGTAGGTTTTCTTTGAACTGGAGCTCTAAGTTTAAGACTTTGAGCTGTCACCACATCAGTTTGCAAAGATTCCCTCACTGACCGAGCACTGACAAGGATTTCTCATGTTTTACTTCATAAATGGAACATTGTGCTTTGGGACAATGACGGGGCCTTTGGGTAAATGAAGGAAAAATAGTACTTTATTCTTTTTAATWTTTTTTTTCCCATTTGGTTCACTTTCTAAACCCCTTTTATTTCCAGAGACGGTCCAAAGATTCAGACATCAAAAAAGTGAAATGATTGATTGATGTAAAGACATATTTTTTTGTGCTAAAAACCTGCTTTAAACCAATGATCTGGCAGTATATCCGCTCAGAAAACTATGCATTATGCATTGCATTGTTGGACCCTGCCCCATAGATGCAAACATTTTGATGAATCAGCAATCCTGCCTTTTTAGTCCCTACTCCTGTCCGGCCCACCTGCTATACTTAGAGCCCATTTATGATTTATAGAATAACAAATTGTAAGTAATGAGACCCTTATCCATTTCCCCGCTCATGGCTTGAATGGTGCTGTCTTTATTTCATTTTTAAGATTTGAGCCGTGGAGATAATTGAATTTTCACAATTACTACCAGATTAATTATGTTTTATTTCCAAGGAGTGAGACTTTATTCAGGGGCGTGGGAGGCAAGCTGACCTCAGAGTTTCCTCTTTTCCTTTGCACACTGATGAACACAAACTGCATGGCTACACTGTTCTGCAGGACGATTCTCGCTTCAATCGCCAACATTCATCTTAATGCTTTCGACATGTTTTATAAAGCAGACATGATGTTTCAGAGAAAGGGAAGGAGGGCTTGGCTTTCAATAATGGCTGGCAGATTAAAACCCTTTTTTTAATTTCTTGCATTCTTAGATTAATCCATAAAACCAGATGGCCTGTGAAGAGGCCGTGCAATGCGGAAAAGCAATGTCATTCATATTCTGTTTAATTGGTTCCCCAAGGGCATAGCATGATGTGAAAAAGACAAGGTCCTTGTGTATTACTGAGACGGAGAAGTGTTAAAACTAATCTGGAAAGCAGTTTTTGCTTTTTGCCTTTGTTTTTCTCAAAGTAAAACATGTTCAGTCTGTTGCATTCTTAATACGTATACACAGCCATCACTGTGTGCAAAAAAAAGTTAACTTTTTTTTAGTCAAATAAAAAAAATATTTCCCCAAGTGGTTTATACACTACATTTTTTAATACAGTCTGAAAAATTAAATGTCCTAGTTTAAAAATATTGACTATGAAAAGGCCTGACTACAGCTGACCTTTGCTTTGTATGATTGGACACTTAATTATAATCACAGCTATTAAAAAATTGTGATTAAGTTTGAAAAATCAGCAACTTTGTTCCATTCATCTACAAGAAAATATAAAGATAAAAATAAATCTTATTTTCCACACTAGTTTGATTTTCTGCCTGTTGCATGTTTGTGTTCACAGCCCTTCATGTGATTCTGGTCCATTTGTGTCTCCATATGTGCTGTGTGGGACTTTGCAGCTGATAATTGTTAGAGTAAATTGATGATTAGAATCTATAAATAGACCTGTCATGATAATTTTGCTGGATGATAAGTTCTCTCTGAAATATTCTGATAAACGATAATATCATTTGAAGACCATTTTAAAYTAAAATAATACCATAAACACACACTAATGGAAGTTTACAAAATTTACATGCAAAAAAACAAAAAAAGTTACCARCTGACCTGGACCGGAAATTGTGAAAACAACATACTCRGCCTCCGCTAAAGCTGAACCTTCTGAACAGATCCCTTTTTTAAATGAGATCTGGATCCTAATGGTTAAATAAAAATAACAAAAAATCGCTTCCCACCACCTCATTCAAATCAGCGCAATTTATTCTCTGTCTTCTAGCTTTATAAAATAATTGCAGTCACCTACACGCTGCTAACAACATTTATGGATGTTTGCTAAATTCATGCAGTGGTAAAAAAAACCCAACTCTTGTCGAACCCAAGGTTTGGCACAGGGTCCTGAGTCATCACCAGCTGAAAGAAGGCRTCTCTATGCTAAGGAGCAGAAAAGAGGGAATCATGAAAGAAAAAAAAACAAGCAGGGAAATGAAAATTATTGACTTCATTTTATTTTTTTTTACTTGTTTTAATTTATCAGGCAATTATTTGATTTACTGCCTATCACAATGCAGCTATATATAAAATAAGGGAGCAACAAAATAATGGTGTGGGGAACAGAGACCCTATAATACCCAGTTTTCCACAGCTGCCTTTTATTTAACATAGAATTTGTTAGAAGTACATAAACAGTTTCTATAAACTGTTGGCACAGCTGCAGCCGTTCTGGTGCTCATGGTCAGACATGAACCTCAAAATTGCTGCCAGTCTGATGAACCAAAGCTTAACTGGAAGTACCACAGCAGGTGGGGAGTWCTGAATAAATTCAACAGAACCTTATGTACAGTATATATTCACAATGTGTTGCTAAAAACACAAAATGCAGATTGCATGTAGATCAGGTTCATTCTTCGTTTTTCCAGAATTAAAAAAAAAAGGCTGACTGCCTGCAGGTTTCAAAAGACCACAGATGCTTAAGAGACTCCTGCTTGCTGAAATCCCCAGGTAATGGAACATGGTTTTGTGATTAATTAAAAAGGTCCACGGGGCTGAAAGTATGCTGTGGTTTGGAGCCAGAAAAAGTACCTTAACTCCCCCTTTCACAGCGAGCCTGTTCCAGGGTGGCTGGCAAATGAGCAGAGGAAGTRAAAACCCACAAACAAACCATCAAACTGTTTCGCCAGGAATGAATAAAGAGCTTTTATTAAGACATCCAGCATCTGAATAAATGATTCAAMAGCGTGCAGGAAAGTAACTCTGACTCTTTGCTTTGCATAAAAGCACTGTTGCTGCTAAACATTGCAGGATTTTAGGTAATATTCAGTATTCCATTTCTTTTCAGCTCTATGATGACTGCAGGAAAGARTTTATTTTATTTTTATGCTTCACATTTTAATATGTGCTGATGTGTGATTTAGATTTTGAACATGTTTCTCCTGTTTCAGTTACAGTATAGACATTTGTATTTTCCATAACTGACTAAATCAAATTAAATTTATGCAAAATAAATATAGACTCTTTTACAAACTAAACGTTTTCAGACATACTGCTTCTGCCTATAATTCATCGGGATGTCATGATGTCAACTTTATCTTTACGAAACATAATCATCATGCTTCACTAGATTTTCACTTAGTGCAAAAACTTCAGGTAACAAAATGAAAACTGATTATAGGTGAAACATTTTCTTTTTCTGTAAATTTTAACTCTGATAGTTCCAAAACTAAAATAGCATTTTGATTTTCTAATAAATTTCTAACAGTTGTGCTTTCAAATGATGATTTAAAATGATTTGAATAAAMTAAAAGCACAGTGAACTGAAGTTTTGTACCACAGGTCCTCATGTGAGAACCAACCCTGAACTGAGTGCAGCTTAATTAGACATTTTAATGCAAGTCGCAACATTTACTTATTTCACGGAAACCAGTTGTCTGAAGGAATTAAATGYAAAAGAGTCGTGGTAGATTTTATAAGCTGCTGTCTGAAGACAAACACATGCTGAGTGTTGATTCTTTTTGCAACAAACACCTGAAATCCCCTGACGSTGCCGTGTTTGAAGAAAGCGAACGTCTTTATTTCTCCTGATGCTTCTCGTGTTTGGGTTTGTTTAGCTATTTCTAAGGGGAGCTTCTGCTGTGTGTATGTCAATGTGGAAGATTACACAACCAAGTTAAGCCTGACATAAAAAAATGGGGGCTAGAAAGTTGGAACACGGACAAAACATGGACTTATTTTTAATTTTTTGCAAAGTACAAGACAAGACTCTAGCCGAGGTRGAGAACTCCTCAGTCCTGCGTGGTCTTTGTGTATTTTCAGTAGACTGGGACAKTATGTGTCGTCCTGGCATGTGCTTAGTACTTTTAAATTGTTTCTGAATGGGCACTCGAAGCCTTGATGATGAGGCTCGTCTCGGGGATTGTTGTCACTGTTATCTGGATGTTCTTGGAGGAAATCTGTTGAACTGCTCTTTTGATCTTGGTGGAAGACCACTGTGCACGTTTATGAGAGAAGATGAAAGAAAATCATCTATTTTATTCATCGAATGTTAGATTTTGATGATGGACTCTCAGGTTTTTGGATGAKTCAAAGACTTCACCAAGAAACGTATGATTTTATTTTTCATAATTATACTCTTATTTTGTCTGCAATGTTCTGTTTGTGTTGACAAGATCAAGWGAGCATGCCATGTTTGGTACTTAAAGAATCTTTGTTTCAGTGACACAGAAGCATTTTACGTTATTTATGCTTTTTTTCCTTCATGTCTTCAGACTTTTTTTTCAACCCAAAAACCTGCAGTAAACCTTAAATTGGCAACTCAAAACATGGCTCAGCATTCTAAAAAGCATATTTAAATATAAATAAATGGGCATTATTTTACTGGATTTTGAAAATGAGTTGATATGCTTTGGTGCAGGTAGATTAAAAATGATTACAGGCTCTGTTCTGTGTTTTAAATTCATCATATAGCCACATGCCATGAAGTGATACAGAAATTAAGATATTTTAGTTAGAAAAAAAATAAATAAATAAAATTAACTAAAATTATTTGACAAATTGTAAAATGTAATATTCTGTTATTTGAAATAAAAGTCTTGTTTAGGACAAGCTTGCAGCAGCTTTTCCCGTCCACTGAGACCAGATTTATGGTGTGTGTACACGTTTTTGCTACCTGGTGGGGATGATTTGTGACTATTTTCCTGGCACACACAACCTGGTGAGGACACACTGTTCCTARTGGGGACGAAAGCCCGGTCYACAGTGGGGGAAATACCATTGGTGGGTCAGGGGTTAGGTTTTGGACTAAGGTGCGAATTGAGTTTAGGCCAGGTTTAGGGTTAGGTAGGTCTCTGTGAGTTTAGGTTTAGAATAAGGGGTCAGGGGTTACGGTATAAAAATGGCCGGTAAATGAATGGAAGTCGGTGCAAAGTTCCCGTGAGGTTAGAAAAACAAACGTGTGTGTGTGTGTGATTCAGGAAAAGTGGCCTGAAATATATTTATTTTAGGAACAGTAACATTTGTTGTGAAAAGTTAGGCAAGCTTTGCACTAACATCCAAAAAATGAATGTTCAAATTAATTGAAAAATAAAAAGAACAATATAATTATTATAAGTCAGTACTGAAGCTTGAATTTATCAAGAAAGTAATACATCTACTTTAACTGCTCTGCTCTGTAATAAATACTTTAAGGTTTTCAGTGTGCTGCCCAACATTTTTACTGTATTTTTTTTTATGTCATTGCCTATTAATGYTCCATTTTACATCATTTCAAAGTTTTATAAATCTTAAACGGAAGAGTGCTGATTTAACCTCTAAAAACAGCTGGCAAAGACTGGTAAAGTAAAGCATTTACTTGAATAGAARAGCAAATGTTTTATTATGTTCCATAAACTACAGCAGATTCTCCTAACRGCAATTACATTTGGCAGGAAGTGATGGCTTAAACATATACTCAATCAGGGGCTCATAATTAAATAATTTGATGGGGGGCTGCAGCGAGCTGTGCTGTCTTGCCAGTAACTGTTTTGTTTCTGATTATGCAAATACCAGGGCATATGAAGCATTCTGGATATTTTTTTTTCCTAGTTTGGCTGGTGTTGGGGAGGCAACAGTGACATTGCTCCCATTCATGGAGGTAATGAAAGGGTCCTTGCTTGACTAAGACTCCAGAAAAGCATGGCATTTGAATTGCTTTGGTTACTTGAACTTTGAGAAGGATTTGGCATGCATGCTCATTCAATGAATAAAATATGATGTGAAGTGAGTGTGTGTGAGCAAGCTGAGGCAAAAGCACCCTCTGTAGTGAAGTTGATCGGTTTCATTTTGATCTTTGGCATTGTGTCAGACAACTTCTACTTAGTTTGTCAGATTTATTTCCTCAAAGGTCTCAAGGAGGGCTTGCATAATAGAAAACATGCAGTTGGGATAATGTTGACTATTGTGATATTATGGTAAACCCATATTTTATTCAATCCTTTCATTTCTTGTGATGCCATCCTACATATGCTAAATATAATGTACAGCCCCAATTCCAAGGACGCTACGTTGTGTAAAACAAAAACAAGATATAATTTGCAAATCCTTTTCAACTTAAATTTAATTGAATACACTTCAAAGATACAGAACAGTATTATTTTTATTAGTATTTTGCAAATTTTCACTCCAACACATTTCAAAATAGCTGGGACAGAAGCAATTAGATTGGGAAAGTTGAGGATGAGTTTTCCACAAGTGAAGACCCTGTCACAATAACATTTTAGACRACTTATGCCAACTTGTGAAAATTTTAAAGACATCTATGTTGAAGATGGAATTAAAAAAAATCAACTAGAACCTTCTTTTAGGTATATAGTATACGTACTGTAATGCTAACAAATTGACATAAACAAACTTATTAGTAATTTAGACAAAAAAAATCACAAGTTGGTATGAGTTGTCTAAAACAATGTGACAGTGTCTTGAACAGGTTAACTGGAAACAGATGAGTGGATTTAAAGGAAGCATCCCTGAAAGGCTCGGTTGTCCACAAGCAAAGATGTGGCGATTTTGTGAATAACTAAGTGAGCGAACTGTCCAACAGTTTAAGATTATTTCTCAACATAAAACTGGAAGGAATTTAGGGATTTCATTATGTAAAATCCATGATATCAAAAGGTTGAGAGAATCTGGACAAATCACTGCAAGTAAGCAACACTGAATGCCCGTGACCTTTGGCCCTACATTAAAAATCGACATCATTCAGTGACGTATTACCACATGGGCTCAGGAACACTGCAGAAAACCCTTGCCAGTGAACACAGTTAATGGTTACAGCTACACATGCAGGTTAAAACTCTACCATGCAAAGCCAGATATCAATAACACCCAGAAACAAAAAACTAACCTTAGCTAACCGTTTTGTTGTCCTGACCTCTCTTCTTAAGTGTCATTCAGCTGGATGGTTCGGTTCAGCCTTTGGTACTTTTGTTTATTCAGATTTTGTCACAAATAAAACAAAATAGGATCGCGCGTGTTTCATATTATGATCCCGCCCACATCGAGGCGGCTCTCTGCTCAATCCAAACACAACCCTGGCCAGAGTAGAGTAAGGAGAGGCCGACTGGAACCAAGCATTTATTTAGTGTTTTTAAAGGAAAGGTGATGTAGTGGTAAACGTCCCAACTTTTTTGGAACATGTCACAGGCATCAAATTCAAAATGAGTGAATTTGTTTGAACATTATTATTTTTTGTCATTGTAGTTTATTCAACTGAGTATACTGTGGGTTAAAAACGATTTGCAAACCATTTTATTCTGTTTATTTTTACATATTGTCCCAACTTCACTGGAATTGTGGTTGTACTCATCTGTTTTGTGCTTGTGAGTTAATGCAGTGATTTTGCACTCTTGATATTGTGATGATGAAAACTAGCTTAATTAAGTTCCTGGTGAAACCCAACAAAGTTTTCTGTTAAAAACTTCATTTTAACCTAGCTGTCACACTTTAAATATCACATTTAAATATACATACAAACGTTCTCACAAGGTAAAAACACTAAGGTTTACAGCACTGGTTGACTGTGTGCTGGTACACAGTCTGATCTCACACCTGACTGCTAAAGTCAAACCCATTACCAACTATGCTTTTTTATAATCTTTGAGTGCACAAACACAAGGATGACATTTGTTTTTTGTCACTTATGAGTAAAAACTCTGTAGAGGTTCCATGCAGCTGATCACATTCCTTGATTACTGGTCTTGTATAAAACTACCGGTGATTTCCTGTGTATTCAGTGAAGATTGGGGGGAAAAAAATAGCAAATTGTTGCAAGGACGGGCCAAATTATCTTCACTTTTTTTCTTTGTCATGGCAAGATTGCAGGTTCTTGAAGATTTCTTTTGATTGCCTCCTTGTAAATTATGTCGAGGGGGACCTCACCCCATTTTCACCCCTTGTAATTCTGAGAAATCTCAGATGAGCTGCCACTTTTAGGAGGAATATAAAAAAAATGCYATCCTCCGAGTGAGATCGAATCACAGGGTGGCTGGTGCACATAGATCATTCCTTAGAGCTGCAAAAACACAGAGGCTTTCACTTGAAGCAAGCAAGTGAATTCACAGAGGACCTTAAAAGCCATGTAGCCTGTCAGGGTGTATTTATAGAAAGTCCTCTAGGCAGCCATGTCCTGATTGTAGGAAAACAAAATATAATATTTATATGATGTGAACAGAACATTGTAAGGATCAGGCTCGATGTGTGGGCAGAGGAAGACAGTTTGCCTATAATTCAAGCATAGTGTTCTGAAGTTCTGATGAAATATTTGTGACTGCATCAATTAATTAGTTTGGTTGCAAGCCTGAAATAACCCTTTTCAGTTTGAGGCTGTGGTATTGAATTATCCTCTAGTCTCACAGGAAGACGCCATCCTAAAGTACAATTATCACTTTTAGAGGCATACATCAAAACGGAAGCTGCTGCGAAGACAAAATAGTGGAAATAATAGGTGTCAAGAATGAAGCCAATAATATCCTGAGTTTTATTACGCCAAGATGCATGATTTAATTGGAAGTGACTTTAGCGTTGCAAAGTATGAAATATTGATATTGCATTTTTGTGACACTCTTCAGAAATGTGTTTTGTAATTTACCTCGCCAGCTGTTGTTACCAAACATTCTGAAGCCCCGCAGGCTTTCTTTCAATGCAGCCTGTGTTTAGCATAATAGGCACTGTAGTGCACTGCCCTGGCGTTTTGCCTCTGTCAGCCCCATTAATCGGAAGTCAAATCACTTCCATTAGATTTCTAGGGTAAAGCATTTGGCTGGTGGGATTTGCTGAAGCAGGACACAGAGAGGAAGAAAGCAGGAGAGGGGGAAGATAGAAAGACGGGCAGGCGGCTGAGAGAGAATGGCTGGTGCTGATAAGCTGCAGGCAAGAAATACGCAAACCACTGCTGGATATGAGAATGATGAATCAGGGATAATGATCCCCCCGCAGTGAATATTGTCATCATGGGGACATTTTCCTCAGAGTCAACATTTACCTGTCACAGTATCTGCATTCAGAGATGCTATTATGGGTTTTGTTCTGAGGCTTAAGCGGGCAGCTGTGGTAAGATGGTTGACAGGAGATGGAGACGTTGGGGTCTTTTATTGGAAGAGCAGCTTTGGGGGATGAATTCACTTCCACTGATTTGTGCAGATTGGGTTAAATGGGCCAGGTGATAATTGCTGGCAGAAGTAACAGGGTCACTCCCCTTTTTGAAAGCATTCAAGTTTGATTTTACAGAGCCTTTTAGCTGCAGCTTTCTGCCTTGATGGGGTATTGTTAGATTGGCGAAAGTACAAATTATAGGTAACATGAGCATCTGTCAAAATCACACTGCTGAATAGTCCAGTAAATACCTGCTTGGAACCATGGAACATATCAAGACTTCCCAAGATAATTTAAATATACTTACATAAACTGTTACAAATATGGTTTCTACTATCAATTTAAATTAAAATGTGCAAATATTAGATTAATATGCTCAATTCTAACTTTGCTAAATCAAGGTAAACAAGCACTGTTACCTTCCCTTTTCTGTTATGAGTTTTAGAACTGGACTACCAGACCTCATGTGACTAATGGGCACATTAGACAGGAGCCAACAACCCCTGTTGAGCGATTATTTGCCGTACAATATATCCAGACCCCTGACCTATTCTGTCTGCCCCACTGTGTAAGCCCTAGTCAATGTGATTGACATTGGAGCAATTGGTCATAGCGGTCCATCTGGGTGTAAGAGCTGGGAGGCAGAACAGTCTGACCTCAGACTGAGAGATTCCACAGCTCCAGGCTGGCATTCGATGAGAAGGCAGCTTAAGTCTTATTAGAGAGAGAGAGCATTACATCCAAACACAGACATGCCACTTATTAGGATAACACTATCTGGGGAACAAAACAGAAGATTAAAGACCCATCCCATTATACTGCGGGTCGCAAAGGGCTTCTTGGTACCTTTGTAATCTGGAAAYAGTCACCCCTGGTTAAAACCAAGGGAGTCTGAAAACATTCTTTTYCTTTTTGATGTTTGGGACATTTTTCCCTGCAGTTTCTACCAATTGTTGAGGAGCCAAAAAGCTAATATAGCAGTCAGTTTTGTTCACTATACATTCCCATAAGAGTGTAGTGGAGCAGACCTTTTCGGTCCAGGTTCATACAGTGTAGAGACAAAGTTGTTCCACCTCGCTTTATAAGTCATTACCAAAGAGCAAGCCTAACAGATTTCCTTGGCAGTACAATCGTGTATTGCGTAGCAGCCAGCATATCACTCGCTGTTTTGATTTCGTGCCTTTCTGCCTCTCGCCACAGCTGAAGGCCTGTCTTCCAGCGTGGGTAATAAGAGCTGAATGCATTAACCTTGTTTTCATTTACTCCCTGTGGATACGGCATAGGCCCAGCAAGTGAGAAATTCTTCTTCTTTTTGGCAGTGCAGTTTATCACTGCTGGCACTTCCTGTTAAATCTGGGGACCTTTTCCTGACCTGCCCTCTCTTGTCCTGGGGGACCTAGCTGAGGTGACTCCAGCTTCTGCTGGTGGATTGGGAGCTTCTCAGCCCTCGATCCATGCCCGAGGCTGCCTTGTTCATTGCTTGAAGGCCTCCCAGCCTGTAGCTGCCAATAAAAATCCAGAAGCTTTCCATTACTGAATAGTCTCATCCTAAATGTGCTAATTTGTTGATGCTGTAGAGTTCATGTTCACTATTAGGTACATTTTGACCCATCGAGGGCTAAATGAAAGACTAGACACACTTTAAAAAAATCCCAGGCATTTATTTTTTCCACAAATGGGCTGGGAATAAAGAATATTGCTGTCAGGATGAGGCCATGTCAAAAACTGAAAAACAAACATAACATTTGCAAGTTGGACTAGTTGAAACATGTTGCATCAGCCCTGAAATTCACATCTTCTTCTGTAGATTTAAGCACTACAACACTCATTCTTTCTAATGACATTTCATTCAAAATCTTAAAACAAACAAAAACAAGAAGCCAGACAAAAATGGARTCATCACAGTCCAATGTAAAGCTCGTTCAAAATGTACCTACAAAAGTTAAACTGATTATCAGCAGAATAATTTAGCCATTATGGAAAGAAAATGTTTAAAACTTTGAAATGAAGATCAGAGGTGAAAAATAATTAATTATAATTACTTTTACAAAGGATCTGTAATTTGACCAAGTATTTTATTTTTTTAATCAAAACTTTTATTTTGTTACATTCAAAATATAAATTGAACACCTCCATTAAACATTACAAATTTAAATATGACCGCAACTCATCATGAAAGGAGTTGTTGGTACCACTTTACAATAAGGCTTCCCTTATAGATGGCTTATAAATAGTTTATAGACAGGTTATTAATTCATCTGTAAACATTTATAAATCAAGAGTTTAGTATGCATTAAGGACAAGAGAGACAAAACTGCCGTTTTTTTCCAAACAGAGCCAAATTTGTTAATGTACGTATTACATCTAAAGGTGCAAAATTAAAGATTTCAGTGTTTCAGAGTTTTGTCTCTTTCTTGTCCTTAATGCATAATAAACACCTAGAGATGTACAAAGTATTTTATACATCTTTGTTGAGGACAACGCTTTGCATAAAGTTTCCTCATGTACAACTCCATTGGTGTTGCTCTAACTGTTCCAAAGACTTATTAAAATATATTTTAATGCATTTAAATCCAGATTTTTTCACTTTTTTGAGTGATCTATAGATAACGTGCCACACTGCTGGTTCTGTTTTATTAGCTGTGTGCAGAGACTCACCTCATCACCACACATCTCTTCGTTCTGTCCTCAGCAGGATACGATCAGACCAAATGCACAGTTAGCACTTTGGGACTTCATCATGCTTTTAATGTTCACAAACTATTAATCTGCAGTTCTATTCTAGGCAGTGAGGTTTATGAGAGGCAGCATTAGTAAGACTGTAGTTTGTTCTGCAGATGTAGACCTGGTCAAAGCTCCTCGTCAACAAGAAGCTAAAATCTGAGGCGTGTTGAAGAAGACATGTAAAACGTGGGACAAAAGCATCGGTGGACCAAAGTTTTACACTTTTTGTGTAAAAGGTGACCCGTCATTTATAACACAAACACTTTGTCACATTGATTATGGGAAGTARTTTTGTATTTTATAGAAACTGAAAGTAAGTGAACATGCTTACAGTGGCGCTACAGTTTAAGCATCGGATAAAACGGGCAAAGCCAGAAATGCAACACAATTTTACAAAAGCAAATGACGAAATATTTAACATCATTAAACTTCCTCAAAATACACAAACAAAAAGCTACTAATCTATTTTGCTTTGCTGGGTTTTCTGCAGCGAAGTCTAAATTTCATTTTTTTTTTGTTTTGTTTTGATGCTGTATTTTTGTGAAATGTTGTTTGTTTCAATTTTTATTGGTGTGAGTTTCACCTCGGGGCATCAGCAGCATCCCAGCAGGAATCAGTGATGTAAATAGAACTGAACCTTCATGTTCAGAAATTGACTTATTTAATATAAGCAGTAGCTTGATTCAGGCATGTTTGGAATACAGCATTTGGCCTTTCGTGTTCTTGTGTAAGCTGTTTCCAAAGCTAAAAATGGCAGTGCTTAATAATAATCGTATTTGGAACATTTTTTTTYCCCCCTTTTCAATAGTGTTTCAACACTAAGTGCATATGAAATTGAGTTTTGTGCAGATGTTATAAATGGCTGACCTAATAATAAATGCCTTTAGTACTTAGAGGTTCATGATTTTCATTCCTCTTAAATAATGTAAATGCTTTGGATCTACACTAACTTGCTTTGAATTTGATTTTTTACCATGAGACTAAAAAGTATACTAGTGAACATTGTTTGCATTGCATGAATAAACTACTTTGGGTACAAGTATTTTGGGAGGAGTATTTGATGGAAATTAAGCATGCCAGAATGTAATTACTGCTGTAGTACTTTCATTTTAAATGCCTCATTTACTTACTTGCTATATTAAATTCAGTATGTGACAAGTTTTTAGTGTGACAAGTGCTTACTAAAACCTAAAAACAGTTTMTGTGAAAATGCAGTGTAAATTGTGACTGCTGAAATTTACATACGAAGCTAAAACTGAGTTAAATTAAAAACAGAAATAAAAATAGCAAAAGCTTGAATTAGCAAAGCAATGGCTGACATGTAAATACAACAAAGTTGCAGGTAAAGGCTAAAAGGAGCATGAAAAGCCTGAAATGGATTTAAAATAAAGATTTGAGAGCAATGATTTTGCAGGAATTAAATTTTTCTTTTGTTTTATCTATATTTTATTTCTTATAGCTAAATAATAAATGTGACATTGTTTCTAATTTTAGTTTTTCCAGCCTTCATACTGCACTGACATTATTATTATTCAGCTAAAAATCTGTGTACAGAAATGCAAAAAACTGTTAAACCCAGGTTCAGTTTTTTTTAAAACCAAATCAGTCTGCATCACTCAGTGGGTCGTTTTTAATCATTACAGCTTTGAAAGCGTAAACTAGAGTATATTAACAGGATGCTACCTTCATTACGCTGTGCACTGCTGAGCAACATGCAGATTCACWGAGTCTTCATACACAAGAACAGAATTCAATGTTTTGTCCGGCGTCCATACAAACTAACCTGCTMTGACCCTGGGAGAGGGCCACAGCAGGAGCCAGCAGACGGGCTCCCACATAGGGAGCTCCACCAGGTCAGGAGGGCATAACTAAAAAAAAAATTGGCAAGGATATCGTGCCATCTGCTGAGAAATAAGTCCAGTCCAGTGATTGTCCATCCAAGAGACGGGGACAACATGGCCCTGGTAGGTGAAGACGGACAGAAAGCTCTCTGCCAGCAGCTGCATCACTTCAGGGAGGCCTGTTTGGGCTTTCCATGTGTGGTTTATTTAAACCATGCTCTCAGCACAAACAGATTGTATTTATTACATATTTGCATATATATGAGAGCTTCTATTTTGACAGCTTTTCAAGCAGCACACTTTTATTGAGATTACAGGAGACCGAAAACAAAGTGAGAGATGTCATTCCATCTAAAAATTGTGGGTTAATAGTGGGCAATGCTGCAGTGATTGTCAGAACAATGSTAGCAAAAGAAAAGTATGGGATCAATTTTGAAAATAGAAAAGACAACAGGCCCTCCTGAAAATATGAAGTCATCRGTTTAAAACAGACCTGGTTACCTCTGAGGCGTGTTCCAGTCTTTAAAGTCAGAAATGTTACCGATGATTTTAGAGTCTAAAGCGTTAGGTGAATGTACCCCCAATGACACACACACACACACACACACACACACACACACACACACACACACACACA
>NW_013952423.1:875046-878905 GCF_001266775.1 Austrofundulus limnaeus
CACAAAAGCTCTCTTAAATAACATGATACATATTATGAATTATATTTTTAAATAATAGAAAAAAAACAGATTTGATTTTATTCTAAAAAAAACTTTAAAAAAATGTTTACACTTTTTTCTGATCCTCCCTCCAGCTTTCTGAGGCCCCTCTAGCGCACCCTGGCAGCCTCCTAAGGGGCTGTGGCCCCCACTTTGAAAAACAGTGGCTTGAAGAATGTTAGAGTTCAAAGACTTTATTCTAAGGCTTTAAGGAAATAAGTTTTGTAAGTGTGTGTGTGTGTGTGTGTGTGTGTGTGTGTGTGTGTGTATGTGTGTTCCTGATTTATAGCTATTTGTCTGATTTACAGAAATTGCTTGCCAAGCTCGCTGTCTTGACTCCAGTTGATTCTAAAGGTTTATCAGTTTTAGTTGTCAACAAAGTGAATAATTTCTAACAGTTGTATTAAAATTTGTTGTTAATAATTCACCAGATAACTTACTAAAAGGATAAACAAACACCTTTTTTTTCAGATACGGGACACAATGTTATCTCTCTTTCGGCAGCAAGTGATAAAAAAGCAAATTACAAAACTTACTGAAATAAACTTGCATATTAAAGGGAGATATCTCCTGCAAAATCCACTTTTTTAGCTGTTAAATACATTTTGTTGTGGACTTGGAGTCCCTAGGAGTGCAGAAAAGTTGAATTTAGTCTCCTAGTGTAGACATCTTTATATATTTTTTGAGTCAAATTTTTTAGAATTGTTCAGTTTTCTGAACTTTTACGTCAAATTATTTGTGACAGAGCTGTCGAATAAGGGCTGGACTTACCAACTACAAGTTGGTGGTTTTCATTCTCCTTTGGCTCCAACATGTAAGGCTGGAAGGACAAGTCTTCCCTTGTTCACATCTTTTATTTCATTTATACATAAAAAAGTTTCTGCGCAGCTATATAGTCATAAACCTCTCTTTTAAACTGAATTGAACCGGTCTAGCAGCTGGAGTGGGGCAGGTTTGAAGAGCCTCCTTTGGATTTAAAGAGACAGCCTCAGAAAAGGGGCGGGGCTTGTGAAGTTGCAGTTCCACTTATTTAAGGAAGACATCAGTGTTTTAAATTGTTTTATCCTTTTTCACATTTAAATGGATCATTTGGTCGACATAAATGAGCTGAGGAGATGCCAGATTTCAACTTGAAGTTTGATACACTGGTGATCATGCATGACCTTCCTTTTAGGATGCATAATTCTAGGTTGCAGCTTGTGCTGACCAAAGTTCGAATATAGTTTAAATTTCAGCTTCAGTTTAAAAAGAAATACAAAATGTGAAAATATATATTTTTTGTTARCAAATTGCAAACAGCATCCTGTGTTTTTGTTTTTTAGGCAGGATAGTTTTTCTCTTCCACTCTGATGGTGGGAGATTGAATCGTGTATACCTGCTGGGCATGTTTGGATTTTCTATACAGGGAGACAAAAAAAAAAAAAACCTGCCTGAATTACCTGAAAGGAAGATGAAAAGCGAGATCGAAAGGTAGATTGGTGTGGCTTCCGCAATAATGCAGGTCTTGTGTACTGTAATGCTGTTGTGAAGAGGGACATGAGCCCAAGAGCCATGCCTGCCAATTTTCCCGTCAATCTGTGTTCCAGCCCTTCTGCATGTTCCAGAGCTTTTGGGCCGACTGAAAGAATAAGACGGAATGAGACCCAGAGATATAAATTGGTCTGCTTCGCAGGATAGCCTGCCTTTCACTCAGACACCAGGGGAATCTGTGAGCTTGGATAAGAATGTGCGTATTAAAGCAGCTGGCTGTGATTTTTTTTTTTAGGTGTGTTTCTGGGCTTTATTTTTAATATTATTGCAGAATCTTCCACTCTTCACCTTTTTTTTTTTTTTAGAATTTATAGAGCATGCATCCTTGTTTTACTGTTCATGTGTGGTACAAGCTATTAAATATTTGATGCTCCCAGCAGAAGAACCCGCTCTTGTTATCTCTTACTCAGATTCACTTTTTAAAGATGTGGGTACCCGAAGCAAAACAATAGAAATATTGAAAGCAGCACACGCATGTTCTTCAACAGGTTTTAGCAAATCTCAAACTTCTCTCCATTTATGTCTCCCTGCTGTCTGGAATCCAGCTCGTGTCTGGCAGTGTGATGGCCACGCAGCCGATTACCTGTGTTTTATGTTTGCTCCAATTAGATGGATTGTATTTCTGTCCAAGTGAGCTGAGACATGAGGTTCAGGACGTGGTGTTCTGCACCACAGGAACTGCCTTTATCATCTTTTCCTCAGTTATAGACAAATACTTGTTGCAGTAACTTTGTTTAACTTTTATTTCATTCTACTTTAGCCAGTCTTTTTCATCATCTCAGCATGACATCAAGTCGAAGCCAAATGTTGCTCATGAACTGTTCATTTAAATAAGCAGGAAACAATGTAAAACCTGCAGGACAGTGACCCCTCAAGACCAGAATGAGACACCGCTTTTCTAAACACATTCAAGTGTTTATTTCAATAGAAATGTTAGCATTTTCAACCTCATTGACTTTTTTTTTTAAGTTGAGTTTTTGAGATCTGCTTGGTCAGATTATTTATTCCTCCTGTGGTGGTCTACACCAGCTTCKGTTAATTCACAGTGTAGGCAGCCTCGTCACTGAAGCTGCTGTGAAACAATTACTTTATTATTTAGACATTATTCAGTTGTGTCACTTTTATGTAAAACAAGTTCACAGCTGACAGCTCTTAAACTGCGACAGTGCCGTCATAATAATGGGAAATGACTTGAAGTTGGGCAATTTTCTGTCTCATTTCCTATAATTTTAAAACCTTTTTTTTCTCCAAATAAAATCTAAAAATAAAAAAAAACACCACAATGGAAGCATGTAGAAACTATTCCGTTGGTTGGAAAGGTTGATATCTTGATGTGTTTTTTTGAACCACATTTTCTTCTATTTCAAGGACCATAAATATCCAGTCCAACCATGACAGTCAGTGTTTCACCTGGAAACACAATCCCATCAATGTTAGCGGTGTGACGCTCATAGCCCAATCAGCATTTCTTCATTTCAGATAAAAGCTTTGTTTTAAAGCATTATGTTAACATCAGAGTATCTGCGCAGTCTGTCAGTGCAGCGTAATGTGTTGAATCCTCTGGTTATGTGTTTTTTAGAGCAGCGGGTAACGGCAATAACATAATCACAGCCTTTGTAGCAAATTAGAATGATGTGGATGGAAGCTTACATACAGTTTTTGTTTGTTGTTGCGTTTTCAGCAGAGTTAAAGGTTAATGGCTTGAAGTTGAGATTGCTTTTTTGTGCAGCGGCTTTGTAACAATATGTGCTTTGCTGTAATGCAGACATTTACACAGTAAATGACACCTTTTTAAATTCATTTAAAATAAAATCTGAGGACTTTTGTCAACTTTAAAGATGATTGTCACCCATCGTCTGGTAACTTGCATAAACTTGTTAAYCAACGAAAGTTAAAATTTTATTTAATAGAGTATTTATTTTCTCCTTAATTAATCTTAATTAAATTTTCTTAATTTACCTGTTTGGTCTTGCCTAAACAAGCCTCAACTTGATGTTTTTTTATCAYATGGAATCAAAACGATTTGTGAAACAAGAGCCATTTAACGTGTTCTTYAAATGAATGCTTATTGCTTTTTTGCATTAATGTCAATGATTTTGTTCCAAAAACAAACACAGCACTGCTGTGTAATATATTAGGGGTGCACGGTAGAGAAAATTTACGATTCAGTCCGATACTTTTTTCAATATAGGAAAAAAAAATAAAAATCCATCCCCTTCTTAACTTGCAATTTATTGAAATTAATTCTGAACATTTGTTTAACCTCAAAATTACAGTTTTTAAATTAAAT
>NW_013952423.1:880673-898671 GCF_001266775.1 Austrofundulus limnaeus
AATATATAACAGAAAAGGTATCCTTTTTAAACGACAGATAGTAATTAAGCTGTGGGCGGAAGGTTGAAGAAGCAGAAAATGTAGTTATTGTATTTGGGCTGCAGAACGTTCAGAACTTTGATAGAATCCCGACCTTCACGAGGGACGGTAAATAATTATCACCACCGTGTCTCTGATACAGTTTTTGCTCCATGTGATCTTCCTCTCTCCTTGTCCTTCCTGCTGATGTTGGCTTGAAGTGCATTTTATCTTCACCTTCCAGGCGGAGCAGATTAATCCAGTGAAATGTGTTTTAGCTCAGTCACTGCACTAAATAGAGGAGGATGGAAGGAAAGCCCACGGATCGCCGTCTCTGGAATTACAATTAGTTTGGTTTTCTTTTTCCGAAATGCTGTTTATGCTGCGGAGTTCAATCACTTCGTCGAGCATTGTTTTGGTTTTAACTTTTGAGGACCTTTTTTTTTGGCTGTAGGGATGACGAATTCCTCAGCAACGCTCTCGTGGACCTCACATCCAACTGATGCAACGAGGCTGCAATTGTCTTTGCTTTTGAACAGTGGGTTTCTGAGATCACTCGAGTTGCCTTACTGTGTCTCTGCTCGAGTGGCTCTGCAGCGGCGGCGGCGTTCTTCTCGGCTTCAGAACGCTAGCTTAGTGAAAGATTGTGTGCCGGGCGAGCAAATTAACCAAGGCTTGTGAAGGTTAAACGCTGCTACCGGGCACTTTGAGCACCGCATCATTGGCAACTTTCCTCTCCTTTTTGTCTCGTCAAAAACAGCCGTCTGCATCACAGCCCATTCATGTCGACATGTGAAGCAGTGTCCATTGTAATGCGTCACATTAAGCAGAACATAGTCATTTTTAGTGGCAAAACAAAGGTCCGGCATTCATTATTTCCATTCATCTTGATATTTCTTTTCATACACCCAGTGTGAGTGAATGGTTCTTTGTTCACATCAATAAAAATGACCTCTTAGGTCTGTCCTCTCATTTGTCCTCTGTACGCTGGCTGAATGGGCTGCTGTGTTCGCTCTGATACAGTGACAGCACGGCCCCTAAAGGCCCAGAGACCTCCCAGATGATGGAGAGGATGAGACATCTGCCATGGAAGTACAGATGGTAGCCTTGGGTACACTATACCCTGTTGGAGCTGAAAAATATGATTTCAACCTAAGTAAGCTGTATTGACTGAAAAGTCTCCAACAGTAGACCTCAGGTGGTTAGTGTTGGTAGTTTGGGCTGGATTGATTGCTGCTCAGTTTTCWCTACAAGAAAGCACTGCCCTTTATTCCTATTGTATAGAAGCCTTATGTTCTTTTAATGTGGATATTACTTTTTAATTCTTATCTCATGTAATATTTATTGAACTTGGAGTCCTGTTAAAACATTAAAGCACCTGTTACTTCTCAGGTTTATACTGTAGTAGACTTTGGTAGACATTATAAATATAACAACAATATGATGCCTTCTGTTTCACAACAGTTTTTTAAGCAACATTTATTATGTGAAAGTTTTAATCACTTTTAGTTACCAGGTGTGTGTTCACCACCAAGAAAATACATCAGCAATGCTCTGAGAAGCACCTGTAGCTGTCTATCAGTCTGTCCAGAGGTCATAAAGCCATTTTCAAACTTGAAGTCCACAGTTCTACAGTGAGGGGAAAAATATTCAKAAGTGTAAAAAAAAACATTCAAGACAGTTGACAATTTTCCAGGAGTGGACTTTCCAGCAGGTTCAAACTGAGGTCAGACTGTGAAATGCTGCGCAAAATGTACAAGCCTAAAAGCTTTATCTGGGACTCGACAGGCCACTGTTAGAATGTCAAATGTTCAGTTTCACAACAGTAAAATTAGAAAAAGAAAAAAGACTGAGCTGACTTGTTTTTAAGTGTTGCCAGCAAAAAGATTATTTTTAAAACAATAATAAATAAAATATGTAATAAACACCTGCTCACATGTAAACCTTTATACTCATCATCAAACATCGTGGTGGAAGGCTTATTATGTGGGACATTTTTTTGGTCATCCTTCATAGAAGGCGACYTATGACCTATTACGTTTTTCCATTGCTATTGTTCTAATATGGRCRCAACTCCTTCATTGGTTTTRTGGCACCTGGTATTCCCAGGTGGTCTACCATCCAAGTACTGACCAGGYCCGACCCTGCTTAGCKTCAGATCAGACRATATCTGGCCTGTTGTAGGGCTGTCTATTCTACAGATAAACATTGGTGATTTAACGAGGCGTAATTCCCAAGCWTTGGAGAAAATATTCAACAGAATACCTGAAAATAAAAGTTTTGGTTAATATAAAGGACTCATCCAGGTGGAATATTAAGATATGTTTGTATACGTCAAATGTTGTAAACCTCTGTAAACTACAGAAAAGTGATGCCAAACCTTTTCTACAACTGTTAGAAAAACTGTGTTGTACAGTTAAATGTTTTATAGGCTAAAGGATGAAAAGATTTATCAATTTCTTCCTTGCACTGTTTCTGTATTTTRACATAATATTTAATCACATTACATAAGCAGAATATATATTTTGTTTTTCATCCCAGTTTTTACAGGATATACATTAATGTTTTTCTTACATCACCTGGAAAAATGACTACTGATATGACTGGCACATGTCAAACTGTGCTTTTTACAATGTTAAGTTGTCAACATTTCCAAACTATAAACACTGTAGAGAAGAAACTCCATTCAGTCTGATTTTCTGCTTACCTCAGTCAGGGCAGCTGAAGTTTGGACTGTCCTTTCACTTATCTATTGATGGGACCTCTACTGTTCCCTCTGAAYAACAGCTCACACAGCAAATTAAGATCATCAGTGATACAAGATGGGCTGATTGCCCATCACTAGTAGTAACTGCCAACATAATCAGTCATCAGCATAGTTGCAGCTAAACTATTGGATGTCACCTTGTGTTTGTCCCCCCCATACTACCTTTTTAAACTATTTGTTGAAATTTTGTTTAATGAACACAGACTTAAACAGGAATGACAACAGGGTGGTCTGTAACACGTCAGCCTTTAGGGCTTTATCGCAGGCCTCACATCAGCACCTCTGAGGTAAAATCTGTCAATTCATAAAATTCAATTATTTTCAGACCTTCAGCAGTAATTGCTTATATATAATTTATTTTTTTTTTAGTCGTTGGTGCTTGGTTTTATTTTTTTACCAGTAGTTTTCAACAAATCCTTCTTGTCCCTGCCAGGCTGTCCTCTGTTCAGCTTGTGCGTGGGGTGGAAGGTGAGTGAGTGCCAGGCCTTCAAACACTCCTCGTCCATCCTTCCTTTGTGTCACGTCTGGCTGATGTCCTCCCACTACTGCTGCTTTGTGTTTGGAAGGAGCAGCAGGGCCAGCATGGAGAAGGGAAGGAGGGCCGTCTGTGCCCAGCCTGGCCACCTGGCTGCCCAGAGGGGAAGGGGGCGTGGAGGAGGGCGATGGATGAGAAGGGGGTCGGCGCGAAAAAGAGACATTTCCCCTCCCTATTCTCTGTCGTACTTTTTCCTCTCAGGCCTTCTGTTCTTTCATCCATGCCGTGGCTTTTACGCTCCATCCCTCTCACTTTCATCTTTCTCGAGCTCTTTGTGGTTTTTAAATTTGTGTTTTTTGACTTCTGGCTCAGCACATGTCACACCTAATGAAACCCATTTCAAAGAATACAGTAACTGTTCCATTGGGCAGTTTCACTTGGAGTAATAAAGACCCTCTACTTCCCAAGTGAACGCTTTCAGATGTGATGGCCCACTTGCAAATTTCCCCGAATATYATAAACATACCTATGATTTATTGTTTGAAGAGTTGAGAATAAAATGGTACATAATCTGTTGGTTTATTCAACCTCGTGCTTTTATTTTCACTGAAATATGGCATCCCAGAAACTACTGGTCAGTACGAGGGAGGCACCAATATGAAAATTTMTACAGATATCCAMTATTATTGGTGTTATGGCCTATAATCGATATTTACTCATATTACACAAACACACAAATTATTTATATAKACATACGCACAAATACACTTGTCTTTTTTTGGTACCATAATGACCAGACCGCTGACAATGGCTCTCTACTTCAGTTATTCCAGGCTGTGCAGTGTCATTAACACTATCATGGTCATACAGATACCACTCAACCATATACCCTCCTGAAACAGAATCACCAAGCTAAAAAGTGGACAATAAATATCAGACATATATAAAGACTCAGTTTTACTTAGCAAACCCATGCCGATGTTCAAAAAAAAAAATCAGCTGATACCAATGTTAGTGCCAATATTGTGCATCCCTAGTYACTACTGTTGGTTCATCTGAGTAATGTCTGAGAGTTAATCCATTTTACAATATATAACAGAAAAAAAACTTTATTAAAATACACATAATCCTCACAGCTGGTCAGTGTGAGCATTGAGGTAGATGGTGCAGTTTGTATTTTACCTCCTCATCACACATCGTTATAAAATCCATATTATCTTTATCATTAAATCAGTCAAACCCTGCTAGAAAACAAATGTTGGGAGAGTAATCCCTTTGAAGAGGTATTTTTAAAATAATGCACCACCACCAGCAACAGACATCATCATGGGATAAAGATTCTCCCAGGTGAAGCTCCTGGTGTTATTGACTCTGTTCTCTCGCCATAATGAGAAAAGAAACCTGAGCTGCATTTAACATAATTTATCCTCAGCTTGATGACTTGAAGGTTGAATTCTGGAGTAAGAAGCTTGGGGAGATGAAGCAAAAGCTGCTTTCTGAGCAATTTTATGTGGCTACGCTGGAAGTAGGAAAAACTTAAAGGGAAATAAAGACTATGGAGATGAAATACAGAAACTGAAAAGTTAAATCTATGAAACATTTGGAATTAAAAAAGAAACAATATTCTGAAGTGATACCACATACAGTGACATGATATTCTACATAGGTTTTCACAAGCGAAGCTTCAGTGCAAAGTCTTAGTAGAGGCTGCACACGAGCTGCTCAGTGTTCAGGTCGTGACTCAGACCCATGGTGGGATGTAAAAGGCAAAAGCTGCAATCGTGAGGGGACCAAGAAACCAAGAGTTTCATCTTGTGACCTTTGAACTGCTTTAGCCATGTGTTTGTTGTAGCTCAGAGTTCCCATGGGCCCTTGAAATCCTTGAAAGTTTATGAATTCAAAAAATGATTTCAAGGCCCTGGAAAGTTTCTGAAAACAGCCAAAAATTACACTTGTCCTTGACTGTTTTTATTTATTTATTTATTTAATTTTGGAAATTGAAGTTCTCTATTCACACGACTGATTTTCATCATCTGTAAAATGAATGAATGAATGAATGAATGAATGAATGAATAAATAAAAAAACTTACATCTGTTGTGGTGGAAAACTCAGGACTATGGTAAACTGGCGTGGCTTTCAATAAATAGTGTAAACCACAGTCTGTTTTAACCAATCAGAGCACAGTAGGGTGGGTCGTTCTTTCTGAGCTTAAGTGAAAGCCTTCTGTCCTCATCGAGTGTCTGGACATTTTCACATCCCCTCCTCCCAAACTGAGCTGCYGAACCTCCCAGGACATAATTACATGTCCATGTATTGTAGATATGAATATAAGGTATACATTTAATGCACTTTCTTCTGTTGTTCAGTTTTTCATTGAATTTACATGATATTAAACCTGTTTTTTGGTAACATTCTGCGGTAGCAGGAGGTAATTGCCATTACGCTTGGTTCTTGAATTTGAGGAAATTGGTACTGGAAAGTCCTTGAAAGATCGTTCAATTTGATGTTGACCAATGTGTGTGAACCCTGTTACATTGTTTTTTTTTTTTTTTTCATATCTCAGTTGGATGCCTGAATTTTGTTCTTTTACATTTATTTGTTCTCCTTAAGTTGGTCCCCCAACTCCATTTCACAGGTAAGTATTTAACATTATATACATGTGCAATAAAAAACTAATTAAGCTATAATGTTTTAGAACCTCTTCTAGTGATTTGGATTTTCGGCTTGCTCTGAGGGACTTGGGTGCAATACGGCGGTCTTATCCTGGTTGTTGGTCACACACTTCTGGGTACCTAATTCTCCACCCTCCTACAGATGAGATGAGGGAGGGAAGATTAGGCTTGAATAGTGAGCAAAGCTTTACTTTTACAGTCTATTATAAACATTAATGAGGCAAACATTTCTTGGAGAAACCCCCGGCGTCTCTTTCAGAAATGAGAAGTGCTGATAAGATTCAAAGATTTCACTGTTCAGGTAAACTTCCCACTGGGGGACTTTCCTCACCTCCACAGTGAACCCACTTGGAAYAGCAGTAATGTTTTCRWAGCAAAAATGGACACAGGTTGTCAKAACTGTTCAAGTGTATCGTTGAATTGGTTTTCACAGAAGTTCGGTAGRATTGGAATTGGGACCAAAATTGTAAAATTTATTTATATTTTTCRTCTGGTGTGGTTTGAACTCACACTACACTGTCAAACAAACCAAACCCCGTGAACAACCTGTTCACCACCCTCGCCTGCGGGGGCGCTGCACCAAGAACTACTAAAGGAAATGACACACAAACCTCTGAAGACACTGAATGCCACTTCCTTCAAGAAATGTAAACAAACTTGGAGTGRCATCAGATTTTAGCGGTTGTGGGAATTCTTGACATTCTGTGGTGAATGTGCCAAACAAACACTCAAAAATGGTCTCAGCGTGAGAGGAAGTTGATGCAGAGACATGGAAAATGTTTTCACACACGGCGGCTGAGGCGGCTGCGTACTGAGTAGGAGTGTGGCCTACTCCATAGCATTGATGTCCACATTTTATACAGATGTCCAGTAAGGTATAGGAGTAACTTAATTACTATTATTTCTTAGAATGCCCTGTGTTATAATCCGCTTCCTGCTTTTGGAGCAGTATTTTGTCTACTTGGCGTTCACATGCATTCCAATCACACCAGAGTTCACTTCACCTGAGCCAGGACTATAGTAGGTGGACCAGAGTTAGATTACATATTCACACCTCCCTTAACAAGTCAGACTTTCTAGGCAAACTTGAGTTTGAGTAAAACGAACTAAACAGGGATGGTGTGAATAYACCCTTAGTTTGTTTTTAATGCGTTTTCAAAGCTTCCCTGCATCCCTTGGCTAACAAACCCAAACAGTACTGGTGTGGCTGCTTAATGCATCCCATCGTTTGAAACTACTTCACATTTGGAATGCATTTGCTCCTTAATTATTTTCAAGCTCTTCTGGAGGAAATGACATGCAGTCCAGAGGTCAAACTGTGAGGCCAGGTGAAACTAAACTCACCATATTGCAGTCTCCTCTGCCTCTTCCTTCTACTGCCTCTCTCCTCAGGCTGATAATAGAGATTTGGRGCTCCCCTGCTGCTTGAGCCACCTGTGATATTATCTCTGAGCTCTAACGGGCAAGGTGGGACTTTCAGCTCATGCTTTGGGAATTAAAAGAATAGAATTAACTTTACAGCTAAATGGGTTGYGGGTAGGGCTGAACCGAATGGCTGAAAAATATATCATGGTATATGCGTGTCATATCAGTCTTTTGATGATTATTAAGTAGTTTTGTTTTTTTACCTATTGGCTTATATTTAAAAAAAATGAAACTGGTGACGTGACATTTTCCTTTTTTATCCACAATTTCCTCTCGAGCCGTTGCACTCATGTTCTCCTTACACCATGTTTTTTTTACCCAAAAAAGTTAAAATCTAAATGCAATAAAAAATGACAGGCAATAAACCCATAGTGACCAATAGGAAAAATACACTTCTTGAAGTAAAATAACTTTGTATTGTGTTGCAAATGTAAAAATATAAATCATTGTTGTGCACACTGATCRTTTATTGGGATTTAGCATTGATGAGCAATGTAGGAATAGAAAAACTGTCATAATTACTGGTCCCTATTGGCTTTATTATCTTCTAAAGTTGTTGCAATAGCTTTGGATTAGAAAAGAAAGATTCCATTGCTAATTTACTGTATTTGACACCATACAGTTGCAACTGGACATAGTATTGTCATTTTAAAAGTCATTTGAGTTTGTTTTGCATTTCTTATTCAGTGCATTTCTRTTTGTAAATGTGACAATGGAAAGATGAGTTCTGCCAGGTCTTTGTGGTTATTTCTCAGAAAATACACTGAGGTCATGAATTGWGGTATAAACTGTCAACAGTCTTGTCCTTGATTTAGCAACTTTTTTGTGGCAATAAAATGTAATTAAAAACTTCTAAAGGGTTAGTTAATGCAAAAAAAAATAATTGCAAGAAACTGTGATTTCCTTATTATATGGTTCAGAAACATTTCAATTTGTTGACCCTTTTACATCAGAATGCCTGAAGTCACCATCCTTGAATTAGTGTGTTTCAGAGTGAATGACTTCACTTCTCGAGTGCCTATAAACAGACCCTCCCTAACCACATCTTCACAAATCTTCATGTTAATTTGTGTTACTGCATGGTGTTAAGCGAAAAGGAAGAAGCTTGAGGAGCCTTTTTTAAATGACTGTCATGCTCCTCAGAACAGAAACAGAATTTTAAATTACACGGTAGAGTGTGGTGTCTGACTCTTAAAGTAGTGTACCAGTTCATTGTGCTGCTGTTTAGCTATTAAAATTCAAATGGGAGTTCTTTGGAGGGTAATTTGTAGGTGTAAAAGGTAACTATTCCAGGAATTTGAAGCTGGAATTACCATGTTTCTGTTCCCTCCAAACAACTGTGCTTGGTAAATCCTAATGGATTTTTAAAAGCAGAATAACTAGTAAAAGAATTTACATGTGACTCAAAATAGGAGTTTAATAGCCATATTGCACAGCTATTATTCTACAAGTACTACCTCTAGCAGTACTTTGAAGTTTGCAATATTTTGAGTGTTCTCAAAAGCACTGTGGCTACTTTTAACTTSCTTTGCTAAATGGCTCCTACATTAAATATGTACAAGGGAAATGTTAAAGTGTTGCTTTATTTGGTTTATATACCTCTATTAGTTTAGTCTGTATGAATTAGGGGAAATATTTAAAATGGAGAATTAAGATGGTTTTGGGAAAGTTTTCAACCTGCCATCCRACTGCAGAGGGTCTAGAAATCTTTWTTTTWTTTTTTTTACGGATTTTGTGCTGTTATCAAATATTGAACAAGTACCCTGAAACTGATTTAACTGAGAAAATAACACCCCACATTCTACCACCTCATGGTCAATCACATCTGTTCAGGCCCGTCAACACAGCATCATCTTCACGCTCATCCTACTGGTGCTGGTTTTTCCTACTCTGACTTGAATGTTTGCAGATACCCCATTCGCTGAGGCACTGCTGTTTATTCTGTGGGATTTTCTCTTTCCAGCATCGCTGCACCATGATGTGCCKCTCCAAAGAAATTGGAAATCTATACTTTATACATGAGTTTACAGCTGGGGTCTCAGCGGGATTCCCATTACATCTGTGTGAGATTGATTCAAGTAATTGATTATGTCACTACATAATATGTGGTTGGACATTATTAGAGTTTAAAGGATACTTCTGTTTTCATTAAATGTTTACTCTATTATTAACACTAGTCACCAGCTTTAAAGCTTTTTTGTACAAGGTGGCAAGAAACACTTGCAGTCAAGCTAACAGGTTGTGAAGACATGACCAAATTTTGGGACAAACTCTTTAAAAAGCGTACATTTTTCACCTTTATATTGAATTACAAAATACACAAATAAAATTAGAACATGCTTAGATTAAGTTGTTTTGCAGGGTAGGTAATGGATAGTATGCTAGTTTATAAAATAAAATACCTAGATTAGTATTTTAATATCAAATCTGCATTTTCTGAACAGATTGGGTTGCTATGTAGAAGAATGGGCCTTTATGGCAAAAATAAAAATGTAGAGTGGAAAAAAACAGTTTTTAAAGAAGACAGCAGTGATGGAAGTCATCTCTTGAGTTGGTTTGTACTGGGAAAAATACTCAATTGTATAACGTATATTTTGCAAGAGAGATTTTGAAGAATTATACTATTAAACAAAATATTGAAACGATAGCTCCGTAAGCTGAAGATGTTTTAGAGTTTATTTACTCCTCGAAAATTTGAAAATTGTTTTCCGTCCCTAGGAGAGATTTGTTGCAACCGGTAAAATTACCTTTTTTATTGTTTTCCAGATTCCTTTTGGGCGTGTTGCTCTACACAGATATCTCAAAATTGCAGAATGTTCCCAGTGGGACAAAGGCGATAGAATCTTTGATCACACCACTTTTCTGTCTGGTGTCCTTATTCACCTTTTCAGACGCGGAGTTGTGTGTTGCTGCTTCTAGGCATTTGGCTATCACTGTAGAACACTGTGCTCCATAGTCTCTGTGATGTGAATCGTTTATAGCCGTTTTCCTCAAAACCTGGGAGGCTTTAAAGGAAACAGCACAAAGTCTCTGTTTGAGATTGTCTTAACGTTTATTTCTAACTTCTGAGTGGAAAAATAGGGATTTTCTGTTCTTTATATACTGATATTTGKAAGTCTTTAGGGCATTAAAACAGGTTTACTAAACAGTTTCAAYAATAAGATTGCAATTAAAGGTCGTACCTTGTCACATGCAGTTATAATTCAGGGTATCTACATACTATAATATAGTAAATTGTTGTGTTATTCCCAGCCATTTTGTTCTTTGTGTTTATTCAGATAAATGCAAACAAATGTTGCAGTTTAGGCTCAGTAAAAGCTCCCAATTTGCTTGAGTGGGTGTCATTCTTTTTCTACAAAACTTGAGAGATCCCAATAAGCAAATGTACACATAGGGATCCAAAAATCAATTTAATGACTTAAAGTAAAAATCAGATCTGGTTTTGCAGGTGCAGGGGCCAAAATAATTCAACTCTCTAATTCACCTATTTTTTTTAACTAAGGTTTCTCCGTTTTTATTTTTATCGTGTTTTGTGCTACTACCTGCTTGAATTCACCCTTTTCAATTTCATGAAGAAAGTCTTAAAAGACTTGCAGTCTGTTTTTTTTTCCAAGTCTTATCATATACAGTCAATAACTTGCTCTCTTGCAGTCATTTTACACTAACAGGTGATTATAACCGATTTTATTAAACACTTACTGCAAAATCAGGTTTTATAGTCCCGTCTCATTTTGTCCAACAGATTCTGATTTTTTTTTAATTATTATACTCAGGATTATGTTTCAAGGGTCTAATTTCTTCTAAACGACCTTTTGGAGCGACTTTCTTGCTGATAAACACACAATTGCTGGACATTTTTATTTCACTGCTCTGACCTCATTTCTACCCCACACGGCGCGTGTTTCATCTAAACCCCTCTCAGAATGCTTTGTGGGAGTTCTCCTCCCACTCTTAAGGATAGGCTGGATATTTCACCACCACCAGATTGGCCGTTTGTCTCGCCATACTCTCATTTATAGCACACTCGTGGCAAATGTAGCAAACTGCTCCACATGTTTCACAACCTCTTGGCAGCAGCACTCGGATGTGGGACGAGCCAGGGAAATGGCTCGAAATTCCCCAAGATCACAACTGACCTTCCACTATGTTGTTTTTACATCTTTTATAACAAACTCTGAACTTCCAAGTGGCTACTGGTCTACAAAGCTTCACTAAGACCCTGATTTGAATGTCTAACCAAGATCCAGTTTCACAGACAATGCTGTTGCTCATTGGTTTTAATCTTTGTGCTTGGACTTTAGATTAAACACTTTGCAGTCCTTATTGACACAAGGGTCCTTTGAGGGAGCACAGCTACCTGGGGAGGCAAGAAGTACACCGTTAATAAATACCGTTCCATCCTGCCTCCCGGTTGTTTATCTTTCATTATGTTGGATTTTATTAAAAATGCTTATGGAAATCTCTGTGAGGTCTGGCCTCTCTTTGGCCTCTCCTGTGGGATCTGAGATGAGGAAGAGCATTTCATTTGCTGCATTCTCACGAGCTAGGCTCCCAGCACTGACCAGCACTTGTTATTAGCAACTCTAATGACTACTAAATTTGATACGAGACCTCTCGCCAAAGCTGCCTGGTTGGTGGCTCTGCACCTTTTCCCTGAGAGACTTATGAATGCCTCCCGCTCCTTTTGATTAAACTTTCATATGGCAGTGAACTGCAACATCTAGCAGGGAGTGAGTCACCATCTCCATTTCCCCGCCATTGTTTACCCAAGTGAAAGAGGAGAGGATATCTGATGTGCACCAAATGAAACTGCTGAGGGAAAAAGCAGATTTCTTAGTGGAGTTTGTGCATCGCACACAGCTACACAATGGTTTGGCTTGGGTAAGCATCACAGTGTTTGTTCATTCTTTATAAAGTGGGCTTTGGGTGAAGCTACAACTGTTGCACGGTGACAGGCTTTCTGTCCTGCTGGCTGTCTGCATTTTGAATGCAAGTTGTTTGCTTTGACTGATGTATATTTTTTATCAAATTTACCTCTAGGTTGGATCTGACATTCTTGATGGCTTGAGTGTGTCTAAATTATCTGCTTGCTTAAGTTTACATTGAGTCTGGGGAATGGTGCAAAGTGTCATTTAAGCCTAATTTAACTTTACCCACAGCAGTTTTCAAATACACAATCCATTGATTTTTCTAGAAAGARGAAGAAAAAACAAGTAGTACACCTTTGGATTTCATTTTACTTGCATGGTTTTTGGAAGCCACATAGCTTTCTTTTGCCATAAGCACAATCCTCGTTTATTGATGGTGTGTCAAACCATGTACAATCCAGGGTGCATGATGGGTGCTAAATGGCTATAGTGAAAGTCAGTTTGATTGTAACTCAAGGCCCTCTTCCCACTGTCACATTTGAAGGTTGTTATAGTGGGGGAGCTCATTTTTCTAAACTCCCAGAATCTCAAACAGCCTCTGTACCAGACGAGTGAAAAAGATTAGCAGAAGCTCCCCTCTGTGCTCAAGTTTATTTCTGTGCTGAGGTCAAATCAAAATATTTAGAGGCTAGATAAGAGTTCAACTTGGAATGTTACCAACTTGACTTTGGGGTCATCAGAGACCGCCAACATGAGGATCAGTCAATGGTAGCTAAGCAAAACRTTATCTGCACCTATTGATATTGTATTGTAGGTATTTGTTCTTTCACCCAAAAAGTGGTRACACATTGAAGAATAAACTTTTTCACAGAACAGTTACACATTATGATTGCAAAGATGAGCCCCTTTTTAAAGTGCATCTGGTGATTCAAGCTGGCCACATTTAACAGCAGTGTGAGCATTTTTAAATGAAGCAGGCCTTGTCAAATCAAAGTAGCTTGGCGGAGATTATTTGGAGTCTGCTTGTCATTTTGCTGAATGATAAACTGTCTCAGAATTTTTTTTTTTGTTATAGGCGATAATATTGTCTGGAGACCATTTAAAACAAAATTTATGAAACCACCATCACCCCACTCTCACTTATAAAGCAAGTTTATGAAATTTACATACATAAAAAAAGTTACAAATAGACCAAAGATTGGGGAAAAAGCCCACAATAGCTGCTGATCTTTAAAGTTGGCCTAACATGGACTATCATGCATAAAATGTGCCAAATATCGACCATWGCAAAGATGGTCTGTCACCAGTAATAAATATTCAAGTTGTTACGTAGGTAAATCTTTTCATGTAAAAACCATTATAGCTCTGTCACTATCTCCCTTGATGAATCAGAAATGGAATAGTTATGGGTTGTTTATCAATTAAATGACAAGATATATCAGGCCTGGCTTGAACTGTTTTGTGAAAATGCCTATAATTTGCATTAAACCACTAGAGGTGTCTTGTGGCAGCAGATACCAAGTAGTTGAAGCAGATTTGGGTAAATAGTCATGCATTCATTTATTTGTTCATTCATTTGCGACTTTTCAGCATTTGCAGCCCAAATTAATGTTTAGAACTCTTTAGGAAGTGACCAGATTTGGTTCGTCTTTCCAAACCAAGGGGTATTATCCTGTCAAAACAGGCCACTGCAGGAACCGTTTCTTTTTTTATGGCAGCATGGATGTGGTTGGAACCGATGTGGAGGTGTTACATGTCAGAATAACTAGTAATTCACTGAGGGTTTCCCAGCAGAACATTAACCTGAAACTCACATTGGCTCTGTCAGCCTGGCTTCTTCGTTCCTGTCATACTGCCATCTCTTCTTTATGTACATGATGCRCACACACCTGACCATCCACATAAAGAGGTAAAGAAAATGTCAGTCATCACACAAAGCCCCCCTTCTCAAATAGTCGAAGCTGTCAGTTTRAGACAAAGGTCAACATGGGCATTATGCCTGATATGTGACCATGAAGCTCCATACCCTGCAAGCTGGGATATCTGTGTACTGTGAGGCTGTTAGATAGCTTTATCTGTCATTGGCAGCACTGAGACCTGTGGAACATTCAGTCCTTATTCAAACCAGATTGGCTATTTCTTTTACAGTAATTTGAGTTTTATTTTGGTAGTAAAACATGTATTAGTAAYTTTTACTGTACCTTGTGATAAGTTGAATTGTAGATCACCCCAAAGATCCAGTTCCCCGGCAAAAACAGAGCATTATAGTATATGCTGTTAAKTGTCAGGAGGACTGTGATCAGTCATACATTGGGGAAACAAAACAGCCACTGWTAAAAAGAATGAGCCAGCACAGACGGACTACTTTGTCAGGTCAGGACTCTGCAGTTTACGCTCATCTACAGGCCAGCAGTCACTCTTTCTGGGATGAAGATGTTCTCATCCTTGATAGAGAGGAACATTGGTTTGAGAGAGGAGTAAAGGAAGCCATCTTTGTGAAGAAAAACCGTCCACCATTAAACAGAGGTGGAGGCCTTCGTGTCCAGTTGTCTTCCGCCTACARTGCTGTAATGCTGTAATTGCAAGTATGACTCAGCCCCCTGTGAGCAAACGGTGAAAATCAGGGCCCCAATGATACCAACACAAAGAGGGAAAACAGACAAAAACAGGGGGATGTTGAACCCCCGCTTGCATTCACTACATTTACATAACACAACACGGGTCAGGTGATGGGGCACATGACCCACTATGAACAATAGAGCTAATCAAGCCTGTTGTTAGTCGATGGCCCTATTTTGAATGTGACTAACCTGTTTGTCCAGGTGGAAGCAGTGCTTATAAGGCTGAGTTTCACCTGAAACTCATCAGACTGAAGAAGTCTCTTGGAGGAGAGAYGAAACGTTTCACTAAAGAAGAACCTACTTATTTTTTCTTTGATGTTTTTCTACCTGGATTAGATGYATCAGGACAACTGTAGACAACCGTCTCACAGACAGATCAGCTTTTTTCAGGTGGCATCTCAGAAATATAGGTTTAAATCTTGTCTAATAAACTTTAAACAATCTGCACCAGGAGATGAAACTGAATTAAATAATCTGAGTCAGAGCCACCCCCACACCAAAATGTTTGTAAAACTGGCAATTTTTTTGTTTGGCCACGTCGAACAGACCCATCTTKAACTGGGTTGATGCCAGCAGTAAATTGGGTTTTACATTTATTGATTACTTTGAATTAAAAAAAAAATCCAACATAATTCGTTAACAGGCAGGCAATTGAAAAACCCATTCAAACACACCCAGACATAYGCACGTAAAGGCAATTACATTTTTGTTTGCCTTTTGGAACAGCAAGTGATGAACAGGGAATATCTTATTTGCTGGAAAAGATCTTTGTTGTTGGCCTTCACAACAATAGGTCACTGTGACTCACTGGTCCATTTTCTTTCTTTACATTTGCATATGAACTTCATGTGCAAAAGAGCAGGATTGCMAAATTAACCTGTATATTATTTAGAACATCTACGGTTAAGACATTCTGTTTTATTGTTGTATATAGAGAAGGTGACATGTATGACTTATGGCTTTTTTTCGTGGGAAAAAAAAAACTACACTTCACGTTGCTTCATCTTTTTCTTAGCATTAAAAAGAAAAACTCATATTTCTGAGTTCATCTGTCAGTCAGTCTATTAAGGCCTCTCAGAGCTCCATAATGACTCATTGTTAAGGGATTGAAGGTCACTTATGGCCAAGGCTGATAGCGTCTGAACCTCGTCTCCTCGGGTGAACTGAAACTCTTTTGATTTACATCAGGCTCATCCCTGCCTCCACCTACGTCCCGACAGCAGCAACAAAAGAGCGATGCACATGCTGATTCTTCGCCAAAAGAGCCATTGATCTTGTTCGACCCAGTTACCAGCAGCAGAGACATTGTTACCTTTGTTAAGGTGCACAGAAGCACATTTCAAAGAAACACTGCAGAGACTGGACTTAGTCACTGSGACTGTGTGTGTGTTTACCTTTGACTGAACATTTTGATGACTGTTACTTCACAGTGGTGCATCAGAAAGAAAAAGGTGATCCATGTAGACATAAAACCTGAACAAATTTGACACAAATTTCAGGAAGGGGGGCTGAGCTCCTCTGACATTAACAATAATCCTGGTAGATATATCTGCACTCCTTTATTTGAACAGTTTCTTATGATTTCCATCCCCTTTCTTAGTTGTTCTTCCTCAAATAATTTTTAAAGCATGGTACCTGGTTCGTTTGGTTACAGTWTACTGGTTGACATGAAATTTCTCTGCAAACCAAACCCTCCAGAAGCTGAGTTCTCTGATTAATGTTGTCTCGATGACTGAAAGCTTCTTAATCAATGAAGTCAGGGGCTGCCATTATTTCCATCCTCAGATGGTGTTTTAGTCCTGATGCCTGGTGGTGACTCGTCTCTGAAGATAAAAATATGAATCTTCCAGCTCTTAAAATGAAAGTTTTTTTTTAAAGCATAAGGTCAAAGGTGAACACTAAACATCAAAAAGCTCTCATCCAAAAGCTGAATGTGGGGGATGTTTTCTCTAAGATGTTGAAGCTGCTTCATTATTGATAGGATTAYGGCCCAGTAAATAGGTCTGAAGCCTATTTCTCTTTTACGTGCTCCGGGAGATGGTTTCCATTTTTGGGAAATGTGAAAATGTGACTGAGCTTGAGTGATGGAAAATCACCTTTTACTTTGTACTTTTGTGGTGATGCATTTAAAGACAAGTGCTAAAGGCTGACTGAGGTCAGGATTTTAGATTTCAAAATATAAAGCTGAAAATTTCTTTTTTTAGGCTGGCTTCATAAAAATCTAGCTAAAAATGTTGCAAAGAAGAGTGAGTTGTTCCTGTCAAATTCAACAGAAACTAAAATTAAAACACACGTTTTCAAAATCCACAGGAAACTGTTAGATTTTTGGAAGTGAATTATTTTCAAATATGTTAGCATTTTTTTGTCTTATGAGAATAATTAGAAGGCAAGAAGCCTCAGTCAGTAATGAGAGAAATGGCCTAGAACACACTTCACAGCAAGAATCCTGAAAGGTCAAACAGGGGCCAACACTTTTAAATGTTAACTTGTGTGACACTCAGCTGTATTATTAAAAAGCATATCTAATCTTTATTTTAACTGGTAAATTGTCAGCTGAATAAAAAAAGCAAAGTCGAAAGTAAAAAATTAAAGAACCTTCWGAAAACCAGGAGAACTGCTGAACAAGAGCACATAATAGGAGTTATATAAAGCTCAGCTGTTGGAGTTGCAGATAAAATTAACAATTATATATATTTTTTCTTTAATAAAATGTTTTTGGTCGGGATTTAAATGCTGGAAGGAGTTTGTTTTGTCMTAAGAACAAGAACAGATGGCGGTAGGCTTCTATTTTTTATGAAGAATTTTTAGGAGGGTTTTCTGGGATTGGAGAAATTTGGCAGTGATGTTGTTTGGCATTAAAGTGATGCAAATGTTTATGATACTGTTAGCAGGTTTCCTCTTTKGAGAGGTCTGTTATTGGAGATGGTGGGCAACTGATTCTCCATATTGACAAATGGAAATGGTCATGCTATTTTATGAAGAAAACCTAAGACAAGATGCATAGTTTAAATATTACCATCCCCCAATTAATACGTAATCAATAATACTACATCAAAATCCTTAGATTTGGATAATTAATACAAAGATACACAATATCTCAAAGTGATTAGTGTTTCATTTATGTCAAAGCCAACTTTGCTATATATATATA
>NW_013952423.1:898849-900944 GCF_001266775.1 Austrofundulus limnaeus
GATAAATATTTTTACTTATTTTAACAGAAATGTCAACTACATATACAAAATGCATGAGTCCAGAAGTGAGACCGTGTCGTAAAAAGCAAATTAAACGAGCTCACCTATGACACTCCTCCGTGCTTCAGAGCGAGATAATAACAGAGCCAGGCAAGCGACATGATGTGGAAAAAAAGGAGGAAAAAGTAGTCCTGCACCTTAGTAATGATAGCGAACTAATGATATTAGCATGTGAATGGGCCGCTCCTCAAACCACAACAAAAATGTTCGTCTGTAGTGGCTGCCGTCTACCAGTGTTTTTGGAAAAAGTTTGTATCCCCAAAAAAAGTTTCCCCACCACAGGGGACGCTTGCGAGTAGGAAGTAATCTGCTTTTCCCCCAGAAGATGGCCCAAATCTCATGTGAAGTCTCTGACTTTTATGTTGGCACCTCCTGGTGGACTATGTGTAAAATGCCAGAATTCATATGATGCTGCTACAGCTGATATATATTTGTTGTCAAAATACCTTTTAGTACATATGTTGTTAAAATAAAATGAACAGTCCAATGATCATTTTACTGATATGTATAAAGACTGCAAAGGCAAAAAAATCTTGAAGTCTGTATGAAATTGGAAGTAGTTTGAGGATTAAGTTTTTTATGCTTTTTAAGCTCAAAAAATGGGGTGTCGGATTTTACATGAGATCGTATTATACACAAATAAATACGGTATGCTATAAAAAGGTAAAGGGGGTATTTTGAATCTTTGTTGAAAATATGTAAGTGTGGCTGAACTGGGACCTCATATGAGAACATTGACTTCACGATACAAACGTTCCACGCAAAAGCTTTGAATTACTCTGCAGACAGTGTTTTGCCATCTGACGCATCAGAGTCACTTCTGTTTCTTTCAGCCGTTTCTCTTCTTGAGACACATCCCTCCAACCTGARATGGAGGGAATCAACCTGAACGTTTGAATGAAAGCACATTGTGAGACAGTGTAGCTCAGATTTTCAGGTTCTTTCATTCAGGGAGGCTGTGTGTGTCCAAAGGTACGTTTTATTTTGTATGTCTTTTTTTGTTTTTTCCACAGTGGCTTCMTCTTGCTTCAAACTTGACCATGAAATTTGTGATGGGTCTAAAGCATGTAGAGCAGAGAAGGGAATCTGTYTCTGAAGGGGTGAAACAGCACATCAGCCCTCAGCCAACTTCTCCTTCCCCTTGTTAGATCATAATACATTTCACTGTCATCTCTTAAAGCTGCTGCATGCTTATCTCTCACACTGAGAGAGGATTTAAAAGGAGAGCTTTGTTGGACACATTGAGCTTCCCATGTTTCAGAATGAAATATTGCCAGATTTTTTTTAAGCGTTGCCTCGAGCCATGTCTCACCACAGCACTCCTCTCTTTTACTATGAAACTTCGCTGTCAGAGAGCTCATTTGAGGCCACTGCATGCGTTCCTCCATCTCTTCATGACATGAGGAGTATCCTTTAAAATCATCGCGCTCTTCCTCGTGTACAGTATTACCTGTCTAGACATATCTCGTCTAGGAGATGTTCCACGGAGAGAAAAAGTGTTCTGCAGTCAGCCATGTTCGTCAGACAGAGCCAGACACGTCCGTGAACTTCATGTCAATAAAAATACACATTGATTCAGGTTTTCTTCCCCCCTCAATGTGTGAATCCATACAAAATTAGCCCAAGGACCTTGCTTTCTGTGTAAAGTTWGGACATATTTAGTCAGCACTAACAGTATTTTTACAGGCAAAACTCGTACTCAGGAGTTTATGGATTTTCTTCATTGTAGGAAGCGATAAATTCCATCTTCAGTCATCGACCTTATTTAATGTCTTCTTGCAGCGCAGCCATGATTGATGGGTAAGGTACTTATGACCCTCTTGTTAGGATAAAGACTAGAATACTTAAAAACAGRGTAATAATGGTAGCTTTTTGCCTGACTGTTGCAACACTGGTGCAATTTTTTGTCTTAATCACTGAGTGTTTTTTTACAGCACAAGGAAGAGGTTGAGCCAGCATGCAACTATTACAGAGAAACAGCTGTGTCTGAAGATATGTGCTGTTTAAATTTGGAAGAAAATGCCCTGTTTTTATT
>NW_013952423.1:901019-912339 GCF_001266775.1 Austrofundulus limnaeus
GTTTAAAGATGATCTGATTTCTGTAACCATATAATGAAGAACAAACCTTGACTAAGGTGGACAGCCTTTGATTTCCTGACAGTGTCAGATTGACTGTGACATTATCCAGCAGTTTTAAGCCTGAAGTTTCCTTCTTGATGTTGACWTCGTGGACTTTTAGAGCCAAAGGTAATATAAGGGTTATGGGAAAAATAGGCTAGAAACTAGGATTAAAAATGAAAATTTTTCAGAGATTAGTTTTTAGAGATTGACTGGTTGGGGTTTTTATTTCATTTAATTTATTACAAAAAAAAAACAACAACATTCAAATGGACATGAATGTGCTGGAGTTAGCACAATGGCTAACTACAGCATCTGTACTAATTGTTAGGAATCAGATAAGATGATGGCCGATTTATCAAGCAGATTTGTTGGTTTGATTTTGGACAATAAATATCACAGTTTAAACACTGATGCTAATTTTAGTCTAAAGAGAAAGGCAGACAGGGCTACAACTTTTTAAAGTTTTGCTATTCTKTAAATACAGTTCCAAGTGTAAAGTTATCCTTCCATTTTTTTAAGAGTTACATTCTAACTAGTTAAAAAATATAAAGTGAAAGGCCTCCCATTATGGTAAGTACACTGAAAAAAGGACACAGTTAAGTGTAAAGTTTCTGTGCTGCCCATTGATGTACCTGTCTTCAGCTGAGTGGGCTCAGGTGAGGGTGATGTCCGTTACTTAAATATTAGAAAAAAAACATGTTTTAAATTGGCCGACCGATCAATCAACCTGCTTCTAGTCTCATTCCAAGTTAYTCCAAACAACCCCTAAAATTCAAATATAAAGTCTAAATTTACTCATTTAGAAAGATCCAGTACATTCAAACAAACAGTGATTTTAAATAGAATATCAAAATCTAATTATATTGTTCTTCAGTTCTTATGGTACTTGCAACAGTTTGTGTCAGAGCTATTTGACTCAAGTGTGTTGGAGGAAAAGTACGTTGAGAGCATCAGTGTTGCAGAGTGTGAAATGTTCTGTCACTGTGTAGGTGGTGGTGGAAAGTTATGGGACTTGAAACTGAGCTGCAAACAAAGTGGATGCCATCTGCTTGACTTGCTGGGCTAATTTATCAAAAGTTGCCTTGAAAAAAAAAAAAAAAAAGAAGAAACAGTGTTTGTTTTGTCTGCGACTTCGTGGCTCACACACTTGCTCTGAGCAGCATCGGAACACGAAATAATGAATTAATATGTGTGAATTTAAAGTAAACATTCACTCCATCAGACACCATCAGAGACCCCCTGCCATCTTCGCAGCACGACTTCCCCCTTTTGCTGTAATTAGCTCATTTCAAATAAAATACGAAATGAAAAAAAGAAAAAAAAAACTATAAATGAAGTCAAATAACGTTCCATGGAGATCTGCAGCATATCAGTATTTATGGTAAGATGAGTCTCACTTAAATCTCACCAGATCCAAACATCTCACAGCATGTAAATGCTTTGAAAAGTCAGAGTGGAAATTCAATTTGCACGTTGCAACTATTTATATGTAAGYCTTCAACAAGACAATCTGAATAGATGAAATACGCAGAGTAACATAATACTAGAAAAAAGTGTTCTGTTCTAAAGACCAAATATTCCTATTTATATTACTTCAAATTCATAAAAATTACAAAAATGCGGTTTTACTCTCTGTTAATAAAATAAAAAAATGGTAAGAGCTGAATATAAACCTAATTTCTTTGTATAAAACTCAAGGGGACATTAAAGCAGAACCATTGGGGGTTCTGATTYATGAAGTTTACTTTAGGGAGCCACAAATACCAAAGATTCACTAAGCAAATCATTGCATCATATCACACTGTGTAAAGAATTGAACCTAGTGTGTGCTTTTGAACCGAACAGGGTCATAAGAACTGTTTGTTCCACTACAGAGCAGCTGTAAGGATCTATGTGTTTGTTCTCACACTAGCAGGGGGATGCTGTGACACTTGGCTGACAGTTAGTGCCACCATGTAGCTAATGCACATGACATTCACCAGCTACAACGTTAGAAGACTGCAGTTGGAGCTGTGGGTTGTGGGTTTTTGGTTTAAGTTTTCAAGTGACGTTTGAATGAGTGCTTCAGAAGGAGGACAGCTATGAGGCAAATACTGATTCTTTGTTGTGTCGCATGTGTTTAAAGAAGAGTGCATCGTAGTAGGAGGTGGCAAAAGTTGTTTCTTTAGCAAAACGGTTCAAAAAGTGTTGGTGCTGGGAGGACGTTCACATTTCTCAAGCCAAAGTATGTTAATGTATGAACCAATCACATCCCTTTGCTAAACTTACAAGCTAAGAAAACACAATTTCTGAAGCTGGAGCTAAAAAAGGACTTCCTCAATGGAAGCATAAAGATTTCMAATGACCACTGTACCATAGTGAAAAAAATAAAAACTAAACTGAACCTTTTTCCTTGAAACACATCTCAAAATATCAGCTGTACTAATTTAACCAAGTGTAGGAGGTCACCTGCAAAATAATCTTCCTTTGTTCTTCATTGATGTTTAAAGTAGACRCATCCTGCTTTTAAATCATTTTCACATTTAAAGCATTAAGTTGAGGTCTTAACTACAGTGCTTTGGTCAGAATTTCTACTTATTTTAACTTTACCAGCCCCTCTTTCACCACTTTTCTGATTGTTCCTTTAAGATGTTCAAGCCCCGCCCCCCTCCGGCTTCCAGACCGTTCCATTCCGGTTTGAGAGAGGGGTTGTTAAGTTTTCTAGCTTGCAGAAATGTTTTATTTACAATTTAATTAAGATGTCAGCAACAGGAAACTTGTCCATGTTGACATGTTGGAGCCAGAGTCTGACCCAGAACCAGAGTTTGACCCAGAACCAGAGGAGAATTAAGACGAGGAAATTGTAGTTGGTAAGTCCAGACCTTTTTATAGTAATCCCATTGCAGACAATTTGACGCAATAGTTCAGAAGACGTCGTAGAAAATAGAGAAAAACCGAACGTGAAGAAAAATCTGACCCAAACAGAATATAAAGATATTTTTGCAGCGCCAGGACAAACTAAATTCAACCTTTCTACCTCCTCGAGACTCCAAGTCCACAACAAAATSTATTCAACAACTAAAGTGCAGGATATAAAACAGGTGCAGCTTGACCAGYCTGATCTATCTTATGTATAAATGTGATCTAAAGCACCGACTAGTCTCTATAGAAGGATTGATCTAGATTAGCTTTGTAAAGAGATGTAGTAGAGTGCTGTGTCAGTGTATAAATGAGGTCACAGATAGTAGTGCAGAGCGCTTTGRGTATCCTGGTTGGATAGAAAGGCTCTGTATAAGYACAGTCCATTTACATAATTCTATGAATAAAAGCCATTTATAACCTCATAGTGATCTGATGACATCACTTTTACATATCTGGTAACATAGAAGCATAATAAAGTTGATTTCTGTGTGGTTTTCAAAGTTGCCTCAGACTCATTTTCGSAAAAAGTTTGTGCTAAAAATCATTTCCCTCTCCAGATTGTTCACATCCTGAAGTCACTGGCGGTTAATCAAAATGTGTCCCAAGAGAATTTACTTTGCCTGCAGTTGTCCCAGTGGGGATTCTTCATAGCTTGAGTAAGGGCATTACTCTTTAATGCCTGTGTTGAGCAAGCATGGTGTGGCTAATTTAAAAGGCATCCTAAAGGTCAAGCWACAGGGCGGGAATACACACTGCTCAATTCCAGAGGGGCTTCTTCTCTTCAAAGATGCATTAAATGCAAAGTGTGTTTGTTGGCTGTTTAGTTATTTTACAGCACAGCAACATCTAGTTTAAATAAAGTTTTCAAACACCCTGTCATCATTAACGTTTGCATTTGTATGTGGGCATTTTAACGTCTACTCATCAGTCTATATTTTTCACTTTATAGCATTTGGTTTAAAACTCAATTACTCTAATTAATTGAGTCTTTTTTTTTACTCAAATCACACCTGTCCAAGCTTTGTCTTGAACAGGTGTGTCAAGGATGTGCCAAGGATGAGCTTGCCCAGACATCATCTATTGCCTAAAATCCCATTAATTTCCTTTCTCTCTTGATGGCATTGATTTGTCTCAGCTAATTTCACAGTGTCTTTGAATGCGGCAGTGAGTGGGAAAGTACAGGCTTCGCTTTATTTCCCTGCCACCAGAGGATATGTTGGTCTCCAATTTGTTATAACAGCTGAGCTGATTCTTCTTCGGTTGGCCCCAACTCTTGTTTGTCATAAGTTTGAGTGCAGTTGGATGTGAAGAGTTACAGGTTTTGTAGTCACAAATAAGGAGACTTTTTATTTTATTTTATTTTTTATTCACAGGAACAGCTCTCATTTGTGCCTTAATTGAAATTTGTGACCAATCTTTCAAGAGACTGTCATTACTGGTTAAGAAAACGTGTATTATTGCATAAATACCAAAATGTCTTAACAGTTACATTGACACAATGTCAAAGATTAGAATTGTTTTTCTATTATGTTTTTGTATTCTGATCTTTAAAAAAAAGTTTCTCCATATGTATTCCCACAATGTTCTTTATTCATGTTAAATTGATAAAACAAAACAGACCTGCCTTAGTGCGAAAGCAGTCATCTTGAAAATGGAATATTTCGGTTTTATTTGGGTTGAAGTGTCATTGAACAAGATGAGAAACCCGTAGTTGTTCACAACATTATTAGTCAGTGAAGTTATAAAATCATGGGAAAATTTTTAAATAAAAGCAAATCTTATCTGCACTGTTGTCCTGATAGTTTTAAATCTTTTGGTATTTGGTAGGCGGTACGATGGCTCAGTGGTTAGCACCAGTGTTTCACAGCAAGAAAGTCCTGGGTTTGATCCCTGGATCAAACCTGGAGTCTTTCTGTGTGGAGTTTGCATGTTYTCTTCGTGCCTGCGTGGGTTTTCTCTGGGTACTCCGGTTTCCCCCATCCCTAAAAACATGTACAATAAGCTGCCTTCAGGCCCAGGCCTCCCTTGAAAAAGAGATCTGCAATCTCAACGGGACTTGACTGGTTAAATAACGGTAAATAAATAAATGTTCTTGCAAAAAAAGATCTGTACTTACATATTTATTCATAAACAGCTGGAAATGATCCATGGATTTATTTTTTTCATCTGCTCATGTTTTAATTTGATCAGGGGGGTTTCCGGATTAGCAGCATGTCTTGTTTTTAGGACTCGTCCAACTAATTCAGATGGGCTTTCTAGCCTACCTGCAGCCAACTTGCTAATCCAATCAATAACCTGCCAATGGGTTTGGACAGCTACAAGATTTTTTGCAGACCACTTCTCTGCAAAAAGAGATTCTTTGAAATACTTATTAATAAGATGTAAACTAACCATTTAAATTGCAGTCTGAACGCCTAAATAGAAAAAAAAAAGATTGTTTTATTTTGTTATATTTTGGAATGTATAAAAAATGCAGGAGTTACTATTCAGGGATATACGAGATGAAAATGGTCTAAAGCTCGAGTTTGTTTTCATCCTCTAATTGTCATAGAAAACAAACAGTTCCTGGAGGATTAGTAAAGTGGTTTCCTGATGTTATTGCTGATTGTAAAACATCAAGCTGCATGTCTTTTAAAACCACATGGTGGACAGTCTAAAATAGTGACACAAGGCTTGGCAGCTTGACAGTAATTAAGTTTTATTTTTACGAACTTAACTAATTTTTGTTCAAAGCAACACAGCATGAGCTTTTATTTCAAATAGTTTCTGCATATCATGGCATCATTTAAAGTGTTGTAATGGGTTTTGTTTGCTTTGTTATGTTAAAATAAAGGATTCAAACTCTACCATGAAGAGATGTGCTTGTGTGCTTTAAAGCTGTGCTTTTGTCGAGTGAAGTCGAGGACTGTTGGTGAGAAGCGTCCAGGTGGAGCCACACGATGCCAAATGTTAGTCTTTCCCTACCTGGTCAGTCACCCTCAAGTGGGAAAGCACTTAAAAAAGTACAAAAAGAAAAAAAAATGTGATTTGTGTAGAGCTGGTCAACAGAAATTGTGGCAAAAAAAACTTTGAAAAAACTTGGCAACAATAACTATTTATTTGCATCATACAGGGAAAATATTAGCTTTATTTAATGTAATTTTACTGTTTGTCTTGTGTAGCACTTTAGATTCATTATTTAAATTTAAATAACTCCTCCGTTTCATTCAGAAGCATAAAAATACCCTTCATTGAAATTCAGTGACTTTGGATAAGTATAAAAACACATTCAGTCTCTGGTTTGAGAAAGAAATGGTCCCTTATCCCCCTGGGGCCAAATTTAAAGCTTTTTTATGGGGAATGTTTCATTCACTAAAATGAGGTACTATTACCATGCTCTGTGGTTGGATTCATTAGCACACTGATCATAATGAAAAAAGATAAGAAGCAAAAGATGAAAGGACTGATTTTACTCTGACTTCATTTTTTCACAAATGAGGCATCCTGAAGAAACAATACATCTGTCTGATGTGCATAATACAGATAATGGTGACAGAGCGGTCCTGTTTTTTTTATTCCTGCTGAAGCCAATAAAATGAATGAAAATATGGGGAAACTGAGAATTTGGGGTTCTGACCTTTGGTTGAAGAGCTTGCAGTCTTACATGGATGCAGCATTTGGATCTGGCGTAACTCGGATCCTTCTGTTGGCCTGCTGAGAGCAAATGAAGCTTCTTCAGGACCCTCGCTGTGTCTCTTCAACTGACTGGAACACTCTGAARCATTTGAACTGGCACACATCCCATCACTACACATTAGGAAAGCACTACTTAAGCCAACCAAGTGCATTTGGTTAATGACAGATTCTGCCTAAATGTTTAAGCAGAATTGTTAAAACAGAACACTTTTTACGTGTAACTAGAGCAATATAGCATGCACAAGCGTTTCTATAGACACTAAAGATCTAACAAAATGATCAAAATTAACTTTCTGAAAAATAAAATATGAACCTGATTTTCTGAATGGCAGAAACAAAGAAACTATAAAGACATTTTGTTTTTTAAATATCATTTAATATAAAAACTGCAGAAGAAAATGTGTTATATACAGTCACCTTTTAGACAATTTGAGTTCCGGTTGTTTCTAATGAGGCTGTAAACAGCAGTGCATCTTTTAAACTGGACATTAGCTACACTACATAACAATCAACCAGGACATAGGCTGTCTTTGTAGGGTTGTGGTGAAGCACTCATGCATGCGTTAAGAATGAAGAGTTTACTAGGGATCCACACTGGTGTTAATGGGTCCACACTAGATTTGAGCATACACCTATTATCTGAGGTGAGGTCATGGAAATCAGAGTTTTGTTTCGTCGTCTTACCCCTAAATGTTAATGCATGTGTCCAGTGGTGGGCAGCGCTAATCCAATAATTAGCTCCACAATTTCTAAAGCACTTTTGTAAATATTTAGGTCCGCAACCTCAAAAGCGCTTATGCCATAGAAAAACTAGCGGAAGCTAATTTTTAAGCGCAAGTTCAATTTGACGCTTACTAGCTGGCAATAATTCATGTACACTATATGCACAACACTGACAGTAAGCAGTGTATGAACTCTTCTACAACCGCCGATTGCTGGGGATGTGATTTCCTGAAACAGACCTTTGGCTCCTGGTGTAAAAATTAATAAGATGTTGAGGATTGCTAGTTCGGCTGATTCTTTAAAAAGTTGTTGAGGATTGCTAGTTCGGCTGATTCTTTAAAAAGTTGTTGGATTGCTAGTTGGGCTGCTTCTTTGTCTTTTTCTTTTGTTTGTTGGAGATTTTTCATTAAAGAAGCATCAATAAAGTAATTTTAAAACTGTTTATTGGAAAACTGAAGCGATGCATTCTAGGTACATAACAGATTTGATTTGTGACGGGAAACGAAAGCACGCAGTACAGGAAACTRTCTTCCCTTCAAAATAAGAGCTTGGATTTTAAAATTTTCCATGTAGTTGCTCCAGTTGACCACTAGATATCAGTCTTCGCCAGCATAACATCTTTAAATCATTTCTGCGTCTCTAACCCCATTGGCCGATTGCTTCGACCAATTACATCAAGTATTGAGCTCCAGCATTTAAACTTTTTTTTTTAAAAAAAGGGAGCTCCGATTGTAAAGTCAAGAAAATCAATACATATAAAATTTTAGTATGAATTACAAATGTTAATTGTTTTTGCTATTGCCTTCCTGCTATGTAAGCAGACACAAAGCATTGTGGGAAATGAGAACCATGACCCAAAGCAACTGTCAGCAAGGACGTTTACCTTCTCAATAAGTGTGTTTATCTGGGAGGGGTGCTGTTGGATAGATCACGTGTGTTATGATTCATTGACGGCCATACCTTCTGCTGTTCAAGATAATAACTGGTAGATAATAAGCTATTAGTGGTACTGCATTTTAATTTTAGAAAGCCCGAATCCGCTTATGCATTATAAAAATTAGTAAGACCGTTAAAACGCAAATGAAATATTTAGGTCCGCAATTAGCGGATTTGCGCTTTAGCGGGCTGGTGCCCACCACTGCACGTGTCTCTTTTCTGTTGAATTTAAATGCAATATCTGATCTGTTCACAATCATGAGAGGTTGATTTGGATGTAAATCTGCCTTTTTTTTTTCTTATATTGGCTTAAAATACTCCTGTCAAATGTTGGCTTTGCTTGCTGAATAGGTTTAAATGATGGAAGTTGCTTCAAACTTTCTGGATTAATAATCAGCAGACTGACAGGTCAGGTTGTTCTGGTGTGTTTTGGCCAAAGAGCAGATGAYTTGTCCTTCCCTCGACATGTCTGTCAACACGTGTCCGTCAAATGCAGACCCCGTTGTCATATTTGGTGGATTCTGTTTGGGCGTGTTTCTGATTCACTGACGTCCTGACAGATTGTACTTGTGTAATCTCTGTGTCAACTTCTTTCAATGTTCCCTGACCTATTTTCTGCTCTCGCCACACACCCTTCAAAAGGACTGAAATAGCTTAATATTTGATTGGCTGATTCACTGAATGATACATTGATTGTGTGACGCATGAGACTGACTTTTTTTGGCTCGGAGCTCTCACTTTTTTCTGGCGCCAAACACTTCTAGGGAAAAATAAGACGGCATCAAATTAGCAGCTCGCTGCCATGCTCCTTAACTGTGTCTTTCGATTGGTCTTCAAATTGTCATCATTGCTAAACAAATCAGGATTTTAATTAAGACACCTACCAGATTTGTAGGAGACRTATTAAACTGGGTATTTAGGGCTATTCAAAGTTGCTCCTGGTTGCTGGATTGTGAAGAGATAAAATGAGGACTGAACAATATTGTTCAACACAGACCAACCATTTAAGGATCTTTTACTAACAGCTCTTATTAAGTAGTGCATTGAAATAGGTAGATAAATGCACTCCTTCACGGCAAATTACAGTGAACTGAATGAAAAGAACATGTCATTTTAGCAGCTGAGAATTAAATGGAAATTGGCTGAAATAAAAAGAGCAGTACAAAAAAAATAAATTGTTGTTCTAGGATTTTACTAGGAGATTTGAGCTGCTACAATAGCTGGACAATGTATAATTAACAAAGAAAAGTATTGTACCAAAGTTTCAGTTTAAGATTACATATTTATATTGTCAAATAGCACTTGTGTTGCGTATTGAAATGACAATAATGGTAAATATTTGATTTGTTTTTCTCTTCATCACAAATGTTTTGTGTGATTTCATATCATTTTGTTTGTAGTCCCTCTTGGCTGCTATGATACCAAATTTTAGCCCAATATTTGTAAAAGTGAGCTTTTTAACCATTTTTTGTGTTTGCTAAGATAGCTGTTGTGGCTATCTTGAATCATGTTGACTTCAGTAGTCAATCAGTTGCAAACATACAGCCAAATAATTCTGTTTGAGAGTTTCCATAAAATCCATTCCAGCCTTGTTTTACTACCAGATAAACACACARAGASAKACATACAACTAAATTATTGCCCACYATCRTAAAAGGTAGACAATAATYCATCCATACCCAATAGAACACATCAGTGAGTGTTACTGATGGATATAAAGAACTCCGTAATAAATCTTTTTATCTTCTTCACTTTAAAGTTTTGATCTCATGCTCTGCTCTTTTATCTCAGTTACTTTTTATTTATTTTTTACCTCCAACAGTTACTGTTCTGAAGCTTATCTTTGTTTTGTCTTGAGTGTAATAATTTTCCAACTTTCCTGGTCTTTGCTGTTTTTGCACTTTTCTAGTTGGCTAAACTTTACTACNTCTTTGTTTTGTCTTGAGTGTAATAATTTTCCAACTTTCCTGGTCTTTGCTGTTTTTGCACTTTTCTAGTTGGCTAAACTTTACTACATTTTTTTTTTCAATCCATTTTTTTGATTACATCTATATTTATATGTTTATATATATTTTTTTCTTTTACCATGTATTGGAAGTCAGAAGTCATACAGCATGGCGGGATGTATTTTTAATGTTTGCGTTTAAGATGCTTGTTAGTGGTCGTTCTTCAGAGAGGGAGAGAGTCTGGCCTTATGATGCATCGCTGCKTCCCAGTGTCAGATCTGATGGGTCTTCTTTGGTACATGTCTAAACTGAAGCCTCCCTCAGTCTCYGTCTTTCCTAATTAGTGAGCTAAAGAAGCTTAAGAACAGTTTTTTTGTCAAATGGTAAACTCAAAAGCTTTGAACTTTTCAAAGCTTCTTTGTTCTGGGAACAACAATTTCAAAAACTGAAGCTGTTAAGAGACACAATAAGAATATTACCTAAGATTTAAAGCTAGTGTATCGATGAAAAGTGTCTGTTTCAAAGCAAGACTTTGTGTCTTGTTTTTTTATTGCAAATGGATTTCATCACTTGTGTGATGAAATCTCAATTTAAATTGTCCTCCAGGAATGTTCTGGTGATACTGCACCTGCTGAGATGTGGCTAAAGGGGCAAAGAAAAACAAAAAAACTTTTTTTTTTGTTTCCTATCATCTTGTCTTTGATATATTTTAAAGCTCCAAGTTAAGGCTTGGAGGGAAGGACCTAAAATATAAGATTGTATAGATAAGGATGTGTGACTATTTTCAGGGGGAAAACAGTCGCTGAAAGGTTGTTTGTTACTTCATGAGAAAGCTTCAAGCCAAACTGATGCAAGAACTCGGCTTATCTGGAAAAATTTACCCAAAATACAAGACCTGACATGGTTTGGCTCCATGATTGGTCTTTAGTGTCTGCAGCTTTATAAGACAAGGCAAATTAACTAGATTGTTTATTTATTTATTTACTTGGAAAAACCATACCAAGTAATGAAGTACATTTACTTTGTTACAGCACTTAACACATTTTTTGAGGATTTGTAATTTTGCCTAGTATTTTTTTTAATTGTAACTTTACTTT
>NW_013952423.1:912715-939354 GCF_001266775.1 Austrofundulus limnaeus
AAATAATTATTATTTTTTAAGTTTTTTCTTTGAAGTATACCTCTGTACAAAACTTTAGTTCTAATGAAAAACATTAGATTGGAAGTAGAGCCATGTTGTTGAAAGTCTAATTGTGAAYGTTGAAACTGCTGTGAACACCCACATTCAGCCTAGAAAAAAAATAAAATAAATTGGTCTCCCATACTCCTCAGTTTATGTCCTTCGACCTCCTTTAACAACAAAGAGCCCACAAGGTGAATTAAAAAGAAGCAGTTCAGCTTGGAAATGTTTCAAGACTTTTTCAAGTGGTCGAACAGAGCAAAGTCAAAGTGAAGCAGACTATTCCCTCATGTGACAATGGGGTCATTGCTGTCATTTGGATTAGAAAACCATTTTTCCTCTACGTGCTTCCAGCTCCCCCTATTCTTTATCTCCAAACCATTACCATCAAGTTTAACGTCCCACTCGAGGAAATTCTACCATTTTTCAAAAGTCGTTYTGTCTTTCTTTATCTCTTCACCCATCCATTATGTCAAATAGCACAGATGGAGGTCCAGGTCTAGAGTTGACTGAGGRGAGATTAGCTCGATTCTTGTCCCTCTTGACCTCCTGCTGTCAAGGCCACATCTCACACGCAATCATGAAGGACAGGACGTAAAAACAAACTTTTTGGAGAATGGAGGAAGAACAAGCTGAAGACAAATATCTCATACCACTGAAGATTGGTCAATTTCCCAGGGGATGCAGGAATGCAATCTGTGTAGTCCAAAGACTTGTTGACACAGTGCAAGTCAGTAATCAATGAGGTCTGATGCAAAGCAATTTGTAAGAATCAAAGAAGCAAGAGTTTTTGGTGTGATGAACGACATGTTACACTCATTCACTCATGCCATTTCAGCACCATGATAAATGTGTCAGTTATTGCAAGATATGAGCATCTATTGAGCTGTTGTGAGTTTGGGATGAACAATAGCTRCTGTGTAACAGATAACGGTCTTTGTGTTTGGTCAGGACAGGTGTAGCTACTGTCCTCAGAAACGGTTAACATTTAGATTCAGAAGAGKAACTGAACTAATGCCTGCTTTACATGGTAAGATTTTTAAAAAATGGCAACTTTTAAAGACTTCGATATGGGGTGCCGTTTGTAAAGTTACAGTCAAAAATTACCACCAATATTTTTGTTTTATTTAGCCTTTTATAAGAAAAAAAAATTTTTTTCAGTCAGTTTTTCACCATATGATTCATACATTTATAAATGTCAAAGTTTATAAACTAAATATTTAACTTACAAATAAAACATTTAGTTAACAAGTTAAATTGGTTGAGTTGTGACTTAAATATTTAGTTTTGAGCTAAATATTKWCTTTGAAACTTAAATATTTAGCTAGCTACCTAAATATTTAGGTTGCAACTTAAATATTTAGCTAAAAAGTTAAATATTTAGCTAGCCTCCTAAATATTTAACTTCCTAGCTAAATTATTAGATGGCTAGCTAAATATTTAATATTTAAGTGTAATATTGGCCCTTTAAAATTGTGGGAAGGCCAAAGTCAGGGCAAAAATCGCCAAAATGTTTTGGCCATGTGAACCTGGCATTAGATCAATTTTACATTTAAGTTAACTTTGAATGTCAAAATTTCAGTTTACTATAGCCTGTGGTTGTTATAGAGATGRTGTGGCTTATTTTTGGAAAGAAACTGACGTAGGGCTTGGACTGTTTGGGCTTATTTGTGTTTCTGGATGACTAGCTGATTCTAATGTAAATATCAGTCTGCTGTTAAATTGCCAGCTTGCAGGGTGATTTTTAATTCAGTGAACCAAATGCTGGGTCATTCCATGCTTGGATTTTCTGATAGACAGTAAATCAAACTTAAAATATKTGTACCATAGAAATGATTTTTCTAATCAAATTTTTAGAAAATGTCTTTGTTTTATTCATGAGGAAGTCCAGTCAAGCTGATGCAACTCAACTAAGTTTGACTGAGCAATTAGGCTTCATTTCAACATTTTAGCTCAAAACTGTTTAGTATTCATAGGATTTGTTTGATATTAGCGTCGCTGCCTCCAATAAAAATCCATCTGCAAAGCCCTTTTTTAATCTGGGTTCACATATACAGGTACACAATAACAATTAAAGCCCTAATGGTGCACAGGGTGGAATCAATTTTTGCATGATAATTAAGCTTTCTCCTAAGTGAGTTGTCTTCATCTAAGCAAGTGCTCACTCCACAATTCCAAGTACCATATTATATGCAAGTTTGTTGCATCCTTTGGGAAAAAAAGTCTTCCTGTGTTTGTGTCCATTGCGAATAAATTTCTTGAGCCAATTTATGTTTTCCTTTGAAGGGGAAGTCTGGGTGGTTGGTGGAAAGCTTTCAAGTCCCTTTGCTTTGAACATCAAACCGCTTGTCTTAAGATTTGCTCTCTGAGAGATAAGTGAGGAGAGCAGAGAGGGGAGGTGGGGGTACTGACATGAGGAGTACCAGGCGAAGGTGTCAGGTGAGTGATTTTAAAGTTCTCCTGAAGGGCTGCACTGCTGGCGCAGATAAGGACAAATTTCAAATGTCATGACGGCTTGAAAAAGAAATTAAATTTGACTCAGAACAGGACATTTCTGACATGCTGAATGAATGATTTATATTCTACTTTAATGAGCCTTTGAGTTAACAAGTTGCCCCTCAGAAATATAGTTTACGGTGTTATCACTTGGTCTTGTTCCCTCTGTGGCTGCCCTTTCGCCATCTCAATGTGCAGGGCTCGACTACAGCCGAGTTGAAGGACATAATTAACTTTGAACCAGAAGTGTAGTTGAGTCATGGCGCGCAGTATAAAAAGGCCTTTCACTGCTTACAGCATTTATGGCATGAGTAATGCAGTGTGATGGATTGTGCATGCAGGTAATTAAACACAACTGAAAAGTTCAGCTTGCATAGCCGATTAATAATCATATCCTCAAATAAAAAAGACAAGATTATTTTACAGATAAAAAGCATTTAGTTGTGGACTGAGAATCTCTTACAAAGTTTAACAAAAACAGTCCTTTTTATTGTATGAATCTTAAACTAACATCTCTTAAAATATACTTGTTAAAACAGTCAGCCTTGGTGGCCTTAATGAGTCAGACTCTGGAAGTGAATCAGTTTTAGATAASCATAAAAAGATTTCTTTCTCTAAGYTTCATTAAAAATCAATCATTACCAAACTATTTAATGGCACATGTGGCCTAACCATTGAAAACATGGACCAAATAAGAAATATGAAACCTATTAAATGCATATACAACATACTCTGTTTTTTATTTTTAATATATTTTTTGGGGAAAAATGGCAACATATTGCAGTGCATTGCCTTGCTTACAGTACTGCAATATATTATAATAAATTGTATAATGACTCCTGTGTCAGTATGTATCATATATCTTGGCTATACTCAGCCCTATAGTACCATTGCCTGAAGATGTTAATTTTGTAATTCACTCATARGACTTCTTTGAAATATTTACTTTTCACTAATCCAATATGTAGTTTTCTTGTGTAATATAGGTATATTTGTAGATGGTATCAGTAAAAGAAAATGTCAAATTTGTTATTTTTTTTATGAAACCCCATCATGAAACACTCTGTGACACTTCAACAGAATAAAACTTGACAACTGTAATTTGGTTCTCACAAAGTTATAAAAAGCACCATCAACCCCCACATGTGCAAAAACACAGTAAGTCTTATTTCATCTGTGAGAAACGAACAAGGTTGAAAATAGTCCCAATCATGTTCATCTGCTTTGGCAGTTTTGTTGGGCTATTTACATGAAGCAGTTTTATAACTGAAGTTTATAGCAGGACCATTTAATTCAGCCTGTCTCTCTCTCTCTCTCACACACACACACACACAAATGACCTAGTCTTTTCATGCATCTCTAAGGTGTCATATTGTCAGATGAAATATTCATTTGTGTCCTGGCTTGCAGAGACATTATTGGGAATGTTTACAATGGGCACTGTTTCTAAGACCCATCACTTCTCCTTACGATCCAGGGCAGAATTTCTCTCCTGTGATGACTGCCATCTGGTCAGGCTCAGTCTTGGGAAAACGTTCAATGCAGCAGATCCATGTTGCAATCATCGACTCTTTGGAAGCACTTCTGCCATAATTTMATCTTGCTGACTATTTATTTTCACACAAGTTTGTTGTCAGTCTRTTGTACCAGAGAAAAAATGGGAGTCTTATTGTAGTTGCCTTTTGGCAGTAAGGTTAATCGCAGGAAGCTTTGTTGTGGCTTCAGTGTTTATTTTATTTTATTTAATTTTTTTGTATTAAAGAAGAGCCAAAAGCTGTCGTTGTGGCAGTTGCTGAACCCCCCGAAGTGGGTCAGACTGAGTAGCACAAAAAAATGTATATTTAATGCTCCCCGCGAGACTGACATGTTAAACCATGCATAATTCTTTATTAGCACTGAGAGTTTTCAGTAATATGCTTCATTATACTCAGTAATATGTGACCTGACCTGTGATACCTGGTGATTACATAATTAGAAAGAAAAGTATTGGGCTTTCTTTCATCCACATAGTCAGACCTTTATTGTTTTYAGTGACGGCATGTGTGAACTCGCCTTTTTGTAAACCAGAATAAAAGCAGTTTCCCAAAATCGGATCTTTTTCCTATCCTGTCAGGGCATATTACGCCGGCGTCAGTTGTGTTGTAAGTGTTCCAGCCCAGTTGGTGTATATTCACTGGCCTGTGCCAGTGCGTGAAAGTGGCACTGCTTTATGAGCCCGCTCCATGAAAGTGGCATTGCCTCACCAGTCAATAGCATGAATTATGTATGGCAGGAGAAGGTGAAAGCCATGTTCTGCATCATCTGTGAGCTGTTCAGCAAATTAACATTTGGACAACCATTTGCTGGATTTAAGGGNGGGGGGTCGTATTTAATGGCTTGCTTACAGTTCAAAAATAAATCTCTCAGTCATTTTCCCTAACAGGTTCCCTCTTGTTTTTTTATTTGAAATTATCTTTGACTGAAGCGGCCTCACTTTGCAGAAGCAGACTGTAAGGCGTGGGCAGTGGAAAGGGCAGACAGAAGTGATCTTTAATTGGCTAGCTTCCTGTCAGCTCTAATCAGGACCTGTGTTCTGTCATCTGGATCCTTTGCAGGTTGTTGCTTTGAAAGACAAGTCTTCACTCTGACATGTTCATTTTTTTTCTCCCCTCAGAGTAATAACATTCCAGGGTTTCCATGAAGCTTCATGTTTGACGTGAAATGCCTGAGCGCTGCCTGCGATCTGCTTTACTTGTAGGGGTTATCTGCATTATTGATACTGTGGAAATGGGTCATGTCTGTCTGTTTTTCCTATGAATAAATAATCAAGTAAACAAATAAGTAAAAATCACTTTTAAACAGTTGCATTTGAACAAMGTTCTGCTGATTAGGTTTAAAGCTTTGCAGACGAGTCAGCAGCCAAGAGGCAAGAAATATGTGGGAGGTTAAATTTAAATTCAAGTTTTTTTTTGTTTTGTTTTTTAATGACATGCTCAACTATTTTACCACAGATCCTTGCTTTGATTTTCCTTAAGAGGAATATTGTCAAAGCTTTGTCCTTTTAAACCTGCTTGTTACAGTAGCTGAGGTTCAGTCACCACACATTGACTTTGATATCTCACTAATGCACAAGATTGTGCTCATTGTCAAGGTTTTACCAATTACAACTTTATCATTAAGATCTTACATTCTTTCCTTCCATTAAATAATGCCTTGGTTTCTTTCAGATTTTCTTATATGCTTCTCTTGGGATCCGTTTTATAAAGCAATATAAATTGATATCAAACCTCTAAGGAGCAGTGACCCGTGACTCATTTTGAAAACTTCGTAAAACAACATACTTGACCTTTTTTTTCTCAAAAGAAAAAAAAAACTACATTTGGGACTGTTGAAGCAATTCATTTACCTTTTTCATGAATTTCTCCCAACTGGCCATCAGAGTGGTTTTTAGACTTACTGAGCTTTTCTTTCTCGGAGCGTTGCGTTGCTTTCCATCAATCTTGATTGGGTAGAAATGTCTGGAGCCTTTAGAATAAATGAAGCCAAGTAATAAAGGCTATGCATCCGCTGATTGACTAAAATATCTTAACCCCGTTCCTATCACTTTCTACATTAGCGGCCCACTTGGGCAATTTGAGCTGCCTCTCTTTATTACTCCCATGTTAGCTAGAGGAATTTAATATTCTTGTGACACGTTTTTAGCATACATTAGATATTTTCTGTCTGCTTCGTGTACTCTGAACTATTGTCATTGTTAGTTTAAAGCTGTCCTCCTTTTTTGGAGGTTTTTTATGTTTTATGGTTAGGGATGTGTTTTGGCAAGAATTTGGTGGTATGACACATTTAACTTACCTGGTTTGGTCGGTCTTACAATCTGAATTATGGCCACTACACATTTATCAGCCTACCCTTGTTGGAGTTCTTCTGATCATGGCTGAACTGCAGTCTTCTGTCAGTATGGCCTCACTCGCCATCTTCTGGGTATTCTACCTGTTGCCAGCACTCTTTGTTGCTTGACTCTGACATATCTCAGTCTGGCCATTTGTCTTGTCTTCTTGGGGCATAATATAGAAAGAAAGGCTGACACAGAAACATGGCAAAATTCTTAGTGAAGATGTTGGACATGTCAGGGTGAAGCCAGTGTTTACATTCGGAGAAGAAAGGACCCAAAGGACTTTGGGAAAGAACWGTTATATAAAAAATAAAGGCCAAGACAGAGTCTGAACTAGTCTGTTATTTCTAGAAAGACCAGAAAATGACTTTGCACTGACATGTCTCCAAGAGAAGCTTTTAAATATTTTAGAAAGTGTTTTAACCAAATAAATGAAGTTTGATTGCTGCCATATTAACACTTTTCATTTGTTAAACACTTASAAACTTGCTGCAGTAGCTCAGTGGTCAGTGCTCTGGAATTGTAACCTTTTGCCAAATCTCTTATTCGAGTCAGTCTCTGAGTAAAAGAGTTGCCGTTTGGAATTAAAAAACAAAAACTAAAAACTTGTTAATKTGCAAAACTAGACATCAAAAAGTCCAACACATAACCACATCTGCTACAGTTTTAACCCTCAGCAGCACCTAAAATAAATTTTAACCTTTCAACTTTTGACTCAAGTTCATTTCCATTAAATATACATACACTTTGCACTTTTGTGAATTCTGATGTTTACAGAATAAATAAAAAAAATGATAAGTGAAGGAATTAGAGAACCAAAATGTTTTCTTGCCAGTTTTCTTGAGTCAAAATAACCCAATTTATTCACCAAAAGCCTTGGGATTCATGAATATATTTTTAAAATTTGATTTTAAATTGAAGTCTGTCCTGAGACTTTCTGTTGAAATATGCAGTTTATTTACATTATAAATATTATATAATGTGGTAAACATATAAAGTTTTGAAAGAAATTGCAAATACTTGCATATTTAATTAAAACAGTCAAACTTTTAATCAATGCATGTTGAAACTAAAAGCACTTTAAAGTAAAATTGCTTTATTCTTTAAATTTACACTTTCATTTTTTTCATTTATGCAATTTTGTGTTCATTTTTAAATTCAGGGATTAAATATAATAGGATAGGTATAATAATAATAATTTTCGAAGAGGGCCTTTGTCTCTAATATTTTCTATCTGATGCATGCTGCTCTCGTATGCTTCTTTCTTTCCCATTTCTTTATTTTTTAAATTCATGTAATCACTAATAATGCATGGCATTCACCATCCCCTGTCTTATTAGTGCTTAAAAACTGTAGTTCCATTATGTGTATTTCAAAAGGCACAAGGATTTTACAAAGAACTTTATCCAAAATGGGTTTGCTACATGGCTCATTCATTTTTTGTACATTTTTTTTAATTTTATTAGTTTTCATTACAGATGCTGCAGAGTGCAAAGACAAAATTAATGAGGTTTCCATTCATGATGCAGAACAAAGCAACTAGAAGCTTTTTTTTTTAATGTTGACATTTTATGATGCCTTAATGTGTGATTGTGTGTGCATATAGCAAAACATTTGTGTTTTTTTATCTTGTATATTACTTTGTGTTTAATGGTGCGGGTTAAGATATTTGTTTTATGTTCTTTTATTAAAGATTTTTTTTAGATGTGTGTTTGTGTAGATGAATCTGAGCTGGGAGGAGCTCCTCACAGAGCTYGATGTCCTGTTGAGCTGCTACATTATTCAACATTTACTTTAACTGTTGCAGTTAAAAAAATACTCACTCAGACAAAAAGTAAACACCTGAGTCTGCTGAGTGGAACCTGCTGTAATGCTATTTGACTAACCCTGATTACCTCTGTCCTTTCTTTTTTTCTCCTTTCTCCTAGGTAAGCACTTTCTTTGATCTTTGGTTGTGGTAATGGAGGATTGGGCGGGGGGGACCGGCTGCATCCTGTTGCTGTCAGCCCCGAGGAAGGTTTCATGCTGCTGAAATGTGAGGCAAGAACGATTAAGGTGATGCATTGAGTCAGTGTGTCCTTAACAGAGATGCTCCCGGGTCTGGTTCTGGCAAAGTCAGCAGTACGAACACAATGGAGTAAACCTCCCCCCCAATCCACATCGCAAACTTCAACGTTTTATCCAGGGAGGCCATCAGTGGACAAAGAGGGGGAGGCTTGGTTTAAATGGGATGGCGTGCTCACGCCGAAGAGCATGTTTTGTTTGATCACTTGAGCAGAGTCTACATGACTCAGTGACTCAGTTCTGTTTAAGTAAAGAGGCACTTCAGAATCTTTCAAATGGACTCTGTGATCTGTGAATCCAAGCAATAATCAATTATTTGAGTCTGCAGTTAGGGTTAGTTGTTGAGCCTTTTGATTTTGATTATTGCAATGATAATATTACAACAAACCCAYGATCCAAACTCCTTTTTATTGCCATCATGATAAATGGAAATGGCAATAGACTTATTTAGCTCCTTTCTATCCAAACAGGACACTCAAAACAACACAATCAGTGCCCTCATTTACCCCTCAGCACACATCTATACAGCACTCTACCAGATCTTTGCAAAGCTTYGCTCAATAAATCATTTATAGATACTAGGGCTGCACCCAATAGTTATTTTGATAATCAATGAATCAATTTTTTTTTCCGATTGGTTGATCAGTCACTTTTTGTCACATCATGACACTAGCTGTGTTTCCATTGACCATGAAAATGCGCAAATTAGAATTTCGAAAATAAATTTGCTCAATGGAAACACGTCAATTAAAAAAAATATGCTTTTCGACAAAATGTTTTGCGCTAGGATGAGGTCTTCTGTGGTTTAAAACCCAGCACCTCTTCTTCAACAGTAAACAAAACAACCAGAGACGTTAGAAGCCATTCTGCCCCAGCAGGTCATACATTTCATTGTAGATACAAATGAACATGTATGTGGGTAAATAATACAAATAGTCGATAATAAATTGCTGTGTTGACTGATTTTTATCAATTACRTAATCCATTGATTTGAAACATCATTGCAGCACTAACCGAAACAGATCAGTGCTTTAGATCACGTTCAGACACCAACAGGACACAATGAGGGGTTCAGTGTTTTGCCTCGGGACACTTGGACATGTGACTGMAGAGTGGTGGAATGGAGCCCTCCACAACACATGCTCACAGCAACTGCCACGAGCTTTAGCTTCTTGGCTACGACCATCTGAACTGGGTTTGGGGATCAGGGGGTGGGCGGGGWTTTAGGTTGAAACCATGAAATGTAGTTCAAAAATCTGTTGAAAAGTATGGAATTGTTTTAATATTTCCCATGCCTGGATAAGAATAGAAAAAAAGTAACTGAGTATGATTTTTTACCCAAATTTCAAGCTTATTAATAGCTAATGATTTAGTATTGTCCAAACAATCCATTGCAATAATAACTTTGCACAAACTGACACTGTGATRATTTTAGTTAATATTTTAGCTCTACTTTTATACAAAAATGAAACAAAGCAGCCACCTTTTAAAGCTACCTTGTGTAAAGATCTTATTTACTACCACCAGGTAATTTGATTTAAGTAGTTGYTGCAGCTCCAACAGTCTGTGTAACATTTCTTAATTTCTGTTGGCTTCAGTCTGAGTTTTTGTTGCCAACTATAACAAATTCAAATTTAAAGTTTTCGACCTTGTGCGAGTTGGCATTCCTAGTAGAAATAAGGATCTTCATTTTGAGTTTACAACAGGTTATGTTTTTCTTTTTCTTTTTTTTTTTTCCTGAACTGCATTTTTCAGTCTTTAGCCTGGCACAGTCAAATAAATTCTCAGCATGAATCTAAAATAGCTAAGCAGCTCGAGTGAGCCAAAGAGGGGAAAAGGAGCAAATAAATAAAATAACACTTGACTGGCACAAAAGCTTCCACAATTCGCCATGCTCCATGACAGATTTTAAGCTCGTGTGGAGCATATTTTCAGCTCCCTTATTGCCTTATTTGTGCCGGCTGGACAGTTGAAAACAGAAGCACTTTCAGGACACCTTTTAACTATTCAGAAAATCTGTGAAGTACAAGTCATTATGGTTTCAACTGAAACTTCAGTGGCACCTTGAAAATGTTGTCTCATGTTGAGAAAAGTGAGCACTTATAAAAACAAACAAAAAATGGCAGCAGTTTAGACTGACAGCTCTTTTTTAAATTCCTCGTTTGTTTCCTTGTGTCCTAAACTGGCACAAACAGTGAAAAAAGCAAATTGTGGCAAACTACACTGACACATTCATTACGTTTAACTCAAGTAACCGACTCTATAATTTGATGTGTTTTGACATTCTGCTCTGCCAAAATCTCTAATCTCCTGAGCTGACAGGTTGCCAAGATGCAAAGTAATGAGCCGCTTGGAGAGTGACTTGTTCACAATCTCAGACTTGACTGTAATTGGGTAGTGTGTGTAAATACTTACCGGGTCTTATGGTAAACTATTCAGATGAGTCCTGTTATTCAGTTTGGATACGTTCCTAACGGTCAACAATCAGACCAAAGGAATGGTCGTAATACTTCCTGTTAGTGGAAAAATAAGTTAAAGTTGTATTCTTAAYTTTGTGAGCTGGCTCTCATTCCTTCTAATAAACTATAATCTATGGTTTCTATTGTTGGAAATGAAACAAAGTCAGTTTAATTCAAATGCTGTGTCCACTGATGAAATAACTGAGTCCAACAGTGTGGCTCAGTGATGTGTAATTGGTGTTTGGACCACAGTGGAGCTCTGTTATCCAGGAGTAAATGGCATTTTGGCATCACAGAGCCACTTGTTGAGAAAATCAAATCAGTCTTTATTTCTTGCTTTGTTTATGCTTTGTTAAACAGTTAAACTGTGCCGCTTGAAGCAATTTAACCTCTGAAAGCCAAGCCTGCTGCTATTTGTTTAAAGGCTCTCCTGTTGTTTCTGTACAGAAATATGTCGGTGATGTTTCAAACAATCATGGCAGAGACTTACTTTGGTTTATTTAGTATAAAAAGGGCAAATATTTAGACTTTAGGGACGAGGCAAGTCGTTCTTTTTCAGACCWGTTATGACTGAGTAAATGTACAAATAAAAGGACTCCTTGTGTTTCAAAAGAGAAGTGATTGCAGATTGTTCAAAAAATGAAACAGACGGTTTGGAAAGTCAGACGACAAAGAACTAAAAACCCTTTTTTTGTCTATTTAGTGGTGTTGACTGATAACTTGTTCATGCACAGCTGGTTAGGAAAATGTCAGGAACAAACTTATAGTGACAAATCCTCCTGGTTTGAAATTAATTTCATTCAAAACGTTTTGTTTTAACCCCGCCTGGTGCTAAAAATGTCTACTTTCTTTCTGCCTGACATTTTGAAAAAGATAACAACAGTTTTGCTGCTCAGATCTTGTTTTTCTTGGAATTTTATTGTGCATTGCGTTTTAACCCAAACCTTTAATTTACTTTAGTTCTTATGCCCAGTATTTAGGGATTGATATATTGTAAATTGGACATTACAAAACCAATCAACCAGTAACAGAAAACTGGAAACCAGACTAACGATTTTCACTTAAAGTTTGGCTGATCCCAACCTAATTAGTAAAAAACAATATTTCAAGAGTTTGTTTGCACTTGACTCCAGTGTCATTTCTCTATTGGTAATATACCATTTATATAAGCAAAACATGCCAATGGGGACCTTCACTCGTGACGTCACACATATCATTTGCGTACACTATCTGCTGCTCTCTCAAAAGATCAGACAGACTAGATTCTACAGTCAGTGTTAATGCCGTAACAGAAAGACTTTCCTAAATCAAATTTCATCCAACATTAGGAATCACAGGAAAGTTCAACTGAAGGGTGAAGAGTGGAGGTCTTTGACAGACTTGGAAAGCAAGCTGWATTGTACAGATGTCTTATTATATGAGGCTAGCATGAATGCTAGGTGTAAAACTAGCAGTAGGCTATATTAAAAACAACAAGGACCTGTTTATCAACAGAAAGTACAAAGATGGGATCTGGGTGGTCCAATTTTGGCCTTTTACCTCCGATAAAATATTTCTACAAATAGCCTGAGTTAAGGTTCCCATTGTATTCAAAATCCAGGAGTGTTTGTAAAATAATCTAATGGCAAAGCTGCTTTCACCACAAAGCCTGAAGTCCTCTAAGCCCGATGAAAAACCATTTCAGTATCAGTTTTTTTTAGTACTTGGTGGTCATGCAGTAAGGCTGTAAATCTGGAACCCTAGCATCAGTACATCATTTATTATTAATATCCTGCTCTTTATTTTTATGTCAGTTGTAAATACTTTTTATGCAGCTCGTGAAAGAAGACTGACCCCTGTGGGTTTTTTTAATGGCACACATGAGACACACAGTATCACTTCCCTTCATAATCTCATTTAAATGTTTTTTTTTATTTATAGAAACAAACCACAAAAGCTAATTTACAGTTAAGATCGTAACAATTGAAGGTTTTAGTTGGGAATCGAGGTTTCTGATTAGTTACAAGTTCTGTTGATTTTATTAAATAAAAATATATTCTTTAAAATGAACTCAATGAGTTTTAAAATTGAGTTTTGTTAAAGGACATAAGATGAATTTTTGTATTAAGTTATCTGTGTGATGTTGGACTTGTTAACTAAACTTTTGAGATAATTACTGGAACATGAATGCATCAAGTTTTTGATGTATCTGAGTTTTACTGATGTTTGTTTTTTCTGTCACATTAGTCATCTGCTGCGATGTAAATGCAGGGAAGCTACAAGGAGCAGAGGCGTTCCTCTTTGCAGTCCAGTAGAGGAAATCAAATAGAACCTTTGGAAGGCTGCAACAAAACAGTAAAGTGATAAATGATTTCAGTATTTTAAGAAAGTGGAGGCCAGGACATTTCTCTGAAATATCACAGCCCAGCTGATGTATTTTAACAATAAAATATGCTATGTTAGAAATTATACATAAAAGCTGGGTAAGTATGGATAATGTACTGTTTGTTATGAAAATATAAGCAATCTTCTGCTATTTAATTTGGAAAAAAAAAAACTCTAGACGTACACACAAGAAGGGCACGAGGTTATTTATGAAGTTCAGAAACAAAGACAAAGATGACTCAGCCTCAGCAGTTTTTTTGTATGTATATATATATATATATAATTACATATATATGTATATATATGTATATATGTAATTATACAGTATATACACATATATATATATATAATTACATTGGGCCAGAGTCTAGAAAGTTTCTTAAAATGTTGGAGGGTTTCAATTTCTTTTCATACTGTCCCTTGAACTTAGATCAAGCTTTAACAGTTTTTACACAAAGTTAGTTGCATCTCAAGACAGCTTGAGCATTTTTTATATACATATACTGTATATTTGCACAGGAGCTCTCCTCTAACAGAAAATACTCCAGGCTGGTACCAGGTCTCAAAAAGGTATCTTGTAAACATGTCTTAATAAATAAATATATCAAAAATGTATTTTGATAAACATAACTTTATAAAAAAATGTATTAGATGCCTATTTAATAAAATGATAATATGCATAGTTTTCTTAAAGGTAGAGATGGAGCTAAACACAGTATCAATTCTAACAAAAATAATTTTGAACATATGGAAAGGTAGTAAATATAATTAAAAAAGTCAAGTCCTTTTTTGTTTGCTCGTTGGAACATTCTTACTGATGCATCTTTTTTTGCACAATCATCATGAGTCATACTGGCCCACGCTGGGGAAAGAAATTGCACTGCAGAAATGAAAATAATGGCCAGTTAGCTGTTACATATTGACTCCAAACCTGGTGTGAAAATCTCAGACCTTACTGAATCCAGTGGATGCTGATCCCATTTGTATTTCCTGAGCAGGGCAGAGTCCAACAGCTTCAGCAGCTGATCAGATTCGTCTCCTGATTGTGCAGCCAGATTAGGTGCTTCGAGCTGTAAATGCAGTTCGCTGTCTGTAAATCTCAACTGTAACTCCACCTCTGCATTTGGAAGTTCTGTCTTATCTGTGCACCCAAACCGTAAAACATTTTAATTGAAATGTTAATTTAAAATCCTTCTTCAAAAAGGGCCGCACAAACTGGCGTGTGCTGCTCGCTGTAAACTGAAGCCGACCTTTTTCAGCCTGAAACAGATGGTGCTTGAGCTGCAAATGATCCCCTCTCTACCTGTCTCTATCACCGTCGAACTAAATAGAAACTGTCCACTGATAAATAGACAGTTGGCTTCACGGCCCAGGAATACAGGTTTAACCGTCTGTGATCCGGGTTTTCTGAGGAATTTTACCTAAGAAAGTTTGTGAGCGAATAAATCAGCATGAACTGAATTAGCTTGTGATTCAAGTTTGCAGTCCTGCTGTTTTACTCTTTGAAGCTGCGTTTGATGAAGTGCTTTGAGATGCAAAGTCAGTGATGACGAGTTAATAMAAATCATCCTGCGACAAACACAAACGTGGCGGATTTTAAAAAGCAACAAGAAGTTCTCAGGAGTTGTCATGTAATTTACATGAGCAGAAAGACAGACTGAGGCCGCTTTTAGGACTTGAGATGGTAGCAAAAACTAGAATCGTTTCTGGAGAAACAATGAAAGGGCTTACGACATGCCGTAAAACTTAAAGATTTGATTCTTCTGTTCGTTGGAGACCCCTGTGATTCACTACCATCTCACATTTGAGCCAAAAAATGTCTAAAAATGGTTGAGTTATGGTCAATTTTACATTATAGCTATGGCGGCCRTCTCGGATTTTTGATTTAACTTCGATAAATGATGAGGACTGTACTTGGCTACCACCACATCAAATTTTAGCCCGAAGTATTTTAAAATAGTTGAGTTATTGCAGTTTCAAATTAGCCCTGGTGGCCATCTTTTTTTAATGTTCAGAATTAGTCAAAGCTTGTTATTGGCTACTACTATACCAATTTTCAGCTCTGTAAGTTTTAAAATGACTTTTTTAACTAGCATTAGCTTAAACTTGTGATTAACGCTCAGRATGTGGTGTTAGCTGTCGGCCACCAACTCACTTAATTTGTTGTTGAATTACACACACCTCTTTTTCTATTAAGACTCGAGGCTGCTCTGCACAGTAACAGCTTCAGCCAAGCAGAAGGCCAAATTGTGTTGTCGTTACAAGGGCGGAGCAGCTGTGCAGCACCTTACCGACTCCTTAAAGTGCCTGTGACATGTCTATCCTTCAAATACAARAAGAAAATTGGCATAATACACATGATTTTACCCATTTTGTCACATAACTGACCTATTTTCTTTTGAATTTGGCTTAGCCAAAGTGAAACAGGAAATGACATCAAAGGGGAACTCATTAATAAAATAAACTCTCTGGTCTCTRTTTAATGAAACAAAATTATTTAAGTTTTAACTCTTCTTTATCTCTTTTTGATAGCAGCTAAAAATAATCTAAAGAAACATCAGATTCTTCTCTACAGTCTGTGTTGTTAGCTTTTGTAACATTGCTCTATTTACATCCTGACGTTCCCTTTTGACATCACTTCCTGTTTCTTCACATGCAAATATCTCAACAACCGTTCATCTCAGCAACGTGAAATTTGCTTTGCAATATGTTATTGGTGATATCTTTCAGAAAATGTATTCATGTTTATTATTAAAATTTGATGTCACAGGCACTTTAAGACATTGTGTGAGAACTAAGTTCTGCCTTCCTCTGCTCTCTCATTCATTTGATATGGCAAGCCCTAACAATAACATGTAGTAGCCGATACAACATGCTAACATTAAGCATTTTTTATGCAACCGTTTTGTTTTTCAGTTTATGACGATGCATTTAATCACCTGCATAAAAAAAAAAAAAACTTACCGAATCTCTGATTCTTAAAGCACCAGTGCTTTACATTTTGGTAACAGCATAATCTAAAATTTGTTGCTGACGTTAAACATGTTGCAAACKTTATTGGCAGGGAGAGAAAAGGTTTAAAACTAATGAAAGGCAATAAAGGTTACTTTAAACAGTGTTGCTTTTTAACACATAATTCTCCCTGTTAAATAGCTGCAACCAAGCATTAGCTCCACATGGATTATTAGGAAAAGCAGCACCTGCCTGAGCACTTTGATAATTAACATATTACATTTGCTTGTCGGAGCTGTTTCTCTTCTGCTGTATTCACAACTGCACACAAGCTTTTGGTTTTAATAGAAGCTCAGTTTGATTTTCTTTTGATTTTACAGAAAAGCCAGCGTTGCCTCTCTGCAAATCAGTGATGAAGCCTTTCTGCTTTTTTTATTTTTATTTTTTACTCCGCTTCCTTCTGAGTCTGTTTGTGTTAATGCACTGAAGTCTTGTGTCTTCACTTCCAGAAATATCAGCTTCAGCTCTGTAGGCTAATATCTGTATGATATTTTGGTCTGCTCATACTGCGAGGCACTTTGTCCTTTCTCTTCTGGGTATTTTGCACATAGTGTTTGCCAGGCAGAGTCGGTGACGTTGCGTTGGTTGCCCACCATCAGAGGCCTGTCACCCAACAGCTGGCATTGGCCATCTGTCCAGCTCTGATGACAACACGAGATACGTTCGGATGATGAAGCTACCGAGCTAACACGAGAGCAATTAACAGCTTCTCCAGAGGTTTCTAAGACTGTAGCTTTAATCTGCCTCGACTCAGGATTTTATTCTTGGTGCTTTTGCCTCAGGTTTCTTTCCTTGGCATGTTAACACCCCTGACCCCTCTCTAACCCCACTTCCTTAACCAGAACCCATTGAAACGCTGTGTTTTTACTTTTTTGCTAATACTGTGCATGTCCCTAAAATATAATTAATACAAAAACAATGTGAGGAAACAGCCCTGCTGAGGCGTTGGGTTCAGGTGTTTATGCATGCACTTTGGATATTTTGATGTAGTGAGAAGAATTGTAAAATCTTGTTGACGCTGGGTATAACACAGGGATTGTGTTATTTAACCTGCTGAGGTGCCGCAGCTCTATTGTGGTTTTAGCTTTGCGATGCCTCTGGCTATGTGACTGTAATCCCTCGAGAGCGCAACATTTTTCTTCCCTTGAGTTGATTGTGATTCAGCAGCTCTGCCTGCCTCATTTACATGTTGAGATTTGATGACGCTACTTTCTTTTTATAAGACGGCAACAAAAGCAAACCGGAGCATGTGTTTCTCCAGTATTTATCAGTACTTCTTCACGATGCATGCCAACACCTATATTTAGAACACATCTGTCAGTCATTTATTAACAACTCATTTTAATGGGAAGCATTTTTGTTCATCTAAAACTTCAATGGAAGGTCGAGATTACTCTCAGTTTATAGCTAAAGCAGGAAGAACATTTTGATTCATTATTTTCTTTCTTTTTTTACAGAATTAAATTGAGCTCATGATTTTAAACATTTAAATAGAACAACTGATTAAGTTTACATTTTTTTATCTGTTTTCAAGCAATAGAAACAGTCGGAAAACAAAACACTTTGTCAAATAAAAAAGCCCTCAGGTTTCTAAAGGCTTAGAACTCCACACTTTCCTCCCTGGATGGGAAGAGAAACTACAGACCAGATAAACAAGTCCAAATAAAATATGTGAGGATTGTGTTTACCCTCTTGAGATCCCATAAAAGTAAAGTGAAGAAGAGCAATCAGCAGGAACAAGTTTGAGTTTCAGCTCCATCTTTTCCAAAAATCAGTGTTCTTTTTTATTTTTTTTTCTCATAATTTCTCTTCCATTTGCATCGAGTACATCATCTGTCTCCCACATTTTACTCTGCATGCTGAGACACCGAGCAGTTCTGAGGCCTTGGATGTTTTATTGTTTCGATATAAACAGGTTGCATGAAATGCGTCCAAGAAATTAGAATCTGAACAAAAACTGAGAAAGAACAAGCTAAAGATTCCTCTCATCTAATGAGGGCCTCAGAATATCTCAGCATATCTCTGGTAACACCTCTTTATGGTGTTTGCAGCCCGTGGTTGGGTATTCATTTGAAAGTCTGATCAGGCAGTTCTGGATTAGTCACATGGGGCATCGTCATTTATTTTCTCTTTATTCTAAAAATGTCAGGAAACATTTGGCGTTTTCGTGTGGAACGTTGCTGTAGCTCCTGACTCCATCGAAGAATCTAAAGTTGTGAGTTGTTGCAGAGTCTCTGGTGAGCACAAATGCTTTTGCGCAGCCGGCGGGATCTTCGAGGAAATGAGACTCCATCAGAGATACAGTATGTAGGAGTCTTAATTAAGTCGGTCTTCTCTGATTGTGAGCTTTTAAAGCATGCCTATCTCAAGCTTGCCTGCCTAATTGGGTGTGTGTGTCGAAGTGTGTRTGCCTTCTTTGTACGTGGGCGAGCCTCTTTGAAAGTGCGCATGTCCATATCGCAGTCATTATATGTGTAAACAGGAGCTCAGTGGGGAGTGAGCTGCAATGYACGAACCATTGGCATGTTTATCCCATCCCTGTTTCTCTGCGCTGGCTCCATTTTCCTCATTTTTCCCATCAGCATGCCGTCTGCTTCCCAACTTCAGTGACTTAGATGACTTGGGTGTGTAGGTGGCGGCTCACTTCACCGACTTCACACGCAAACACCCACCCTTCAATCTCCCCTTTACCCCAGTCCTTGTTAGGCAGATCGGCTACGATATGCTCCCCTTTTTAATCAATGAGTGCCAAAGGCATTCAATCAYGGTTTGAAGGTGCAGCGTGGAGCTCCATTCTCCATGCTCCAAGCACTTCATCTCATCAAGGTGCAAACAGAAAATCCAAGCACCCGCGTAGCTTTGATGGGCCACCTAAACCTTAATCATTGCCGGTGACCTCGCTCATCACCACCAGATTAAAAAACAATTGCTCCCTCGCCTTGATCCTCGTTACAGCCGCCTTTTTTGGGATTTTTTTGTCTCACCTCCCATCTGTCTAGTGAAATTATTTTAATCAATCAAAGCAGACCATTTGGAGAAGTTGCCCGGCTTGAGATAAAGCCGCCCCTCCCCTTCTCGCTGCTTAARGATGATGCTTAACCAATAAGGAGGGTCGTGCAGACAGATGAAGTACAAAAGTGCAACCCTCCATGGAACTAGAGTACATCTGATTTTTGCGTGCGCCATTACATTGAAATAGAATTTCAAAATCACTTTGTCCCAGGGGAAATTCATTACACTGCCTAATGGCTCCCGTCTGCATAATGAGAGCGACTTAAAAAGAAAACCTGCTGGATCATTCCAACACACTGAAACCATAAACAGCTCCTGCATTTCAAAGCTGTTTTACACTTTGATGGCCTACTGTATTTCATTTTACTCAGCTGGTATCCAACTAAGAATAGATGATAGACATTTATTGTGCAGCTGGAGTTCTCTAGAAGAAAACTGCATTTCTCAAAAGAAAATAATAAAACAAAAACATTGTGGAGTTTGCTGAAAAGCCGTTGCAGAGGATGAATAATAAATGTCTGGCTTTGTTTCCTCTTTGAATCAAAAAAAAAAAAAGATTTGACTTTTTCCTCTTTGTTCTGAGCTAACAATCAACATCAGATATAAAAACAACAATGTAGGCAACATTTAGAATGCTGTCCTTTGTAAATATCTTGGCTAAAAGTAAACAATGCCATGTTAAAAGGAGTCAAATGATTTATCTCATACCCCTTGTTCCCCGTATTTTCACTTTCTTTTAACATTTTTAAGTTGGAAATGGATTTTGTCCAGTTAACAGGATATCACAACATTAGTGCCAAGTGACCAGGCTTTTAAAGCAACGTGACAGCAGAGCTTCTGACATCTAAGCAGAATGACAATGAAAGGTTTTTATATGGTTCTATATGTTTTATAGATCTTTTATGTTCCAAATAAAGTTAGTTTCAGTATATGATTTGTGTTTCAGGTTTACTGACGTGTACAAAGGAGCATTGCGTGCAAGCAGGTAAAATACCAGACAGACAACTAAAGTGTTCCGTACTGTTATGAATGCCTTTAACAGAGACACAAAAAGCATGCAGTGTGGCTTCATCCTCCTACATCCTGCTTCCTCTCTGATCTCTCTTCATGCATCATGTTTTGCATGTGAATATTTGCAACATGAGTGGGACTGGAGTGACACAGGCTATATATATATATATATATATATATAATGACAAAAAAAGATGGTTTGTCTACAAAGTATTCATTTCATGGCACACAGCTGTGCCCAAAACAGTTTTGTAAAATTCATCACACTGTGAGACCAGCTAAGATTGATTTACAATATTTTTACTAACATAAACTTGCATAAACTGGAGCAGTATACATGTACTGCAGTACAAAAACCTGGAGATGATTATTTGCACGTCTGTGGTTACATGTTTAGGAGTTTCCCTCTTCTTTCTTTTTTTATTAAACGTTTCTGATGAAATGAAATTAGTTTGCACATTTGTCACATTACCAATTTAACATAAACTACCCTATATGGGGAGACCAAATTCATTTCTTTTGGTACTCATAACTTGAGTGTTGCCTGCTTCCCCTACATTTTGAATGATCTCATGACCCATGATGATTCAGTGTCAGGAGGGTTAGATAAATGGTTAGACGGATAGGTGGGTAGGCAGATGGGATGGATGGGCAGATAGATGGATAGACTGAAGGATGGGTGGGTACATAGGTAGATGTGTGGGTAAATGGATAGACAGTTGGTTAGGTAGAGAGATGGGTTGATGATGTATACATGGTAAATATAACAAATGTTAGAGCTTTTAAAAGAGCATTGTTGAATTATTTTGTCATGTAGGGTGTTATAATTGCACATATAAGAATTGATATACTATGTTCTTAATGTTATATTAAATGTAAATTGTAATTGTTTTTGTAATGTTTGTGTTGCTTTGTTAAGGACCCCAGGAAGAGTAGCCATTGTTATGGCAATGGCTAATGGTGATCCAAATAAATGAATAAATAAATGTGTAGGTAGATGGAGATGGATAAATGGTTGGATGAATGGATGGATTGATAAAGACAGATATATTTGTGGATGCGTAGGTGGGTGGGTACATGGATGGATAGCTGTGTACATAGATACATATACAGATAGATGGGTGTGTGGGTAGATGGATGGATAGATTGTAGGTAGATAGACAGGTGGGTAGATGGTATGTAGGTAGGTAGATGGGTGGGTAGATGGTATGTAGGTAGGTAGATGGGTGGGTAGATGGTATATAGGTAGGTAGATGGGTGGGTAGATGGTATATAGGTAGGTAGATGGGTGGGTAGATGGTATATAAGTAGATGGATGGGTGGGTAGATGGTATATAAGTAGATGGATGGTAGATGAGTGGGTAGATGGTATGAATGTAGATGGATGGTAGATGGGTGGGTAGATGGTATGTAGGTAGATGGATGGTTTTTGGGTGGGTAGATGGTATGTATGTAGGTAGATGGGTGTGTAGATGGTATGTAGGTAGATGGATATTAGATGGGTGGGTAGATGGTAGAGTAAAGGTGGTGCAGTGGTTTATTTTTTTATGAAATGGGACACCCCTTCATTAAACTTAATTAGTTACCAATGTTTTCTTGTAAGCAACCATTTCATGGTTTTCCCAAAGTTTCTTTGTCCTACATCCCCATTTTATTATTGCTTGGCTCTGATTCCAAATGAAATTATTTGGATTAATGTCAAATTAGACATTATAAGGGGTTTTGCAGCTATGTAGTGGAAATGGATAAACTTGTCTATGTGAGGTATTAAAGCACAATGCTCTTCATGCTTATAAACTGAATAAATCGGTTGTATGGCCAGACAGCCCTACATCTTTGCCTTCTCCCCACAAATAAAAAAAGTTGTTGGTATTAAATGACCTTACTACCTGCCCCCATGTCTTTTATGTTCCTACCCTTGGTGTGAACGTAAAATAAAAGGGGAATGTAGCAAAAGAAATAAGCCTGATGCTATGTTTTTTTAGGTATAAAGAGCACGGCATCAGCTATAAAGTGAAATGTAAAAGGTAAAGGAGCTCAGCAGGATCTGAATGCTCCAACTTTTATACATTTACTTCCAGCAGTGCAAGTACACCAGAGGTAGGATTTGTGTCTTAAAGAGCTTGTGAGGTAGCATGAAGCGTGACACTGCTGTAACAGGCGATGTTTCAACTTAACCTCCGGAGACTGTATTTGAGCCAATGTGCCTTAAGTTTCTGCCACAGGGTCTGAGTCAAGATTGGGCTTGAAGTAGCTGCAGGCTAGAGGTTTTGGAATTTTTTTACAGTAGCACGGTTTGAGGAGGTTATGGGAGATGAAAGCAAGAAAGACGCCTTTGTAAAGCCAATAGGATTTATCATGTGTTCTTTGCTTAGACCAGACTGGATTTTGCCAATCCCTAGACAAATCTTTTTTTTTYTTTTCTGTACCCACAGCTGTCATGCAGAATATCTTACCACATCGGTAGAAACGTGCGTGGGTCGGTCTGTCGCCTCTCTGCGAGAATGCTCGTCTGTAGGTGTGTGTGTGTGTGTGTGTGTGTGTGTGTGTGTGTGCGCTAACGTGAAAAATGTGGCTTGTGGTTAAAAGGGCAGTGGGATAATCACTTGGGCACCTGCTCGGGCTCCCATGCATTGTTAAACGTCCCGCTACTCACAAAGTCAAATACAAGACAAGCCTAATGGCCCCCCAAGCTTGTCTTTATAAATGGTTATGTTAACTACAACTCTCTTAACACTTAAGCACTTTGTGGATCAAATATAATACATATTCCTGTGGTTTGTGCCTCCTATTAGATGTGTCAAGTTCAGTCTGGTGGTGTTTTAAGGATAAAACTCCCTGTTGACTTTTCATCTCAATTTGTCTCAAAAAAGAGATTTCACTCCCCTTTTCCTGAACTTGGAGATGACACTCTCATTTATCAAAGTGTGTGTGTGTGTGTGTTTTCCATTTTAATAAATTGTATAAGTGTTTTTGCGTGTTCCATTTAGCACTGTTTGGAGAACAGCTGGTTACTTTCAGGCTATTTTAAGTGAACATTTCTTTATTTAAAAAAAAACACAAAGACATAAAATGTAAGCGTTTTTACCTTTACTTAATTAAAGAAAATAGAGTGCAGATTCTGTTTGTTTTTTGCTCACATTAGCCACACTGCCACACAATTTGTTCATACCATGTAGCTCCAATTTCCTTTCAGGGCTTGGTTAGCAAATTTGTAATCTCACACATGTCTGTGTGTAAAATCTGAACACAAAAGGCAGGAGGCAGGAACACACTGTGGTTGGAGAATAAGCACAGCATCGACACTCGAACATGAATCAGCTCAGTCAAAAATATGTTTTTTTAATTGAATGTTGGAGATTATAAAATTAGAAAGATTGTTTCCATATGAGAATTTAATTGATTTTAATGCTTTTTTTTCCTGGAGAGGCAGTGAATATTTCTTGACATGGATGAGGGCGTTTGAAGGTTATCAGAGGTTCATTTGGAAGGATGATGAAGTTGATTAAAATAAAATAATAATGTTAGTGACAGTCTTTTTTATGTTGGTCAGTGTCAGATTAAATCTAAATATTTTAACAAGATTAAAACATGGAGCCTAAATAATAATAAAGTTTGAATTAAGGATAAGCTATGGGGATGTAACGACTCACTACAGCCTTGATTAKATTTTTTTTGATTAAAAAAACCTTTTTAACTAAACAAATTGTATCTATTTTATAAAAAACTGAACTCAATTTGTCTTCGACTTACATTATTCTTTTACAATAACAATGAACTTGATTCATTTATTTTCATGAATCGATTCAGCTTTTAAGCAGTTGTAATTAATAATTAAACAATACTTAAATATTTTCCTAATAATTATTGATTTTTCTAGGTTTGTAGTCAAGTTAAACTTGGAAAATTTAAACAGTAAAGGTAATGAAAAATGTAATTGCCACCAAACTTGAAGTTTTTGTCTCAATTGAAGAACATAACTTGACAGAAAAATGTAATTTAGTTGGATTTTGTTAGGTTTTCAGAACCTGTTATGTGTTTGTCTTAAAGTTTAGTTTAATTTTAGCTTTTTTTGCTCAGATTATTTGGTTGTTGGGCTGCTGTCTTACTGATTTCCCAAGTTTGAATATTTTGAGATTTATTGTTTCAGGTGAGGAAAGGAAGGTGATTTCATACGGAATCCTTTTTTGTCACCAGTCACCTCCAGCGTGTGCAGCTTTCCTCATTTTCTCCCCCCAAAACATCATTTTAGATATTTGCTAATCGCTGCATTTTGAGCTGGCGAGGAAACAATCTCTGTCAGCTCAGATTTCCTCTGAAGTCTCATGCGGCGACGGCACGAGACGGGCGGCTGGAAAGTCTGCGTGCCCAGATGAAATCTCATTTGCCAAAATTTGCGGCGTTACTTTTAATAGCAAGAACCTCTGAGCTGTACGGGGAATCTCATTTATTAGGATTCAGCCCACTTCCTGACATGCTGTGTAGGAATAGATAAGAGTTGTGGGAACGTGGTCTGAGGTAAATAAATAAACAGATCATGCACCAAATAATTAACCTCTCAGGCTCTTTGACATGCTCTGAAAATACTGAAGGTTTGGGGGTGTGGGAAGGGGGGGCTATTGTAGGAAAACCTTCATGCTCATTGAGCCTATTATCCCCAGGTAGCTGCTCCGTCTGTAGCTCTAAGGTTAACTAGCTGTTCACAAGTTGCCTTTATGTTGCTTCTTTTTCAGCAGGAGAATTAAGAAATGTGCTTTCAGGTCGTAATTAATTATTCAAAGCAAAAACAGCAAAACCCAAGTAAGAAAAAGCTTGAAGCAGAGAATCAAAAGCTTGTTAAAGAAAGTCAATTTTTTTTTTCTTTTTTTTTCCTTTGGCATCATGTTCAATGATTTAGTAAATGACCTATTGATTGTTGTATTTGCTACTAAAACAATTGGTGGTAAAACTGACCAAGCAATAGTCAGGGGTTAGTCAGAATGCCAGACATTAGTTTTATTAATATAAACATCAAGACTTAAAGTGAATTCACATTTGTTCCGGTGATACATTGAGAATTGTTCAGCACCATGGACAGCGTCAGAAATCCAAAACACAGCAAGCCGCTTTTAATGACACGAAGCAGGGGTCATATTGTTTTGGTCAACCGTATCATGTAAACGACTGCACCGATCAACATGAAATTTGGCAGGACTGTAGATGTGTCCGATCTACACTGAGCCAGCCAACATTTTTAAGATGGACCCTATATTTGAGGAGGGGGCTCCATCTGAAAAGCGGGTGTCTGTACATAGAAAAATGCTTATAACTCAAAAAAACTATTCAACACAGCAGCTTCAGATTTTCATGCTGTTTAGCTCTGAAGGGCTATCCATCAGGCCCACCAATGAGCCCCCATGCCCCCAACCCTCTGGACCCCACCCCATCTGAAAAGCGGTGTCTGAACATTAAAAAAGATGCTTATAAGTCAAACTATTCAACATAGGAGCTTCAGACTTTTGTTTAGCTCTGAAGGGCTGTCTATCAGGCCCACCAATGAGCCCCCCAGCCCTTGGACCCCTCCCAAAACAAATCTGTTCTGGTGCACTGGCGCTTTGCATATGTGCAGTGTTCATATATGCTGCTGCCATGCAGCATCTGATTTCTTATAAAATTCCTGCTAACTTAGAGTGATGCATCCGAGTGAAACTGATGTTTTACTTGAATTCTATCCTAGTCTTGACTCAGTCACTTGTCTTACACTCCTGCCAAAAAGTTCCAACAGCAAACACTTATTTAAAAAAACAGAATTACTTCAGAGTCACTTGTTTGAATCCATTTGTTCAGATTTAAAAATGTACTCTTAATATCTTCTGGGAGGTGCTGTGACAGATGCTCAAGTATGCAGAATCCATCCGTCTGATGAGTGTTTGGAGACCACGGGAGACGGCAAAGTTTCCACAACTGCACAAACTTGCCGTTCCGCACAACGACAGCATAATGAGGGAGTGATGTGAGACGGTGTGTGGAGCGACACAAAYGCATCTGAGCCGACACAGACGGCTTAATTAAAGCGATGTTGATTAGTTTGTCAAATGATGGCAATTTAAAGGCTGAAGGGGGACAAAGAATGTCGGGATGTAAAACAGGCTTAAAACTCTGCTGAGTTTCTGTTTTTGCTAGTTTTTCAGGAGAAAACAGCGAGGCAGGACTCCTCGACTAACGGAGTTTTTCTACAAAATCCTGCTGCGAAAACTGGAATCTTGAAGATTTTTTGGATCACTGAACAACACCTGCAGCTTGGCTGAAAGTTAGAAGTAGAACATATATAT
>NW_013952423.1:939514-944658 GCF_001266775.1 Austrofundulus limnaeus
ATATTATACATACATACATACATACATACATACATACATACATACATACATCACTTATCGTAATCTTGAGAAAACATAGAAATTATTGTGATAATTTTTTTAGTCCATATCATCCATCCCTTGTGAGGACAATGACCAAACATGCAGGAAGATTTTAGCATCTGTAAAACAATGAGCTGAAAGAACTGCAGGTTTGTCGTGTCAGTTTTGACATGGTTAAAACAAATTGTGATCTTCACTCGTGTCTGTTGTTCACACCTGACTCACCTGGGCCCAGATCTTCAAACACGTCCAGCCCAACAGAGCCCAGTGCTTTTTGCAGCAGGTGAAACCAACTCTAGTATCAAGCTGTTGTGTTTTTCAGGAGTCTCTTCAAACTGCCTGTGCTTATTTTTCACTGCTGAGGCCTCATTACTAAGCAGGCACCCATAACAGCGACATGCTGTATTTGCATTTTATTTAAAAAAACTGTTCTCTGTTACTCTGTTTCTGCATGAAGCACATCAAACATGATGTCCCCGTTTCAAACACCGTCAGGTCGAAGAAATATTTTTAATGCAATTTTCTGTAATTGTTTGCCTATATTTTTTTTTGCGTCTGCACCTGTTTGGTAATGTCCTGTAGAGGTGGCCCTCCCAAACCTGTGTTTAGAGAAATTAGGTGCTCGTTGCAATTTTGGTGGTAATTTTGGCAAATTGCTTTTACATTAAATCCTGCTTAAACTGCCTCATATCATTAAAGCAGTGTGATTTTTGTGACTGTAATGGTTTGCTTATACATCCAAACAAGTCCAGACTCAAACCTCACTTTAAACATAACATATTACCACAACTCAGTGCATTCTCACACATTAGTGTGTAACTATGAATAAATTCATTAGCTGAATGTGTACCAAAAAAATCATTTTTAAACATTGTCACAAAGTTCTAATAAAATTTACTTTTTCTCTGTTAAAAGTTTTTGTTTATTTTCACAAAGATCTGAAATCAGTAATACGTAGGTTACATTTCCTTCACAACCTTAGTTTTGTATTCATCTTGAGTATTTTTCTCTCAAAGAACTTTACTGCACAACAAAACACACATTTTAGGATGTGTTCTTTAAGGGAAAAACGCTGCCTCTCATACAACTTTCCAAACAGCCTCAGGTTGCTGCTTTTACTTTCTGTTAAAACTCAAAACAAAGCAGTACAGGTTGGCGCGCAGGACCTTTTTATTACCTTTTTTGTTTTTAAATGAAAGCCAACTTGAAATGAACTCCAYGATATTCTGCTTTATCTAACAGAAGAGGCTGAAAAAAAGGCTGAATCTCAGAAGAAAGTGCAACAGACTGCTCATAGGGAGGATTATTTKTTTAATTTAGATCAAGGCTCTTTTTGATGTAAATAATATAGCTTGGTGTCTACCTTGTAGTATTAAATAAAGCATGTTTGTATTTTTACAAAAAAAAGCTTTGCTTCTTTTAATTTAGGAAGTTTGTCTGAAAGTAGCACGCTTTAGAAAATGCTCCCCTGTTTATCTTTAGATTTCCCATCATCTTCAAGTCTCTCACAATGCCAGCGAGCTTCAGTCCAGGTCATGGTAGAAAGAAAACGGACCTGTTCTCTCCCTCCGCTGACACCCATGTGAGCCGTTTACCCACTCAGCCATTATGATGGCATGATATTGAATGACTGGAGGTGCTAATGACCCCACAAGAATTAAATTCCCTGGAAGTCCCAACCATTTAATTAGAACTGATGATGCTCCTGTGGCTATGAAAGGAGGCGTCTTAAAGAACATAAAGATGCTCAGTTGGCTTCCTCTTAAGGGCTCTGTGCTCAAAACGTAGTCAACAATAAAGTTCCTGACAAACAAATTAACTTCTGGCCCTGACCCTATCTATTCTTGTTACAGTGAGATGATCCCGTGCACAAACGAAAAACACATTTAATGACTGCTTTCCAAAGTCTGAACAGACCTCCTGTGTGTAATGAGCCGAGTGCCTTCGACACACAGTTTTGTTCTATTTAAAACCCTAAAAGATGGAGAACTCTTAAATGTGCTGTGTTTTAGGAGGTTTTGACCTAGAAGAAGTGAATGCCGGGCAATAACGAGATGTTTTTTTTTTTTTACAATGTCAGTGATGGGATTAGGAAAGTTTTAGATCCAGTGAATTGCGACGTCACTCCTCCAGTTTCATGAATCCAGTTTCATTCAGTAGCATTGGGGTTGTAGTGAAATTCCTGACCCAGATTCACTCTTCTGCTCCATCCAAGTAACATTCTGCACATGAGTGCACATTCAAATATTTATCAGCTCAATCAGTTAACACGGGCTGCTGTATTAAAAGGCCACCTTGGCGTAAATCAGCTGCTTGCATAAAGTAAATAAGTTAATAGAACTCCTTATGAATGAGGTTAATCAATATTGACTTGCAACTATGTTTATTTCCTTTTAATCTTGTTTTTTTTATTTTATTGCTTCTTTGTTGTACCGAGACTGGCAATGTTGAAATGATTTAAACATGAATCTGTGGAGGGGAGTGTGTTTTTCTGTTTCGACTCTTAGGAACCTCATCAGTAGCACCAAGGTCTTCGTGTTTTCACGYTTGACAATCTGTTGTTGCATCAGCCTGCTTCATTAGGAGATTGTTTATTAAGTCAGATTTATTTATTGTTTAAAGCAGAAAAAGGTTTTAGCCTTATTGTAAAGCCATCTCGGTCAGAGTAGCCATATAATTCCTGGTGTTTGTCTGAGTCTGGTGTTTTCCTCCACGGTTGGCTTGCACAGAGCAGCCCAGGGGAGCAACACTGACGGCTCCATTTTCACTGTGTTCTCTCTGCCTGCTCCTCCTTAAACACTTGGATTAGTAAAGACAACGTCGCCATTCTCATGGGACTGTGAACCATTGGAACAAGGGCATGTTACTTCTTCTCTGTTTCCTTTGGTTCATTTACGGATCAAAGAGCATTGCGGGAAGGAACTCCTATCTCCTTTTCTTCCACTGAACTCTTTATTTTTTATCTTTTTAGAATTAAGAAACCTATAAAGTTGTAAGAAAAAAATGTTTATTGGCTGTATTGACCAYGAGAGCCCATTAAAAGTGCAGAATCAGCTATCCTTATCTCTTCAAACAAGTTGCTAGCACTGATCCCTATCACTGGCTTATCAGCCTCATGCAGATAAATTATCTCCATGTGCGCTTTGGGGTAGTAAAGACCTTGCTCAGTTCCCCTTAAAGCGAACGTTTTGGTCAGCCAAATGGGTACTGTGGTGAGTGATATGGTAATCACAGCCTCTGCTAGATGGTGGCCAGAATGATGTGAGATCAAACGGAAGCACAAAGAGAGGGCCCAGCAGCCCCAGGCTGGCGTTTTCTGCTTTGCTGCGACACCAAGGCCCCAATTTGAGGCGATATTACTTTGCATCCTGTATGGTACATATCTTACCTGCATGTTGGAAAATGTAAGTGATCTGCACTTCCACTGGCTCGTATCCAGGCTGATTAGAACCCATCTAGTGTGAGGTGCATGTTTTAGGGATMGGGACCAAGTGCGGTTTCTAAAGGTTGGCAACATTTTAAAGGGATCCATGATTAGTTGTAACATTAAACTTTTACTGTAAAATAAAGACTGTAAAAATACTGTAGGAGGTTCAGTTTTTAAAACAGGAAAAACTTTCTATTGTGTTTAAGGGTCATTTGTCCTCATGTCCTATTAAATCTCATTGTCAAAATCTGACAGCACACATGCAGGGTGATAAAAGTGCATGTCTTGAGATGAAGAGAAAAAAGCAATTAGGCTTTTCTGTTTATTTTTTTTTGCAAGGGATTTTCTCACTTATGAGTGCACCCTGGAACAGAAAGACATGATCATAATCTCTTAACCTTTTTATTCTTGGTTACATATATGTTTTACAAATGGTTGGTTCCCTCGAAATAAATAAATAAATAAATAAAAATCTTAAAGCAAGTTGTTTGTATGAGCCCTAACACATTGTTAATCCTCTGATTAGATTTCAAAGTGATCACGTGGCTTCCAGATGGTATTTCCTCTTGGCTAAGAATCTAAAAGTCAAAGGTTCCCAATAATATTTGCACAGTAGCAATAATAGGAGTGCTTCTTCAAGTAATGCATCTCAGTGTCTCAAGCCTTCCATTCAGTTGATATTCTGCCAAAACTGCTTTCTCAGACCAGGTTCTCCCAGGATTCCCCACTGTCACGCCAAATCCTACACCTTCACCCCGACAAAGTGCAAATGGGAGTGTACTGTAAGAGCTCGGGGCTCGGTGGCTTTGTTACCAAGGAAACTTAACTGGAAAATGTGCTCCCAGCTGTCCACGGGGACAGAGCCTTGCTTCACAGTCCTACAGTCGGCATCGGTACGGCAAAATGGATGAAAGCCAGCAACAATGTCCTGTTCATGCTTTTGTCCAGCTCAAAGTACTTTACATTGTGAGAGTGGCAGCAGTGAACCAGAGAGAATAAATGCTTYGTCCTGCTGACTCACAGCTCTGTGTAATTTAACCATGTGACAATAAAGCAGTAGGAGTCTAACCATTGTGCTTGGCTCACTTTGTGACAAAAATCCACATGGTTAATGATCCACAGTGTTACATAGTTAATGTTTTTATGGTTGATGCTTTCTAAAAAGATGTAATCTCAGTATCATCAATTAGTTTCTTGTTACATGGAGATATCTTGCTGCCATCTGCTAAATCCTCTATTGTTAGATCAACATTCTTTCTTTTATCCTGGGATAAGTATTTAATTATAGCGTTATCTGAAAGAACCACAATGGGATATTCAGGGCATGAACATTTTCACTTGATTTGAAGTGGAGATGGCAATGGCCTGATGACCACTGTTTACTGATATAATGGTTGAGACCAAGATGTAGGTTTGGGACAAATATGAGCGGGTTCGGGTTTTTTTTACGTAAAAATAAAATGATTAACTCTGATTTACCTTATTATTACTCCAAGCTGCACCCCCAATCAGCTTGATTCTGACATTTTAAAGGGTCAATATTGTGTTTCTCAGGCATACATTTAAATACTATACCATAATAAAGTCAATGTCACCTTTAGCTTTTATTAAAATGCTGTTTTTATGTTTAAATAGAAAATAAACTTATCTTCTCATCACTTCATCTTCTAAATGC
>NW_013952423.1:945013-948035 GCF_001266775.1 Austrofundulus limnaeus
CAGGATTTCTCAAACATGCATGAATGAGTCAAAGCAAGGCTTTGGACATATTTTTATGAGAGTATAACATTATAACATGATATAAAACTCAAAAAAGTTGATTTTACATGATGCTGCCCCTTTAATACCACATGGAATGGAGGTCTCAGATTGGCTAGTGATGGCAGCACCTCCTCCGCCTACGATCATTAAGACTCTCAGAGGAAAACACAGATGATGGTAGCTTTAACACTAGTGTGTTTTACCCACATCATGTCAAGCACTAACCTTTTCAGATGAAACAAACAAATCATTGAGTTCGAGTACTAACGGGGGACATTTGGCTGCTGTGTTTACAAGTGTTGCTTAGCGAGGACACAAAGGTAATGACGGTGGGGAAAGGACAACAGGGAGGAAGCTGACATGACTGAAGACGAGTACTTACTGCTAACCTTGTTATCTCTGCTCGTGAATAAATCTGGCTGTCTCTATGAGCCAGAGATGGAGTACTGGGGGGGTAACGGAAAGATTTCAATTTTATAGCGTAGGTAAAAAGGTAATATGCTTTTATAGGACAGTATTTTTCCAGCTCTGCTGTAACCGTAGGTGGAGAAAGTTAATCATTTGTTTTTTGGAGTGGATATTGCAGGAGGATATAACAAAAACAGCTTTCATTTACAGATGCAGGGAGGGAGAGTGCAACTTTTCAGATTTTACACAAAGCACCTGAAAGCACCGACATACATCATTCAGAGTTTTTTTCTTTTTAAGGATGAACAATTGGGTAGTTTGTAGAAATGACTCGTGCGACATGTCAGYTTAAGTTTTGTTGGACTTTAAATGAGAAAATATACAGTATTTTGCTGTTTTGAGTCGAGTGGAATCCTATTTCAGTAAAATATGTAGAAYTTCTGCAGAACTTGAAGACCTGCTGAGAAACAAAGAAACAACTAAAGCTTGCAGGATCGTGGGCCTCTAGGACCAGGATTGTGCACTGCTTGTCGAAAAGGTCACAAAGAAGCAAATGAAATCAGTTTTTTAAATAATGACTTTAGAGCAAACATGTCATGTTTGCCACAGCTTGTGTTGCTCTCAGTTCAGCCCTCAGATACCTGCTTATTGTGAACATTAGATTTTCTTATTTACTATTATTTTACCTATATTTAATCATATTGAGATTGCACATCTCTTTTGCACGAGAGACCTGGAGGCAGTCTAACGTGCAAGTTTTTTAGTCTGTAGGAGGAAACCGTAGTATCCAAAGAAAAGCCACACAAGCATGAGAATGTGTAAACACACAGAAACAYAGACCTGTTCTGTGTTTTGTATTTTGATGTTATTGAATGTTATAAATTAGATAAAATGACAATGATACAGTGAGGTACAGTAAGTGATAAACGCTCAAAGGAKTGGGTGGAAGAATAAACTTAATACACCCCTTCTCCAGCAACACCACCAGTTCCTTTATATAATCATTGTAGTCGTATACCTCCATTCTACTCTCAGGATCAATAATTCAGTACATTCAGTGATGTGCTTACWGTATTCCTACAGGTAAGAGTATTAATATTAGTAGTAGTAGTAGTACAGCAATATGCATAGGCTGTGTCCAAAATCAAGGGCTGGATCCTCCGAAGGACCTGATCTACCCAGTCTAGGTGGTCCTTGGTCGACTGCGAAGACAAGAAAAAAGTGGCTGTGAATGTGGACGGTCTAGCCTTCTGCTTTTACTCCTATCTGGACCCCGGTAAATCTCCTGTCACCTAGCAATCAAAATTAGATATTTTTTTTAATATTATAAATATTATAAAACAACAAAATTAGCTTGAAGGCAATATTTGAAGAACTAAGGGACCCGCCGTAGGTTAGTGTTTATTTCTCTATAGCAAGTGATTTCTGACAAGAATAATGATAAAAACATGTCCGTGCAAATCATAAAAGCATAAGCAACACAACCACTTGAAACTTTAAAATTTTATACCACCAGATTTTTATTTTAAACTGTACTCATTTCTCTTGCTTCGTCTGCCATTATGAGAAGGAAAAGAAATCTCTGGCCCGCAATGCATTATGGGACATGGTGAGCCTAGAAGGATCCAAGAAATCCTTCAAATCAGGGAAAAAGGATGCATTTGTCGGCCACATCGGAGGAATTTTCGAATTTGAACTGCCTCCGGCGCTGCACTGTGACGTAAGCGGCCGGCAAATTTGACCTTCAGAGGACCCAGCTGAGTTTGGACAGGTGTTCAGCACCTGAGGACTGTGTGTTTGTCTTTTTTCCAGAAGCTTTCTGCATTAACGCTGATCAAGTTTCTCACTATTTCTGCACTGATTCGGTCTCACGCCGTAGACCTCCCACCAATTACAATCTCTRTACAGTATAATCACAGCAATTTTCTTGCTCTAAAAGCATAAACTAGGAGATGAGCCTGCAGATATCAAGCTGATCACTAGTTCACCATTTGAAAACTAATTGTGCTCTCTGCTGTGGAGTCTTTTTATAAAAGCTTTTAAAACTTAATCAAATCAAGGATTTGAACAAAAAAAGGCATCTGGGAAGACAATTTTTTTTTTTTTTTGGGAAGAGGCCCTGGCACAGCTTGGCTCTAATTTAAAAAATGAAATTTTACTTGGAGCAGGCTGTTATCTTCTTCACTTGCTGTTGTGCTTCAGTGGTCTTGTCTCTGCTCTAAATGAAAGGGTTTTCTTGTGCCTTTAATATCGGTTATCTCATGCATTCAATCAGACGCCTAAACAAAACCATGAGAACAAAAAGGACGAGTTAGACTGAGGAGCGTCCCAGTAGRTGGTGTGGTGAAGGGTGACTGTTTGACTGCTGCCAATCTCTTTCTGCTGCACTTTAGGTGAAGGAAGCAATGAGTGGAACAAACCCACATCATCTTTTAGAAATGATCAAGTCCGTTTAATAAAAAGTGAACTATGAAAAAATATTAAAATATATTTGATTAAAATACCTGGTTTAATTGATTTCTAATATTTTATTGCTTCATTTAGTGAACTTTTGTAAATAATTGTGATGTAC
>NW_013952423.1:948349-952799 GCF_001266775.1 Austrofundulus limnaeus
CTGTAGTTCAACCATAAAATGTTACTTATATTTTTTTTTAATTTACTTTATTTTTAATTTATTTTTTGCAATAGTGATCAATTTTGGCATGTTTATCAAGTTTCTCAGGTAAAAAAAAAATATATTGAGGATGATGATGATAATAGTACTAATATTAATAATGAATATGATAATAATAATGCTAATTATGTGGCTCAATATCTTATTTTATTTTTATTTACTTTTTATTTTTTGCATGCTTCTTCTTGCTTTGACTTTGTCTTCAGCTGTTAATATAAACTGAAAGCTATGGCCTTGAGTTCATTTTTCCAGCTGCAAACTGACAGAGTCCAGTGAAGCAAACAAGCTGACAGGGGAAATTAGCGGATACTCCTCCTAGTTAGCATATGTGTTACCATATGTGCATGTTTACTCATCTTTATTTATGAAAAAAAATCCTTCCCTCTCATAACTGGTTATCAAATTCTCCTAACTGAAACAACACTGAATATAATTGTAATAAAGGTGTCCCAAAGAGCTCGTTGGTTCCAGCTAGAATTCAGCTCATTATAAGCCAACATGAAGCTTTTCTTCAAGCTGTTAGATGCAGATTTCTGTGGAAACTGGGGAGAAAAAAAGACAACAGTACAAACAAGTGCAAGAGAAATATGTTTGCATGTCCTGCTTTGCGATTTACACAAAAAAGTTTGATCCAGATTATTTTTAGCACCATAAAATGCATGAAACTTGAAGTAAAGATTGTACCCATCAGTCAATATTGCACAGAGAGCCGACTCAAAGCTCTCCGCCACTCTTTTCTCAGTCTGCAGATCTGTCAGTGAAATTCTCTCACTACACTGTTTATGTTGTTACATTACTGATATGGTGTCATAAAATAAGTCTGCACTAGATTTTTTTTTCTCTCCGTGTAGAACCTGACGGTCTAAGCTGCTAGTTTTCATTCATTTCCTCATTCCAGTAAAAATGTCCAGTACCTCAGTATACTATAGAATGTATTTAAGTAATGTCACAAACCTAATGAAGTGACTGTGCTGCTGTTTTACATTCATCAAATGAGCTCTATAAAACTCAGCAACAAATTCGATCCGATATAAAAAGTGTTTGAACTGAAGGGTATCCACTGTAGAGACGTAATAAGGTTTTACGACACTTCTTTGAAGAAGTTCCTGACTCTGCCAATAGAAGCAGCACACAAAGAATGTTGATGAATCAGAATTAAAAAAGGAAATTAAAATAATCYACAGCTGTACTCGAACAAAAAATAACAGTTTTGAGGTGTTTTCTGAGCGGCTATTTATACCTCGACTGAGATCTTTGACAAGTTCTCAGCACTGGCGAAGAGATAAAATGTAAGACCRATATTATTGAGAACATATGTTGCTGTTTAGTGGCACGACAAAAATGTTCCTCTTGATTAAACACTCAAAAGACGGACAGTTTCCTTCAGTAGCCTCTTCTTTGTCTCCAGCTTCTTAATCCAACATCTGCTGCTCTGTGCATTCATCTCATTTATGACTAAAACTTTCTCATTTGTTCTGCAAATGACTAAGTTTTTTGCTTTGATAGTAGTATTAAAAAACAATTATGCAAAAAGATTGTCCTGAAAGTGTAAAACCAGAGATTAAATGCTGAAAATAGAATCCATATTTGCACACTTTGTAATGAAACTTTGTACTTAAACAGTATAAATATAACATTGCATCAAATAACTTATTTTTTTCATGAGGGGAAACAAAATAATATTGTTATTCTGGGTAGCTAGCCTGGTCAAAACCAGCCCCTTGTTCGTACAGAGGGTCTGGAACCTCGGTGACTTCCTGCTGGAGGCGTGGCCTCTGTTGAAGTTTAAAATGAGTGAATCTGATTTATCCAAATGCTAACGTTTGGCCATGACTATGTAGTGCGCCAGCTCGATTGTGAAGGAAGCTAAGATAAGAAGCTAACTGGAAAGTGCGTGCGCTGCACCCCCTACTGGGAAAAGAGAAGTACCGAGCCAAACGAGATAGGTGTAGATGAGATCYATCGGAGAAATCCTTGTCTAAGGGAGAAACCCCAGACAGAGACAGAGGAGGGAAGGGAAACTAGATTTGAGCTGAATTCTGTAGGAAGATGAGGGCTAGGCTACTGACATTGGTTGTTTTATCAAAAATACCACATTTTACCATTTGAAAAATGCKGAACTTCGTCATTCTCAGATTTCATATTAATGTTTTATCTGATCCTTAAAGTCCATGTTGGACTGTATAGAAAGACATAATCAGCTGAACACCAGCTGGGTTAAATCACAAAATGACCTAAACTCTGCTAAATGACTACAGAGCTGCTGGTTGTCTGATCTGTGAGAAACCACAACTGTTCCTACAGTAGATGGTAAATAGTCTGAATCCCAGAATGCATCTTGTTTGTGTGYCTGGTTCATTTTCCAGTGTTGAGATGCTCATTAGTTCTGTGTGGCAAAAAAAAAAAAAAAAAAAATCGGTCTTTTAATAAACTACTCAGAAACCTACTAACACAGGCATCCCATGCGGTCAGTTTCCTGTCAGTCTCATGGATCGTAGTATAATATTTACAAGTTATGCTCCCGTGCTTTGGACCCGGCAAGGGAGGAAAATGGAAAATATACATGGCTTGTTTTGTTGGCTGCGTTTGAGTTTCCTTTATTTTCTGCCACTCAGCACTCAGTTTGAAGCTAAGTCTAAAAATGGCACTGATGGGAGTCGGAGAAAGGAAGAGCTAAGCTTCTAATGCACAACATTCTTCCATAAAGGTTTTTTGGCATCCAGGCCTCCCTGAAAGTATTAAGTTCAAAATGAACCTTGGGTTTAATGCATACGTATGTGGCAGGCAGGGAATTGCAGGATTTATTTGCTCCAAATTACAAACAGCCATTTTATTGTTCATTCTTCCTGGTCTTTAAGTTAGTCCCATGTACATCTCACATCAGGATTTGTCTTGTAAATGTCCATTAAAATATACTTTGCCTTTCAGTATTTTAAATAATTTTCTGCCAAAATGAAAATTAGGCAAAATCCAAATGGGTAGAGGAGGCATAACAAGAACATCCTTTGAATAACGAAAAACTAAATGCACYACGGATCTAAAGTTCGACTCGAATTCTCACTAAGTTCTGGCTCTCAGCAGAGCAGAAATCTGGCCCCTTAAGTGAAACTTTGGTTTATTGAATTAAAGCTCTGTGGAGTTGTCTGCCCATCTTTGTAATGAAGTAAACAAGGTGGGCCTGATTGAAATAGGCGACCAGGAAATGACAACTTCAGCAAATCGCACAGCATCAACCGTTTCCCCTAGAGGAAAATTGACAGTTGCCAAAGTGGCCATTATTTTCAAGCAATCAGGTTTTTGAAAAGTGCTGACATCGGGTGAAAATGGCCTCTTATTCAGAGCAGTGTCTCCTGAGCTGCGTGGGACGTGGCCGGAATCTCGCAGATAACACCTCATCCATCTTAACAGCCAGATTAAAGCACAGATGTGGGCACAAGTTAATGTAGCATTTGATCAAATTTAATGGTGGCGTGGTCTCAGAATTTATCAAGCAAATGGCAAATGACTAAAGTTGTTTTTCTCTGCTCGCGGGTTATTAACATAGCAGTTCCCTATGGCATCCAAACATTGCATGGACTGACTAGGTGCAGCATTAGCCCTGAGGCTATGCATCCTGGGTGTGCATCCCTTAACTGTCAAGCTGTCATGTTAAGTAGGGTGCATGCTGAGGGTCTATATTAAGCCTTTCAAAGGAGACAGGGGCTGATTGGGCGAATCCATAGACTGGAGGGATATAATTGTATTTGTGAAACTTGTTGAAATGGTACACAACAAAAACAATTATTTTAGTCTTTATTTTGAAGGCCAAGACCAAAGGAATATTTTATTACCATGCCTAAGTAACCAAAATACTAAATAAAATACATCACTATTTTATAAGTTGGTTGTTTCTCAGCTAATTATCAGTGTAATACTTTGGAAACATCTTGCAGCATTCACTCTGATGTTCTCACTTCTATCTTTGACAGTGTTTTGGGAGAAGAGTCAGTTCTAAAAATGTATAATTGAGGTCGAAGAAGCTTCGAGCTGAGGAACTCTTCCCAGTAGGGATTAGACAAGATAAGCAGCCCAGTTATTGGATTTTGTTTGTTGTTATTTTTGCATTATGACTATATTGACCATTATTCTTTTCACACCAACCTATTTCAGACCCGTCAGTTTTCTTATATTTCTGGTTTAGGATGTCTTCTCATAATTTGTTGTTGTGAAACGAAACATCACAGTAATGCATCAGAGGGACTTTTTTATTCATAATTAACTGCCTCCAAGTCAGTGTTCAGATTGAGTTTGATAGTAAAATCTCTGAACAGTTTTTTTTCCTTTCTCTTTCTAAAAGGTCATGAAAGGTTTTTTTTTTTTTTTTTTACTTAATCAGATGGTAGACTTAAAG
>NW_013952423.1:952962-961067 GCF_001266775.1 Austrofundulus limnaeus
ACACACACACACACACACACACACACACCCCAAGGGGGCTGTGGCCCCACACTTTTTAATTTAAACTTGTTTTTCATTTACCTTTGTTTTCTTCTAATCTATAATTGCCATGCTCTATACAGTATTGTGAAGAGAGTTTTATTCTTTATATTGAAAATGAAAAACTTACGGTGCAAAACAATGTTGAAGAGGGGTTGTATGGAATCATCATTGGTAGTTAGTGTGTTACCTGCAAAAGACAATCACTTCAGTCTCCATTTGGAATAAGGAGGAGCTAAGCTAACTTCTGCTAAGAGAGACAAAAAAACATGTTCTACCTCTGTGTTTACTCCAAATGAAAAACAGAAGAAACAGTTGGTCTGGGCAGCTTAAAATATATGTGACTTTTTGACAATCAAGTTAATTTGGGGGAAAAAAAAAACTTTATTAAAATGGGCTGCTAAAATAAACAGTGCTTGTTTGTTTGTTTTTTGTGGCATTTGTAGTGATGAGGCTTTTATCATTTGAGTTCATCAGTTTTGTCAAAACATTTTACAAGGTGAAGTACTCTGAATCATGAATTTTGTTTTCTTTTCAAAGCTGTGTAGGAGTGAGATGAAAACCGCTGCTCAAAATACATTCCATACTTTCATGTTAATTGTTTCATACAGGCATGTCCTAAACCTCGGGGGATCCCATAGATTCATGAAATCCTGATCATCTTGGTGCCCTTGTCCTCTGTACCATCACAGCTGGATGCACTGTCAACAGTGACAGCTTAGGGCAGAATAAAGTGGCATCGCTGGGTATTTTTAGCGGCCTTGACTGAAAGACCGTTGCACTCTTCCCCCCTGATCCGTCCCCGGGGAGGCGGTGGCTCCCGTTTTCTGCGGCAGCTGCCATGCACCTTCTCAGCACGGAAGAAAACTAGCTGTGTGTGTAGGCATTTTCAGCATGACGGTACTCCAGGGATGGACAGTGGGACAATGTGGCCCATCAGCTCAGATAGCCAATTAGCACAGAGTGATTGACCTACGAAACAAGCATGGCAAAAAGAAAAAAAACTGAAGTTGTCTATGAAAGAAAGGCAGTAATCTTCAGTAGCTGTTTGCCTTTTAGCAGTAAAAGCCAAAATTGTAGAGTTTTAGCTTTTTAGGGCTAGCAGCGTTTCTCTCTGGGAGTTGCTGCCTCATTTATCTTGCAATTGATTTGTATAGTTCCTGTTCACCCCTATTCCTTTGCCTCATGTTGCCCCTTGCCCTTTCATCTGTTGCCATCTTTTTTCCTGTATTTATTTAGCTCTGACACCTCTCCTCCTACTTATGGATTTAGTGTCTGTGCCGTGTTCCCTCTTTGTCAGTCCAACTAGCTCCCCTTACTTTATTCTCCCTCGACTCAGTGTGAAGGGGCCAGCCTTCACCATGCGGGGCTTCATTAAGTCTGCCTGGACAGCCCTCACTTTAGTAATGAGATTTCATTATTGGACAAAAGTGAGAGATCCCAGCAGCATACATCTCCTTTTTATTCGGTCTTATCGGTACTCTGCTTCCTTCCCTGTCCACATGCCTGCTACATATGCTGTGACTCAGCACGCATGSTTTTGCAACAGCTGTCTTTGCAACGCTTTGACAAACAGTAGTCCTTTAATCAAATAAGTAACAATTGCACAGGCTTTTCCCCCAACAATCTTTATTCACGCACCTATTTTACCCTTTTCCAGTGTTGCTCGAGCCACAGATGCATCTCCAAAGCTCGCGCTTGGTTTTTTTTATCACAAATTTGCTCGTCTCTGCGGGTTTCTTCCTCCTCCTCAATTACCTCTGCATGTGAATGTGCAGGAGTTGGTTTTCCAGCCTGAGGCATTTTAGCTTTAGCAATTCATTTGCTGAGGCTCGTCTTTTTTTCTGTCTTTCTTTCTGATGTTTAATGACAGACAATCAATTATGAAGCATATTACTCTTTTAGSTTTTTTAGTCCCAGTGCACTCTGATTGCAGAAAGCATTTTTAAAGTTTTATTTTTTTCTCCACCGCTGTGTTTTGAAAGTCAGCGGCTCAGAGGATGGGACCTCATACAAAGAATCCAAATACAACTTCGTGTCTAGTTTTAGTTGCCATCTTTCTTTACAGTTACTGAGTTTGTGACTTGTTTGAGTTTGGCCACAACTTCAGTATAGTACTACTGGGATAAAAATGTTTTCTAGTTGTCCAAATCTTTCCTTTTTGTTTAAAATCTGGCTAAAAGTGACTTAAAGCATGAAATTTTCAGTCTAATTTGTTTCAGCAACATGAAAACCACCTGCTTAATATTGTGTAGGTTCTGCTTATGTCACCAAAATTGCTCTGACACGTTGGGGCATTCACACAAGCCCTCTGGGAGTGTCCTGTGGTGTTTGGCACCAGGAGCTGGCAGCAGATCTCGTGCGCCCCGTGGGCTACATGGTGGGGTTCAGATAAACRATTTGTTCCAGCACATCCCATGGATCGGGATGTGGGCCTTAGCCATTTTGTCCTGTAGCTTGAGCCGCCTTTTAGGGGCGTAGTGGGGTGCCGGTCTTGCTGCTTCACTGTGGGTGGTTGGGTTTAGGGGTAGTTGGGGGTACCAATGAATGGCAAAAAACCAAGTGCCAACGTTACGCAACTTTGCACTGTAGCATATTAAAAAGGATAACTATTGCATATTTTACTGAAACCTATGTTTTTTTATCTCAAATAATTTTTCAAATCATAATTTGGCACAATGCTGATCTCATCCCTGTATGTCTTAAAGTTTATTGAAGGATCACTGCTGGGGATGTAATGATTCACTCAAGCCCGAACTTCATTTGACTATCGATTCATTCATTCATTCATTCATTCATTCATTCATTCATTCATTCATTCATTCATTCATTCATTCATTCATTCATCCATTAGAGGTGATCAGGCTTTTGTACTTTCTGCCCCAAACCTTTAGAATGGTTCACCTTTTTGAATCCAGCTGAGATTTTTAAGACTATTAATATGYTTAAATTAATCTTTACTCCTTGGCCCTTTAAATATAGTAGAGTTTGAAATTATTTTAAAATTGATGTTTTAWTGTTGTATTTCTTTCTTCTAAATTGATCTTATTTTTTAACATTTGTGTGCTGCTTTGCTGTTTTATTCATTTATTTGGCTGAATTTTGAAGCACTTTGGTCAATTTATGTTGTTTTTATTTTCTATATAAATAAGTTGACATTAGGTTCAGAATTATGATTTTTTGTAGTTATTATTTTTTAACATCAGAACTTCTTTCTTTGTATTAAACTGTGACTGTTTTAGTAACAGCATATAACTTCAAAATGAAAGTTATTGTTGTGACAAAACATTACCAAGTATCAAACCTGATTTGTCTTAAAGCCATAGCGTACTGTTATACAATAATGATGAAATTAATTCTTTTAATTTTATGAATCACTTCTTATTCAAATAACATTATTAGATAAATCAGTAAAACAAAGAAATTTAAGAATTAAGAGTTTACCAAAGTCCCAACCAGGTGATTACATTCCCTCATTGTTGATCAAATATATCTGGAGTGTGTTGCTATTGTTTCAGGAGTTGCATTGACAAAATAGTGTAACAACGTAGTGAAGTCCAAAAATGTGCCTGTTTTTTTAATTGTTTTATTATCCTTGTGCCAATATTTTTTTTTTAAACAGCAGAAAACATTGGCCTAATTTATTGTCTGCCAAATCGATCAGTCTACATCTAAATTGGACCATCTACCAAGGGTTGTTTTTTTTACTGGTGCAGACTGTTGGCCTCAGCCAGGTGTCTCTCAGTCCGCTGGATCCTCATCCCATTACTTTGGAGTCAGAGAGCTCTCCTGATTAATCACTTTAGAAAACCTCCATCTTGCTGATAAACTAATTACATTGTGCATACTGACCATCCGACGTAATCCTGGCTCAAGGTATAAGTCAAATCAATGCACCCACTGTTAATTTATCTCCCTCCTGACAACCCAATAGGCTCTCTGGAGTGAGCCTGCTAATGAGGACTTCCTAAAGGTTAAATAAACAGGGTGGATTTTGGAGGGAGGGGGCACACCAGTTACTAAGTCTTCACAAAGTGTTCTGAGAAGGTAGAGAGAGGGTTTGCATTGCATTTAGGGGTTTCTGCATTTGGTGTACCACCTTTGGTCACTGTAACTGTCAAACAAATGCATGGATCCTTTATATATTTTATCACATTACTTATGTTAATCTATATAKGTATTGTATTGTGATATGGCATCTTTATGCTCAGTGGTGGGCAGCGCTAATCCAAAAATTAGCTCCGCAATTTCTAAAGCGCTTACGTATTTAGGTCCGCAACTTCAAAAGAGCTTATGCCATAGAAATACTAGCAGAAGCTAATTTTAAAGCACAAGTTCAATTTGACACTTACTAGCTGGCAACAATTCATGTACAATATATGCTGCCAACTAGCAGCGTATGAACTCTTTCACAACTTAATTCTACAACCGCCGATTGCTGGGGATGTGATTTCCTGAAACAGACCTTTGGCTCCTGCTGTAAAAATTAAAAAGTTGTTGAGGATTGCTAGTTCGGCTGCTTCTTTAAAAAGTTCTGGAGGATGGCTAGTTCAGCTGCTTCTTTGTCTTTTTCTTTTGTTTGTTGTAGATTTTTCATTAAAGAAGCATCAATAAAGTAATTTTAAAACTGTTTATTGGAAAACTGAAGCGATGCATTCTGGGAACATGACAGTCCAGCGTTTAAACTTTTTTTAAAGGAGCTCCGATTGTAAAGTAAAATAAATCAATATATACAAAATTTTAGTATGGATTGCAAACATTTACTGTTTTTGCTATTGCCTTCCTGCTTACGTAAGCAGACACAAAGCATTTTGGGAAATGAGAACCTTGACCAAGGCAACAGTCAGCAGGATGTATACCTTCCCAATAAGTGTGTTTATCTGGGAGGGGTGCTGTTGGACAGATCACGTGTGTTGTGATTCATTGACAACCATATCTACCGCTGTTCAAGATAATGATGACTGGTAGATAATTAGTTATTAGCGGTACTGCATTTTAATTTTAGAAAGTGCAAATCCGCTTATGAATTATAAAAATTAGTTAGACCGCTAAAGCGCAAATGAAAAATTTAGGTCCGCAATAAGCGGATCTGCGCTTTAGCGGGCTGGTGCCCACCACTGGTTATGCTCATTATTTACTGTAGATTTGAAAGATATTACATTTAGTGCAAGAACTTAAAGGTTTGATTCAGAATAGTTGTAATGGGCTGATATTATTAATGTGCTGCACGCCCTTCAGCAAAATGGACACTTGAGAGTGTGATTAATATGTTGGAGAAGAAAAAAAAAAAACGGTTTTCAACCCACTACTAGGAAAGAAATCCTCTGCATTGTAAATGCTCTGTCCTTCCAAATYGAGTTGGATAAGCTGGTTCCTCATTTGACCTTGTCACGTTATTAATACATTCAAAAGAATCGTCTCTCTTTTCTTTGACGTTTGAGTTTGAATGTTGTTTAAAGAATAGCGAAAAAAAATGTTTTCAGCTGAAATTATGTTCCAATCGGAATAGCACGAGGGAGGGAGGGAATGATATAAACAGCATTAGGCTGGCCACCCCGCTTGCTTTTCCATGAATAAATAACAAATGAGTGTGAATCGGTGGATGGAGACATCAACTCTATTACCATTCTTTTGGCCGCATCCAATATGTGGTGAGCAGAAATGAGAAGCGAATACCTGCATTATGCACTCAATTTTCTGTAAGGCTCCTGGCCTTCTTTCTTGATATTTGGAGAATGGGTTGAATGGAAATTAGAAATTTTCTCTTGTTCTAAAGTAGAACTCTCAGTCATAGTTTAAAATACTTACTAGTGTTTATCAGAGCTTGTTTAAAGTCTTTCACTTTTTTTGTCTTGGTACATCCAGACACAGTTGGTATATATTTGTAGAAGGCTTTGAAAATTTCTCTCAGCTCTTTCAGCTGTCACCTTTTATTACCTTGGCAAACCCCTACAGAGTTCAAAAAACAATGTCACGGCCATGCTGACTTGTGTTTCCCTTCTTGCTGTTTCTTTCATTGTTTATTTAGTCATTCTCAGACAGTTTTCCAGCTAATCCCCATCATGCCCAGCAGGGAATTCGCAGGGGCAGCCAGCCCTACATCACACTGCAAACCCAACACAGAGCTAAAACCCACAGGGTCACAGGTGGGGCTTCGGCTTCTTCATGTTTGTATCCAGGCTTCCCAGCCAGAATCTAAATGTATTTTTCTCAAATTCAGAAAAGCAGTAAATAAGAAACTGCCGGTGCCTGACATTTCCCCCCCACCCAACAAGACAACCAATAAGAAGTTAGATTTCTTGCATCAATAAAAGGAATGTCTTTTGGTAGCAGCTACATAAAGCAGGATGATTGATGTTTGACAGCTAATGTTTGTCTCAAAGTCAGAGATGGACTTGGCCTGCCCACCGCTCTGCTGTGACCTCCTTCTTTAAGGTTCTGAGCTCTCTGCTTGGGTTTTACACACCGCGCTGGCTGCGCACAGCTCTGCTTGAACTTGAAGTGACATTGTTTGTAAAAGATGTTTCGCTGAACAGCCAATGAGATCGCAGCCTGCCTGATCAAATGACCCGAAAGCAAACTGGCATGGAGTGTGTCTTCATCTCCTACATCAGTGGTTAAAGGTGTGTTTAACAAAAATCCTGCCCCCCCCCACACACACACACACACACACACACACACACACACACCCCACAAAAGGCTGAAAGAGATTTTTATAAAATTCTCAAAATAAAATATTTTAGTTGTAGCATAAAAAATGATCAAGAAATTCAGAGACCACTGTGTTTCCCTCATGTTTCGACAATGGTCAGGGACACCATGTGACAAACCATAACGGTACTCAAAAATAACAAACTTGTATCATATTTATATTATTATTAGGTGAAGTATAAGTATTTTGTACTTCTCAGTACAATATGTCCCAACTGAGATTGGCTGCAGTGTTCAAATATTTGACTCAGTATTGCTTTTAGTTTGAAGCTGATATTTCTTGTGCCCACAGTAGGTCTGTGCAATGCCTCAGATTGCTGTGTGTGTGTGTGGGTGTGTGTACATTTTTTAACCTGGTGGGGGACTGTTATGACTATTTTCCTGGTACACACAGCCTGGTGAGGACCCACTGTTCCTATATCGACAAAAGTCCGATTCCCACCAGGGAAAACACCATTAGTGGGTTAGGGTTGGATCTAAAGTGTGCACTGAGTTTAGGCATGACTTGGGGACAAGTGTGTACTGGGGTGGTTAGGTTCAGGGTAAGGTTTCAGGTATAGGCTGTAGAAATGATTGGTAAATGAATGGAGGTTGATGCAAAGTCCCCATGAGAATAGAAGAACAAACGTGTGTGCATGTGTGTGGCACACATGCCGTGATGGATGGAGGTATTCTTCGTTCTGCTCTCGCTGGTTTCGTCCCATCTGCTCCCTCTTGCTTTCATCCATACCCTGCTTTTAGCCTCCGTGCCCCCGCCAGGCTGGACAAATCGTTGTTGTCACTTCCCTCAACTGTAGCGAAATGTATGGCGGCCAAACACAGACGTTAATTAGGAGGCATGGCTTCCCCCGCGATGAAGTTGTTCATTTGCAGTTAGTCTACAGCACGAAGCGCAGGCGACAGCTCCCTGCCTCTAACCCAGGCCGATTCCAGTTTTACCTTCACTCAGAAAAATACTATATTTTTGGGATTGAACTGGAACATTTTAACCATGCCAAGCTGCTGCATGAAGCCATTCAGTTTGATTTATTATAGTTTTCTACCCTCAAACATGTGTAGCAACAAAACACCTGCCTGGTAAATAATTTGAGATGTACTTGACATTTGTTAAAAGTAATTCTGACAGGGAAGCGGGAAAATACTTGGATATATTTGTATTATTTTTTTTGTAAATCTTGCCATTTAGAAATTTTTATTGCAATAATGTAGCAGTTTATCTGCACAATGAACCTCTGATTGAAAAGTTCCACACAAAGTTTTTTTTTTAATTCAGGCGAGAAAAAATGGAACGATTTAAGATTTTTATTTATTTGAATTGCTGAAAATTAAGAAATGCCAGAAAATGAGTTATATAT
>NW_013952423.1:964037-965805 GCF_001266775.1 Austrofundulus limnaeus
CCACTAGCATCCACACCTCCCTCCATGCTTGGCTGGTTCGGGCAGGAATAGTCAGGTGCGATGGAAACCTGTGCCGCTGCCGAGTCCATTCGCACCTCACCAAACTGGCCGCACTTCCAATTCCCAGCTGGTCCTGGACCAAACTCCTGGCCTTCTCGCTCCTCCTCTTTGATTTATTTATTTTATTTTATTTTTACACCTCTGTAGTTTTTTTTTTTCTCTCCTGTTCTACCTTTAATATTGCCAAGCACAGAGAGGAAAGGGGCTTGCCCACTGGCCCATGTCAGGTTGTACTTAAATACGTCTGAAAGCAGAGGAGCTCGACGCGGCTCGGGTCCAGGCTGACAGAAGTCCAGAACAAGTCAAGGATTACCAAGAAAAGACCGTCGTCCATACTAACGTGGAAGAAGCCATGTTTGCAGAACTTTATTTTGAAAGCTTGTTGAACCCGACCTGCTGCAGATTCTACAACTCGATTTTTTTTTTACAGCGAAATACTTAAACTGTGTATTTTTCTACATATTTATCTGAGCTGACTTTGTTTCATTGAAATTCTAAATTCTGTTTTCGCACAACTGCGTGTTCATTGTGTGCTGCAGTAAAGTTTTTAATCGATTTCAGCTGTTAGGGGTCATGTTTTTTCACTAGTTTAGTCTGGCATTATCTGTAGCAGTGAATCACTRATGCCTGAACGACTGTCAGTCCAGTTATCTTAGATAAAAAGAAACAAGATATTCACTTAGCAAGCCTGTCTAGGAGTTGGCAGCGGTCACGTCAGATCCATCCTGTGGAGGAGTGAGTCGAATCCCCGGTGCAGCTCATTTTAGATTTTTTTTATTATTGTATTTTATAATCCACAAGTACATTTTATTAGCTGTTGTTTTTTTTTAAGGGTGTGAATAAATGCATCTCGGTGGGCGTATGAAAAGCACCCGGAGACAAATGAGTTACTCAGGCAGAAAAACACAGAAGGAAACTGTGCGTTTGGGTGAAAAGCAATTCCCTCTTGCCGTTGGAGAAGGGAATAATTCTTGGATGCGGAGCAGCGAAAACATATTTAACAAATGATTTCATAAGAGCAAGGCGAAATAAAGAAATGAGCAGAGGCAAGTAACAGATGACACAGATGTTCCACCCTGATTTTTCATCTGAGTGGGAGCATCCCGTGGATGTCGGGGATCCTACATGGCCATTAGTTATTTAGCATGGGTACACACAAACATACTGAAGCTGGGGAGAGGGAAAGCACTGCCAGCACTGTAGTTGTTCAGCAATGAGTCATTTCTGCTTAAAAAAATCAAAGAGTAACTAAATCCTGAATAGAAAGTCCTGCAGCCAGATGCAGAAATCCTTTTTACTGAGACTGAAACAGTGCAGCTCACAGAAGAATGCAGAGCAAATATTTGGACTAAATTTAGGAGTTTCTGTTTGTTTGGTTCTAAACATTTTGATGGTGTTCTTTTTATGTTCTGCTTTGTCCTTCTTCTGTTCTACTTCTGTTCTAAGACCTACATTTCATCCTAAGGTTTGTCCTAAATATAAAATTACTTTCACATGAACAAAATAAAGAATGCATCTATAGTTAGTTGTTTAGGAGTTCATTTGCCTGGATGAACTAAATATTCTTTATATATACAGCGGGTAAAATAAGTATTGAACATGTCACCATTTTTCTCAGTAAATATATTACTAGAGGTGCTAATGACATGAAATTTCCACCAGTTGTCAGTAACAACCCAAGTGATCCATACATACAAAGAAATCAAAC
>NW_013952423.1:969475-974269 GCF_001266775.1 Austrofundulus limnaeus
TATTAAATAAGAACTAGATTTAGTCAATTTAAATACTCAGAGACAATTTTGGTTCAGGTCATCCAGAATTGTACCATCCTCTAGTAATAATTCCTTCAGGCAAAATATGGTTATAGGTCTTATTTCTAAGTCAGTCTCCAGATGTTGTGTTTAGCAATAACTGTCATATTGTTTGTAGGCTGAGGAGTGTTTTCTATTGTATCTCACACCTGGTTTATAACCCCCCTCACCCCCCTTTCATAATGCTTTCAGATGGGTTAGTTTCCTGTGCAGCAGCCTCACGTTGAGCCTTCGGTGTTTTTCTGCAGCAAACTGTGGCACTGCAATGACGAGCACCCAGTGGAGCAGCTCTCTGGGGCCTCCACATAAAAGACTTTGAGCAGCTGTTCTACCATTTTGCGGCTTACCAGCTCGCTGTGTTCTCCATCACCCTGCACCTCTCTCCCACTCTCTCATTCTCCTCCGTCTCTCCCAATCTCACCTAGGGGTGTGATTAGCAAAGTCAATTAGCGCACACTAATCAGGCTAGAACACAGACTGACAGATGTAGAATGCCAAAAAAATCACTTTTTGCTACTAACTTTTTTATTTCCCCAAGTGATTTTCTTAAATTAGTAGAGACTTGCCACAATTCATCATTGGGGTAATTGATGGTGTGTAATTCTTTGTGTTAAGTTGTGTTGTTTATTTAAAAAAAGTGAACTTACATGTTAGCCTTTATGGGCTGTTTAATGTTAACGTTAATAATTAGTCTAGCCATCTGGAATAAAAAAATGTGGATAAAATTAATTCTAACTTCTCAATGATCAGATAATACAGTATGTAGCTGTTTAAATCATATCCTGTTTATACCAGTTCACTTAGCAGATTTGTGATTTGTCAATCATGCCAACATGTTTAGGTGAAGGCTGTGTGCTGGCTTCTCACTGAGTTGCTTATTTTTTTTTTTTGCTAAATGTCTGTATTTCATACACACAAAGTAATACTATTAGCATCTACTTAGCAGTAGCTAATACAATTTGTAAGAGCCATTAGAAGTTGCTAATGGCTCTCACAAACTGTACTGAGGTCATGCAATCAATCAAGTGCAAAGAAAATCCCCATTTGTTGGCCTACCATCACATGAAATAGAAGATGTGGTGCTGTGTTACACACTGCTRCTGTCCGTGAGCCTGTGAGGACAGAACTGGAAGGAAGGCACAGACACTTGTTTGTAACTTTATAGTACCAACATCTTTTGCATGAAATTCCAGGTGAAATTGTTGCAGTCAAAGAAATTCTCAAGTTTAATGATTGCTTTGAAAAACGTTGGATTATATGGCTGTGCTAATCTTAAATTCATCTTTTGCTTTACTATAAATGTTTGTAACAGTTGGTGTAGCAGTATTTGAGACTAGTCCCAAGGCCACTTTTTGATGGTCTCAATCTTGTCTTTGACATTAAGRGCTCTGGATTTTATTTCCAGACCACAACTGTGGAAATAGTCTTGGACTTGCATTAGCCTAACATAAGTCAAATTAAATGTGTTATATATACAAACTCATTGTGAAAGGTGTTGTTTTTGCACTCTAAAAATTGACGTGTTTAATTGACTCAACCAAGTCATGTCAACTTGTTCCACTAAACCTACTAGTGTAAATATGAGGCAATACAAACGTTCTATTTAAAGGAAAATATGTATATTGTCTCAATTTACTCAACTTCGTTTAATGGAACCAGTTTGGTTCAGTAAATTCAACAGTTTATTTTTAGAATGTGTGTAAAATTACTTTTTATTCATGATTTTTGTCAATAGTTTTATGATTTAAGTATTTTTGTCATCAGTGGAATTTATTTTGACCAAAGTCTTTTTCTGTGTAGTTAATTTTTAAGTACTTTACAGACCTCTGGTGTTATGTGGTCCTGACTACAACAGTAGTAAAAGTACTAAAACAGAACTGTTGGAAAGTCCAATGTGTGGGATTTTCCTAACCAGCTAATCATAGGAAACTAGATCTTTGATTTAAAAAATGGAGTTGTCATCACTAAAAAAGACAATACAGTGATCCTTGTGTCACATCACATAATTTTTCTTATCTAGCAGTGCTTGTTGGAGTCTTCTGAAAACACAGCAAGATAAGGCATTATTCTTAATTATGAAAAAATAAAAACATATATGTATTTTTCTCGTTGCTGTAATCCAAAATGAAATCTTCCCAAGAGTAAGGGTGCTCATACCATGTGTTGAACACTCCCAGTTAAGTTCCACGCTGGCAGAAAGTGAGTGGCTGGCGACATGATGTGACACTATGCATCACACACTGTTTATTTTGGCCAAACGTGGAGTTGGCAGTGGTGCGTGCTACAATCCCAAAGTGACACATTCTAAAAGAAGAGCTAAACCAAAATATTTGTAGATGATAAAGCAGGAAGCAACTGCAGACGGTGATGTTCTTGCATTAGGTCTAATTCCGGCACCATGTTGCTACTTCATTAAAATGCCATCTCTCCTATTTGCTGCATGAGTAAAAGCTTTCATTTTGATTTTATTTATTACCTGTAAAATCAGCACAGATGCCAGCAGCAGGAAAGCAGCTTGGTGACATTGGCAACAGGAATGAAGTCTGCACCAATTGCATCATAAAGCCCAATAAACACTATTTTACTCAAAACTCTGGATATTTTCTGAAGATGCTGCGTGTGAGTGTTGACTCTGAATGCACTGGACCCTGAAGTTTATCCAGTCGATTCTCCAGCATGAGGAACTCTGACTGAATCCATCTGTGATTAGACACGATACAGTAATTCTCAGAAAAATCACTAAAGTCTGGACCAATCTCATCTGTTATTGATATTTGYTTTATTGAATTCTGGGCTGAAGTCACCAGCGGTGTTCTGAATCTCACACTAGAGTTTGAAATGGAGACAGATTTTTGTAATGCAAGTTTAAAGTTCTTGCCAAAATGTTGTTACTTAATTAGTCAATTTGGGAAGCATTGACTCATAAAACCAAAACCTTAAAAAATAACCTTGTAATTTTATACTTACTTATTTTGTGTCCAAAACGTAGGTGCAACAGTACAGAAGCTATGGAGCCCACAAGGGGACATGGACGATTTTTTTCTTCTGTGATCTCACGCAATATGTTACCTTGCAATATCTTTGCGTTACCATGCCATACTTTTTGCGTTACCTCGCAAAACTTTTTTGTGTTACCTCGCAAAATTGTTTTGCGTTCCCACGCAAAAGTTTGTTTTGTATATGAAGTGAATTAAATCAGACTTTTATTTTGAAATATCCGGTTACCAAAACAGGATGTGTCGCCACAGTTCGTGAAATTGACATTGATGTGGCGTGGCTGCACTGTGTTAAAATATCGGCATATGATATACTTCTATGCGTGGTTGTGTGATATATTCATTCTGAAGCTGAATTAAGGTAGTAGGCTAACTCGCTAATGGTGAACACGTAAATGTGTTAAAAAACCRRCAGGCACAACAGTGATAAACGACTTTTGTGAGGTAACGCAATACTATTGCGTGGGAATGCAAAAGAAAAAAAATCTCCCATGTTCCCTCGCGGACTCCGTGAGAAGCAATGGGCAACAGAAAATATACGTTTAAGGAGGACAGTGGTTATTCATAGTTGGTGCTTTTATTTTCTCTTCGGGGCTGATGTAGTTTGATAATAAATGCTRATCACTTAGCCAAACCTTCAGCACTTTCGAAGCCCTCAAGATGATCCAGCATTTTAAGATTAAACACTCAAAACAGTCTTCATAATTTGTGACGGATTTCCTCRTTTAAACTCATTGCTGCTCAGAACTTTGTTACTTGAAAGTGAAAGAGGCATGTGTTTAATTTGGTTGTGAGAGTTTAGTGCTTTGTGCAAAGTTAATGCTTAAATGTGTTCCTGCAAAGCCATGTAATCCTTTATGTGATCACGAGAGCATGAGGTTTGAGGCTTGGAAATGATGTGGATTGGGTAATCCCCAAGGTCTTACTGCACTTGCAAAATGAGAGACATCCCCTATGGTCTTTGCATGTGGTTAGATAATGATGTCTTCCCCACACATTGCTCTGCTTTCCTCATGAATTAAAAAGTAGATGAAAAGTTGGTTTGATGTTGGGGAGAAAGAAAAAAGCTCTCATCAGCGAAGAACTTAGAGTCAAAATTTGGAAAAAAAAGTAAGACAGAAATCTGAAACAAAGTTTTGACAAATGAAGAGCTATGTTTGTTTTACTTTAAAGCACATACTTAATACTTTGATTAAAATGCTGCTTTGTCTTTTTTAACCAGCACCGGCATGCAACAACTGTTTCCTTAATGCTGCGATGTTCCTATCAGGTTGAAAAAAGAGCAACTGGACTTTTTATTTTTTTTCAATATTGAAGATGTTTTGCTTCTCATCCACTTCTGAATTCAGAAGCATTTTGAATTCTTAAAGCTGCTTAGAGCTAAACATCTTCAAGTATCAGAAAAGAAAGTCCAGTTGTCTTTGAATGGACTTACAGTTTCCTATCAGGCCTCACACACACATAGACATGGACAATATAAGGGTGCAGTGCTTATTTTAACTCCACCGTTGTTGCCTGTCATGTTGAATGTTGGGTGATCATGTAATTTCCTGTCTGCCAGCCAAATATCTTGTGAACTAGTTCTACAGAATTTATTACAACTCTAAAATTCAATCCCTTGTATGTAATTAAAGATTACTTTTAAAGTCTTCTGTATTTAAAAATAAGTTGAAAGAAAGCTTCTAATGTACTTTGATTCTTGAACTGTGTTTAATTCTGTTTGTGTTCAGGTAAAGGT
>NW_013952423.1:974656-984023 GCF_001266775.1 Austrofundulus limnaeus
TACAATTTTTTGCTGGGGCTTATTGGCTGGCTAAACAGAGGTCACACACTGCCCACAGGCCGCCAGATGCCCATCGCTGGTCTGAGAAAAGCTAGTTTAATTATTAATGAGCTAAATAACTAGAATTTGGTTTGTGCTGTTCAGCATTGTGCTCATCTTATTTTTTAAGGCTAGAAATCAGTCCTACTGGATCCAAGATTTGGGAAGTTTTTTTTTCTCCATTTTGATTTTTTTCCCCTCAAAAACATCATTAAATTTGTCCACTGGTGAGAGTAAAAGTCATTTAKTGGCCAACATGGCTTGAAAAACCCCACTAAGACACTAACACATTTCGTTTAAAAAGAGAAACACATTTGGCGTTGGCCACCAGAAAACTCTGGTAGCCCAGAAATTTTAATAAAGTGAACTGGACTCGTGTGTCAGATGTTCCGATTATTTTTTGATAGGACACATTGTAACATACATTTTTAAAATGGTGCTGGAGCATGAATTTGTAAGCGGTAAAGAGACCTTCAAAAGTGAACCCGAGTGAGTCGTTAAAATGACAAAGAGGAGCTTTTAATGATGGGCCGGCCTGCCAAACTGTGCTTTCTCTCCATCCTGCTGGATAAAACAAGTTGTCTTGTCACAGTGTTGCACTTCAGGAAAACAATTTACCTTGACTTATGGTCTGGCTTTCGTCATTTTTTTTACACATGGGTGGGGAGGGTGGGAGTTGCTCCCTGACAGCTGTAGACTTTCTGCGAACGGTAGAACTCCTCTTCAACAAGTTTCTTTTAAAGATGAAAGCGCCGTGTGCCTTTATCCCACTTCCATATTTGATACACAGCCAGGGGTTGTGGCTCTGTTCTTGTTTTAAAGTGATGTTGTGTCATTTGATCTTGGCAGATGCAGAGACTTCTGAGGACTGATTGGGTTAAAAAGAAAAGGCTGTGACAAGCACAGTTTGACACTGTGCTAAAATATGTGCCTCTCCGCTTTGAAGAGACAATTAACATGGGAGCCAATTGCTGTTGCCTTTTTGTCTTTTCTGTCCTGTCACAACAGTGGCCTTACATCTTTTTATAGTGTAGGGCTCAATTAGCATTACCCTGACTGGAGCAAATGTGTAAAAAAAAGTTCACATTCAGTGTCAGTCTGTGCTTTGGATTGGCAATAATGACGTAAATTGATGGCAATATGACTTTTTTATTTTATTTTATTTTATTTTTTGGCAAAGCCTCTGCCATGTTTTCTCCACGTCTCACAATTAACCTCACTACTCTCTTCTAACTTGTTTCTAGTTTGGTCCAAAGCAGAACTCATTTGTCTGAAGCTATTTGTCAGCGAAGCCCGAGGTAGCTTGCGTGACATGGAGGGAAAAGTAGGGTAAAGTTTAGAGCATCAAATCGAAAAAAAAAAAGAAAAAAAAGGAGGACACATCCTATTCTCCCCAGTAATTAGCTCATGCCCACATATCCACTTTCACCTAAAAGTTTCTAAATCTGCGGATTGGCCTCATTAGAGGAGTAGGGCACCGCAGTTGGGAATGTGTGATCAATAGCCCAAACAGAAAGCAGCCTCCATGCTGATCACTTGCTAAATCCCTCTTCTGATTGTAGTTGTTGTTGGGCACCGGCGGAGCTAACTCAGTTGATTAAATATCCACCTCCCTACCCTTCGTTTTTCCTCCCATCTCTGCAGGCCTGAGTGATTGCCTGAGATGGGGAAGAGGAGCTTATGGAGGGAGACGGAGACTGATAGAAGAATAAAAGAAGGGCAGAAAGGGGGAAAGATCAATTGTGGATTTAGCTGAGAGCACAACTTGGCAAGTGCATGCAACCCACAGCAGATAATATGATTATCTCGGGAGAAAAGACAAAACAAAGTGCCCCACCTCACTGCATTATGCAAAGGAAGATGTAAGAGGAGTCTCGTCTTCTATACAGACCTTAATTCAACAATATTTACCGGAYGCTATCCTATTTTTATTTATTGTTTATCTCTGCCACCAGCTTAAGAAATATTAATAAAAAATTTGGAAAACTAATACTATGGTCTGGGGTGTATTATGTGTTGAGGATGACAAGAATGCAGTGGAACTGTACATTATTTGTCAGTGGGAGTGAAAAATATGAGAAGCTGGCACATCAATCAAGGATGCCGTTTCAACATGGCAGTATTGAATGCTGTGGATTAGCCACCCACTGTGGGAATCAGCGAGGAACAAATAAATGCATGAAGGGGTCCCCCCCCCCCCCYTTATTCGTCTGTCTTTTGTCCGTACTGTCACTGCACGCTTCAAAGTACTTATCAGCTGAWGAATAGCAGATTGTACTTCTAGCTTCTACCTCGTGTCATGGCTGTTGTTCTTATGCTGACAAAAAGATAATAAAAATGAAGTTTTGTGCAGAGAACAGGGATGGAAAAGATGAGACACAAACTTTTGTTGATTTTATTCTAAATGGTATGACGCCAATGAAAAGTTAGCCTGGTTAAAAATCCTGCGTTCTACGGTTTGCTTCATGCAGAGGGTCCAGACTAGAGATGTGGCATTCATGAATGATCCAAATCTTTTCAGGAACTATTTAGACTTTTTCTTGTTTCACACTAACCAAGGAACCAAGTCGTGGGCAGTAACAAGACATTTGTAGTTTGAAGTGGTGGGCAGCACTAATCCAAAAATTAGCTCCGCAGTTTCTAAAGCGCTTATGAAAATATTTAGGTCCACAACTTCAAAAGCACTTATACCATAGAAAAACTAGCAGAAGCTAATTTTAAAGCACAAGTTCAATTTGACACTTACTAGCTGGCAAAAATTCATGTACAATATGTGCACAAAACTGTCAACTAGCAGTGTATGAACCCTTTTATAGCTTAATCTTACAACCTCCGATTGCTGGGGATGTGATTTCCTGAAACAGACCTTTGGCTCCTGGTGTAAAAATTAAAAAGTTGTTGAGGATTGCTATTTCGACTGCTTCTTTGTCTTTTTCTTTTGTTTGTTGTAGATTTTTCATTAAAGAAGCATCAATAAAGTAATTTTAAAACAGTTTATTGGAAAACTGAAGTGATGCATTCTGGTTACATGACAGATTTGATTTGTGATGGGAAACGAAAGCACGGAGTACAAGAAACTATCTTCACTTCAAAATAAGAGCTAGGATTTTAAAAATTTCCATGTAGTTGCTCCAGTTGACCACTAGATGTCTGTCTTCATCAGCATAACATCTTTAAATCATTTCTGAGTCTCTAAACCCGTTGGCCGATTGCTTCGACCAATCATGACAAGTATTGAGCTCCAGCGTTTAAACTTTTTTTAAAGGAGCTCGGAGTGTAAAATAAAATAAATCAGTACATACAAAATTTTAGTATGGATNGTTCTACGGTTTGCTTCATGCAGAGGGTCCAGACTAGAGATGTGGCATTCACGAATGATCCAAATCTTTTCAGGAACTATTTAGACTTTTTCTTGTTTCACACTAACCAAGGAACCAAGTCGTGGGCAGTAACAAGATATTTGTAGTTTGAAGTGGTGGGCAGCACTAATCAAAAAATTAGCTCCGCAGTTTCTAAAGCGCTTATGAAAATATTTAGGTCCACAACTTCAAAAGCGCTTATACCATAGAAAAACTAGCAGAAGCTAATTTTAAAGCACAAGTTCAATTTGACACTTACTAGCTGGCAACAATTCATGTACAATATGTGCACAACACTGTCAACTAGCAGTGTATGAACCCTTTTATAGCTTAATCTTACAGCCGCTGATTGCTGGGGATGTGATTTCCTGAAACAGACCTTTGGCTCCTGGTGTAAAAATTAAAAAGTTGTTGAGGATTGCTATTTCGGCTGCTTCTTTGTCTTTTTCTTTTTGTTTGTTGTAGATTTTTCATTAAAGAAGCATCAATAAAGTAATTTTAAAACAGTTTATTGGAAAACTGAAGCGATGTATTCTGGGTACATGACGGATTTGATTTGTGACGGGAAACGAAAGCACGGAGTACAAGAAACTATCTTCACTTCAAAATAAGAGCTAGGATTTTAAAATTTTCCATGTAGTTGCTCCAGTTGACCACTAGAAGTCTGTCTTCATCAGCATAACATCTTTAAATCATTTCTGAGTCTCTAACCCCGTTGGTTGATTACTTCGACAAATTATGACAAGTATTGAGCTCCAGCGTTTAAACTTTTTTTAAAGGAGCTCGGAGTGTAAAATAAAATAAATCAGTACATACAAAATTTTAGTATGGATTACAAACGWTAACTGTTTTTACTGGGATGGGGAGCTCTAAACATTGCCTCCCTGCTACGTAAGCAGACACAAAGCATTGTGGGAATTGAGAACCATGGCCCAAAGCAACATTCAGCAAGGATGTATACCTTCTCAATAAGTGTGTTTATCTGGGAGGGGTGCTGTTGGACAGATCACGTGTGTTGTGAGTCATTGACAGCCACACCTTCTGCTGTTCAAGATAATGATGACTGGTAGACAATTAGTTATTAGCGGTACTGCTAAAGCGCAATCAAAATGTTTAGGTCCGCAATTAGCGGATTTGCGCTTTAGTGGGCTGGTGCCCACCACTGGTAGTTTGATTTCTTTTATTCCTCATATAATATTTATTTTTTCATCCTTAAATAGCTCCCAGTTGTCATGTCAGTTTTTGCAGATAATTTTGTTGCATCAGAAAATTATGATGTCATGTTGTGGTAAACTTTGTAGTTAAAGGAACCATGATCAATCTGTATGCTGAATAGCTGATTTTTGTTTCAATTTTTCCAATGTCTTCATTCATTTTTGGCCAACATGCTGTTAGTGTTAGTATTTCATTCAACAGGGTTAAAAGCTACTCCGTTACCTTGCATTTTGGTTTAAGTCATCAATAAAAAAAAATTTCACCATTAAATCCATTCTAGGTGATGATACCATGACCAAGAAAAGTTGAATAGCCACATCCAGGTTTTAACATAATCCACGCCAAAGTAAAAGTGGTTGGAAAAACATTTGATAAGCCTACGTTGGTATTAGAAGAGTAGTGTTGCTTTGAAATCTTGTGGGAGATGAGTGTTTGCTGGAAGCTTAAAGTGTAAAATGTGAGTGAGAGTGGAGAAAATTGAAAAAGCTGCTTTTGTGTAACAAAATATCATGTAAGACTTTTCAAAGCTGTCAATAGACTACCTTCAGGGGATTGTATATCTAAAGATACGCCTGGTTGAGCTACAGATGAATGTAAATACTCATATCCGCACACTTGGCTGTGCAAGACTTCTGCAGTGAAACTCTTTGACCGGCATCACTGCTGCTTGTCGAGCAGGAGAAAAAAAAAAAGGTCCAATGTCAAAGCTCATTGTCCTGCAGAGGAATGCTTCAACAGCAGAGACAGCTGCTGCAAACAGTAAAATAATAATGCTATTAAAGTTCACCCTTCTTGTCCTTTCTTCAGTTTCTAGTAGCTCTAGCTTTGTAGACTTTAGTTTCAACCTATCAAGACGGCTAACTCTGAAAGTCTCATGCAAATAAATGGGAATTACATGCATATCTTTTAGTTGCTGTTGGAAATTCAAGCAGGCTTTCGATATCTGAAGATACTGCCTAAAATGTTGCCAAATCAGACAAAATTCTAGGTTTCTACTTTACTTGTCCCAGTTTGAAGCAAATAGAAGGCTTTCAATTTTCTGCAGATAATTGCTCAGTGGTATTATGTTACCACTGTTAGTCAAAAGGGAGTTTATTAGGATTTCTAATTTATTAGGATTGCCATGCGAACGGCAACCTATCACTATCCACTCCTAGACTGGACTCTTTATTATTATTTATTCGTCTTCCAATTGTTTTTGGTGGTTTGGTGGGGGATCCGCCCCTCCTCTGTCCCTTTTACTAGATTTTGGATGTTATTGGTGGTTTTCAGGTGTTTTCCATCCTCCTACGCCCCTTTCACTTGGTTTTTGTTTTGTATGTTCTTTGTGGTTTTGAGTGGTTTTTGGCCCTTCCAGGCCCCATTTACAGGGTTATTGATGGTTTTGGGGAGTTTACGTGTGTTCTCAGCCCTTCAAGGCTATCAGTACTGCTGCCAAACTAAAAACCCTACATTGCTGACACACCTAAAATGTTACATTTACCATGACTCAGCACTTTTTGACACATTTGCCTGAAATTTGGGATGGTATAGTTCATCACGGTGATCTCCAAACTACTATATATTCATTTCTTCAAAAGAAATTGTTAAAAGGAGTTTGGCACGTGGCAATCCTCTCATAGTTTCTCCAGGAACTATTCTAGTTTTTAAATACTGTTGCAAATTTACAAAAAACTTTCATTAAAGCAACCCGTTTTTCTCCAGACTTGACCAAGTAACTTTATAGMGTTTTTAGGAAGATATTTATTTGAAAAAAAAATTAACCAGTGCTTTATTATATGTTCTTTGTTACCCTTTACAGAAAACAGCAAACTCTGTTTTTTGTGCGTTGCTTTTGCACGCATAACTTGCTGCTTCTTCAGATTTTCTCAGTGACTGCTGAGTAAAATGTTGGAGGGTCCTCTTGTAAGACCACCAAAATCAAAGGTGGATCCAATCTTTGCTTGCCCTGGCCCTTTTTTTCTTTAAGASCTAATGCCCTTTGGTGCTGGAGGAGACATTTAGACCAAATATTATACTCCAGCTGAGGGCGAGCGGGTGAGAACAGAATATAGACTTCTGTCTGAAATGTGTCTCGAGCGCTGTCTCGAGCTGTCGCTCTTTCTATCACGTAAAGGAAATGGAAGCTGCTCGCTGGAGATAAGCCGCTCCTTGCTTGTGAATTGCAACTGTCACTGTCAATATGCAGCGACGTTTCGGTATCCATTTCTCCGTGTCTCGTCATTGGCAGGAGTGACAGGTAGATTGGATGGAAGACCTGCGAGCTGGGACGGGTCACCGATTTGAGCGTTTCACCACGGGCGAGCTGGTGTCAGCCTGCCGGCCATTGGCATTCACTCACACAGCTCCGTATGCATGGAAAACAGGCCTGTGAAGTCAGACAAGACTGAATACATGCATTTTTTCCCAAAATGCTTTGGAAAGCATCAGGATATATGAATAAGCCACATCTTTGAAGTTTTTTCCTTTGACCTCTTTATTGTTTCGTTACAAAATATGGCACTAAAGATGATTATATTGCAAGTAATATAATTATGTTCTGACAGTGATAATAATTAGGTTTAACATTGGGAAGCATCTAAAAAAGAGTTGTTTTTCATAAATTAGTTTCAGATAAAAAATAGATTGTATTTAGATGATGATATTTTAATATAGACTAATGTACACTTAAGTGTGTAATTAGATAATGAAAGATGAATACATCATACGTATGAAACACATGCCATCATGCTAATAAATTCATTGCATAATTGACTTTGTAGCACATTAACATCAATGTGTGCCGTTTGACAAATGAGGCCCATTTTATTTAAACAGCACACCTACCAGGCAGCAGCCAATTACCCTCCTGGGTCCAGAACGCAGGCATTTGCTCTTCACTATGTTTTGACAGTGCAGTGCTATATCATAGTTAGCCCTGCAGACACACTCGTCGTATTTGATCCCAAACACAAAAGCTGTCAGTCAGGTCAGAGGCTCTGACATTGTCTGCGAAACTCAGCCATATCACCCAGCAAAATGGGATGTGGGTTTGATGTTGTGGTGGGTTTTTGCAAGGGAGGATGGGGCCTCAGAAAGACCCCTCTGTCTCTGTCGTGTGGTGACATAAGAAGGATGCAGGAGGCCTTAGAAAATGGCACAGCCCTGAAAGCAAATATGTAAAAATGACTGAAACAGCATTCCTAAAAAAGAAAAAAAATATATCTCCTTTGGCGTCAATGTCAGATAAGCATATTTATAATAGTTCACACATATATAGCATAAACCTTTTTTTATTTAATGTATAATAATCTGTTTCTTTGATCTTTTAGTAAATGCAAAGGAGGCTACTTTAAATTGATGAAAGAATCTGAACGTCTGTAAACGGATTAGCAGGACTGCAACCCATTTACAGCCCTGCAGGAACAGCATCATGCTTAAGAGTGTTATTGATGTAAAATCCTTTTATCACTGCCGTCACCATGAAAGGTGGACAACCATATAATCGTCTATGTCTTTGTGTTGATCTGTTAGTGAAATATCTCTTGAACTACTGGATACATTTGAATAAAAAAAATCTCAGAATCGAATTAATGGATGCACACCTATAGCTGGATAATTAATGAACTGAACTGAAGATCCAGTCTTGTTTTTCACACTTTTGTGCTGTCATATAGTTTAAACAGAGGAAAAGAGTCGGTGTGTCTTATCAATACGAGGCCTTTCTGTYTGTATAAACAAAGTTTACGTTTTAATGTCTAACGTAAAAGTTACAGCCTCCAGGGGTGTTGATTCATCATTAAATCGAGTAGTCTCTCCCTTAGATCAGTCCGGGACAGACTGGGATGTTAGAGGGGATTGTTATTGTTTTTGTTCTGATGAGGCAAAGGCCTTTTTTGCTCAGACCTGCTGCCGACTGCTGTGGGCTGCTAATGGAGTCAGAGATTTGGAATAAAGTCTTCTAGAAGAGAATTGACTGATTTGCCCCTTTTTTTTTCCAATTTATTGATCACAGTTTTCCTGTGGTAGCTGRGAGTAGTCCATGTTCTTTGAGTACTAATAAATTGCAAAAAGTTCTTTGTTTAAACTTTGACATGTAGGGTAGTGGGTGACATTCAGTCTTTCAGGGATATAGTTTTGATCACATTGTTTAGTAAATGTATCAAGATTTTTTGTATATTTCTGTTTCAAACATTGTACAGATGAATACATACCCAGATTGGGAATAACTGGATTGGTAAACAGTCACATACAAAATATTTAAACCATGAATTAACTAAAGTAATTATCATATAAATACTGGCACTACTAACTGTGAGGTACCACTGTCAGTGTTTATGTCAAAAACAAAGACTTTGTTGAAATACAACACACTATCATCAGTCTACTCATCCATTAAAGGGTTTCTTTACATTTTTTAGTGTACTTCATCTTTTATTTGTAAAGCTGTAAATACTTAGAATATGAAACCAAAAGTCATATCCTTGTTATGTACTTATGCAGTATGKAGGCAGCTTTTATTGCTGTGTATAAAGATTTCATCCCCTAATGATCTTTATGCCCGCTTCCCCTCCTCTACCTGTGTTCTGTTCGAGCCATAAACCGGTTCGCTTCATAAGATATCTGATGCAAACTAGCTGTGGCAGTCCAACTTAAGGTCAGCCAAGGAGACCCGCCGCCCGAGGCGGGAGGAAGGGAACAACTGTTAACGTGGAGAGCATGGAACTGTGTGTGTGTGTGTGTGTGTGTGTGTGTGTGTGTGTGTGTGTGTGTGT
>NW_013952423.1:985223-994620 GCF_001266775.1 Austrofundulus limnaeus
ATAATTATATTTCCGTCCAATTCTAATACAAATTTTTAGTGAACGTTTACATTGTCGCAAAAAAAAAGCAAATTAGGCGTATTTCCATTTATTGGTTTGGCCATTAACTTGGAAATTCTAAATACCAACTCAAGCGGGCATAAACGTTATTTATTTATTGATTTATTTATTTTTTGCTAAATTGAGGACCTTTTTCTGAATTTTGCTGTTTCTATCAACCTTTTCTAATGCGATATTTCAAAATGTGCTTTAAAAAATTGTTCATGGAAACATGGCTAATAAGTGACAGCAAATAGTGTGAAACAAGAAAAWGTCTAAAAAGTTCTTGTCAAATCAAATTCTTAAAAAACACAGTCACYATCTGCATAAAGAAACACAGTTTACATTTAGTTATATAGAATTAAAAAGATGCAAATATATATTTACATAGAATTATGTAGAATTAAAAAGATCCAAATAAATTACTTTATTCATGTAAAAATGTTAGTTTCACTACACCGCACCTAACAATGACTCAGCACATTAATTGGCTCAGCAGTTTTATTTTCTTGTATGTTTTATTTTTTTTTTGTCATTTTCTTTTGATGTTTTCCAGCATCTGACAAAACGCATCAGAGTTGCTTTAAACTCTGCCCTCAGCTCAGTGCATTAATGGTTTATGTTACTCCTTTGCATTTAAAACTTTACAGCCATCGATCGGAACATAACAGTGTAACTTTATAGTTCTGCCGAGGCTGAAACATCACCAGTTAGCAGTCGTACAATATACTTTTATGAACACAGTCAGCGTTTGTTTTGTTCCTGCAGTAGTGTACGATTTACCGAGTCAGCATTTTGATGAAGCCTAAAACCAAAACAGATATTTTACCTTTGTGTGACTGGGGTTGCGGGGGGTTTAAAGACACAATGATGGAGTCATTTTTTTTTATGCTTTACTACAGAAAAACTTAACTGGGTGTTTGTTTTCAATTTTTATTTCTTTCCCCCACCTTGCTTGTGCATATGTGGCATTTCTCTGCCGGTGCAGTCCACTCCTGCTTCTTCAGCACATTAATATTTAATAAAGTGGTTAATGAAGTCCTTCTACACACCGGAACGTTAACCGGTAAAGGTGAGGCCAACTGTGAGCTAAAGCATGCTGACAYGTAGGGATGAAATGAAGAATAAATTAAATGAGACCTTCAGGCCAGATTACAKAYGGGAGGAAGATATTTTCATYCTAACCGGACTGGAGGATTAAACCGTGACACCCTTCACTCAAACTCCAACATCTCCTGTGATGCAGCRTCTCAGTGATGCATGCAAAGGCTCAAGGAGAACTTCTAATGACTACGAGAGGCRCAGACATGCAGTATTTAAAAGTAATCTCATGGTAGCTCATTAATATCTTCATTAGCATGTGGCTGAAATGTTGCAAAAGTTAGTGAGGCGATCCGTGTTCTGTTTAACGTGTGAAGGCTTGGGTTAATGCTGGAGTCTTAACGGATTTGACCACACTGTGTTAAACTGTGATGACTTCATGTGTCATCAGCCAGCGTGTTGAATYAGTGTCTTATCCTGCAGCATAAAGGAAGATTAGGAGTTTCCTAATCAGCGTAACTAACCAACACAATAGCAGATGATCTTTAAGTATGCTGTGTCGGGGGAACAGGTGTGGATTAAAGTCTTACCTTCGTTTCGTTGAGATGACCGATTTTTTTTTTATCACGTCTTTATTCAAGTTGGATCAATTGTTCTGGATTTCTGCCTTGTTTRTAACCCTGCTGTGAAAGTTCCAGGACATCCTGTTTTTTTTTTTTTTTTCCTTAGGTTTCAGTATGACTCAACTCCGATTCGTTCCAAATTTTATAATTAGGTCAGGTGGCTTCTCAGTGCTTTGATGTGGGTCTCAGATCTGAGAGCCAGTGTGTGTAATAATCTTGGAAATCCAAGCAGAATTGAGGGAGATGGAAACGTTTCTGGGCTTTAATTGGTAAAAACTTGTGCAAAGAAAAAAAAACGTTCGTAAATTATATCGTGTGGATCTTTCAGGACATTATTTCTCTGCAGATAATTAATGGTATGGTAGATAGGTGGAGTGTTTYATTTCACTGATGTTTGTTTATTTTTATTTCTCAAATCCTGGTTCTGTCTTGTGATAATTGACCAACGATAAAATGTGTCCATAATTACTAGGGGTGCGACAATACATGTATCGGTATTGAATCGTTCAATGCACACTATGTATGGAACAATGCAAATTGTTAAAATTGATTTTATCAGCTTTGTCTTCTGAAGATGCTCTGTGTTGAAGGATCAGTGGATCTGTGTTCGACTACTCCACCCAGGCTGCATTTTTGAGTGCAGATCCACTGAGAAACTTGCTGTTTCAGCAACATTTAATTTAAAAACTGGACTTTTGAGGTTAAACAAATGTTCAGAATTAACATTTATCTTTTTTTTGTATTGAAACAATGACAAACAGTGAGACTAAATCATCAAACCAAACGAAATTGTGAATTTTCTGTATTGTTGCACCCTTAATATTTACATCTTATTGCTCTTGAAAAAAACTTGTGAAAATTGTCTGAAACAAGAAATTGAAATGACGAGCCTTTTATTGTAACTRTCATAAGTTTATAATAAACCGTTCTTTTAATTCTTCAAAACCACTGTAGTAAAATAAATAATGTTGTTTTTGGCCAATTTGACCTAATTTAGGGAACAAAAATGTCACATTTAATCTAAATGCTAAGAAACATTGTAGTCAGTTGCTTAATGGCAAAAAGTTTATTTTTACTGGTAATTTTATGCGATGAACTGCAAAGTTTTCATCATCCATCTGTTTAAAATGTCACCAGGAGAGAAGTGAGGGAGTTTTAATCGTTTATCTAAAACACAGTTTGTAACTTGAATAAAAGGTGAGAATGATGAGAGGGTCGTATAGAAAACAGAAAATGATGTAACCTGATGTTACTTGTGCAGCTTCATATTGTYCTGTCGCTCAGTTCAACAGCTTGTTTATGCCCGTGTTGAAACRTATAATTTTATTCAAAATTCTTTTTACAAAAGTGCTCTGTTAATCAGTCAGAAATAATGTTCCTATTGTATTGCTTCTATATGATGGTAAAAAAAAAAATACAATGTACTGAATTGTTCAGAACACTGACCTGCAAGTCATTGCATAGTAATTAAATCATCCCCTTCTTCTCAGATTCTCTCTGCTCAATTTTACCTTTTTTTCTGTTTATTTCCTCGCACGCAGACTAGAAACGCATCATTGAGTGGAGATGTTCTGCAGCAGTAAAATTAACCCCTCGTTCCCTGCACGGCCCTCGCTCATGAACCGTGCCAAGGCGTGGAGTAATCCTATTTTTGGCTCGTGCGTCTCTGTAAAGGTGCGCGTCGAGGGGGAACGCCGGCACATGCAGACACGTGCGCTGTCAGCTGCGAGGCGTTCTTTAAGTTTTTGCATCTTTTCTGTTATTCCGTCACATCAGTCTCACAGAACAGAGCTCTTGGCTGCTCTCTGTGTCACCCCCCTCCCTCCCCATCTTTTAAAATAAAGACACACCAGCAACCTGGCAAGCGGTAATGGCAATCCAACCGCCTGGCAAAAGMCGTGACTCACCAGAGGTTTCCAAGAACGCCTTGAGCTCGTCAGACAATGGATGCAGTCAGGCTGCTGAGATCTCCTCTCTCATTGGATTAAAGCAGCGGAGATATTAAACCCAACGCTAACAAGTTGGAGAGGATTTCTGCTCCGCCGTTCTGCCTCATCCTTTACCTCTGTTTGATTGTGCTGAAATATTTCTCAAACATCAAGTGTTCCATCCCTTGTTTACTCGTTTCTGCGCCRATGCAAGTAAATGAAGTGCTATGAGATGTCACCTGATGCCTAATTGTGGTATATTTAGTGTGTGGTTGATGGGATGGGTTTCTGGGGCTTCCTGTGACACAAGGTTTGCAATTAGCGCACCATATCAGAAAATAAATGGAGCCAGCTTGAAGCTTGACACACACCTGTTCCCAGCTGTAACCACTCTTGTGCATTTGTTTGCTTGTCATCAGTAATAAATTTCAAAGCTGTTATTGGAACAGTGTCACACTCCTGAAAGGATGTGATCAACACTTGTTTTTTTTAATAAGATTGACATGTAATCCTGTTTAGCAGAAAACTGCTCAGCCTGTTCTACCTCCTTGTTTTTTTTTTTTAATTTTGACATTGTTATCTCTTTTGTTATTCTCTCAAGTACACTCAGTGGGGTATAATCACATGTTGAAATTGACAAAGCGCTGGGAGGAGCCGCTTTTATTAATGTTACCACCGGTCAAAGGAGATTTTTTTGCCTTTGGTTAAAAAGCCTCTCTTTGTACTTTATTGTCTTCTCTTCCCTGCACGTCTTTTTCTTCACTTTCTGTTAATGGTTACAAGTGTCTCTCCKCTAATGGGTTGCCTCGTCCCATTTAGGGTAAGCAGCTGAATGAACAAATTGCTGCTCCATATGTTGCACTTCCAGTGTCCTGTGCCATTCCAAACAAAAGCAGACTTGTCGGCCATGATACAATGGACCCAGTCCCATTTTACTAATGATGTGGTCACATTTTGACTTTCTAATTAAATTGAAATCATAAAAGGAAAAGGATTAGAAAAGGGAGCTTGCTTCAGATCACGAACACTGATCCCGCATGTGCCCAATGACAACTAAAGCAGAGCATTGATTTTCAGTGTGATAAATCTGCTTGTCATACGAGATTTAAGCATGACATAAATATCTTCTTTCAAAGACAAGCAGCTCATCTGATGCAAACAATCTATCACTCTGGGAATTGTGTTCTTGTAGATGTATACATAATTTAGTTAAAAGGTCGAGGTTCTAAAATGTTCAAACCTCCAAAACCCATTGATCAAAAAAAAACAGGAAGTACAGTTTCACCTGGAAATCATTAAACTGATAAAGTGAGTTGTTCCCACCTCCAGGCTTGATCATAATGAGTTCAATTAAAGCAGGTGTTTTACTTTGACCTATTTTGTTTTCAGCTCAGATGCTGTCTAGTTTTACCATGAACAAATTAAAAATATATWTTTTATAAAAACAATTTTAAATATTAGCGTTAGTGATCAAGTCATACCCGTGTATCATTTACTCGTATTGCTAAAGCTTTACTGCAGAAACACACAGGCTATCTTTAGCTCAGACCATTATCTGTAATAATATAATTTGTAATAATATAACAAAGCTGGCTTCCATTAGTCTTGTTAAAACACTCATTAAGCTCCACTGTGCTGCTGCTACACCTCTAATACTTCTGTAGCAGCTTTAAGATGCAGAGCCCTCCGTGGTTCAGGTGGCAGCTCATTTCTTTCAGCAGGACTTTTATTTTGAAGCATGTGAAGCGCACCACATGCGGCCGCYTTGCAAAGTAAAAAGGATCAAGAGGAATTAGTTGATCATAAACAACTGCTGTATGTGTTTGAACATTCTAGGTACATTAACTKGAAATATTTTCTAAAAACGTGTAACATTATTGCAGTTTTTAAAGTTTCTTCACTTTTAGTCATATTCATTTAAAATATGTTATAGTGAAGTTGGCTAGTGGTACCAGTTGATTAAAAGGAGATGTTCAATGATTTATAAAGAAATACACTTGCATATATGAATATTAAATAAATAAAATACCATGTTGATTTAAAGTAACCGCGTTTTTTCACCTCGCCCTCAGTTAWAAACATTTCAAAATAAACTTCTGTCTCATTGCAAATTTTAACGAACTGTGTTCAATGGGGAAAAACCAGTGCATTCACTAGTTAAAATCAATAAAACCAGTCCTGATAAATATTTAAATCACACCTAAAAGATCACATAGACAGGACAGATGTGGTAAAGATTTATTCGGTTAATTTAACATTTGCCAAGTTGTAAATTTTCTGTATATTTATTATACAGAAGATTCAGTAGTGACACAACAAAACAAACTGAAGACAAACCAGTCCTTATCTTAGTTCTATTGGTAATAAAGAGAAAAAAATATTATTTTAATAATTTGAGTTTTCAATAAACACTATCGATGTTTGAGTGTTTGTAGCATTCATACCGTTCATTCACTGCCTTTTATTCAAAGTACATTTAGTTTCATTTTTAACAGATTAAAAAGTATCAAGCCATGTGATATTAAAGTATTTTTAGGCGTTAATCATACGAATAAAGTTCTTGACTCCTTAAAATTGAAGTAATGAGTTTTAACACTTCAGTAAATATTCTACTTCCCAGTTTCAATGACATCTAGAGAATATGTTTAATTAAAAGGCATGATTTGACTTTCGGCTCACTCTGCCCACTGAATGATTATTTTTATTTTATTTCTGATGTCTTTTTAACTTTGTTTAAAAATGCTGGGTTCTCATCAGTGAATAAGAAACATTTGCATATTTCCTGAGCTTTAGACACCGATTCTGTTGGTTCGAAAGTGAAGTCGCATTCACTAAACACATTTAATGAGGACAGTGTCGAGCGAGCRAAGACAGTGAACTGTCACATGATCAGTCAGGTTAGGAACATGTAAGGTTGGGGATACTTTGAACATTTTTCCACCATTAAGGCCGGCTCAAATGCAGTCTTCTAACCAAGTCACAAACTTGTGGCACCTGTAAAGTAGGTGAGGTTGAATACTAATGCCGAATCATATCTTTAATTGCACCTTTACCTGTCAGAACATTCCCTTCTTTCCGTTCAGTGTGAGTCAAGCTGGTCAGCAGAGTGAACAAAGAAAGTTTGCCTTTTGTCACACACATGAAGCAGCTCAGCCCTCTCAAACATTCACAGTAATTACCTTCCCACAATTTCTGCTTTGTGATTCTTGTCTTGTCAATACTGCAGCTGAAATCCATTATTTAATATTTTCTCCTGGTCTTCTTTCTCCCCTCTCTTTTCAGGTGAGTGTCAGGCAACTCGGTGTGGATGATTTCATTCAGCTGTGAACTCCTGCTGCGTTCGCCTTTTTCTTTCAGGCCCCTTGTATGATTCTGCTATCAGGTTTGGAAAAAAAAAAGATCCCCTTTTTTTCCACTGTGATTGGCTGTGATTCAGATCAAAGAGGAAAAGGCAGTGTGTCCGTACAGACAAGCTTCACGCAGCGGAGTTACATGGTGGTCTCTTTTCAGCAGCACCGGTCCTTTTGGATCGGGCCATAGAGAGATAAAAGTCTGCTAGATAAATGTCAGAGGCTTTGGTCTTTGTCAGACATTCATGGTGTTCATTGTCACGGCTTGACTTGATCTCTGTTGACTCTGGTAGCCTGAAGGGACCAAACGGCTACTAAATTTAGGAAACCTTTATTTGGAGTACTTGTTATTCAGCAGTGTGCTCTCCAGCTTTTAGTGTTTACTGCATGCAAGCTGATTACTGATTGCAGTTGCATGGAATTGGGAAGCAATCACTTGTTGAGTATTTTTTTTTTTTTTTGGAAGTCACATGATTTTTTGAGGACACCAAAGTGTTTGTTTTGCTGGTTGGATAGTGTTTGGGAGTGTGTTTCCAGAAATGTCTTTGAACTTTACTGAACTATTTTACCAAGTGATAACTCCACTTTGTTGGAAGGAGTTGAGGTTAAACCAACATCTCAAGCTGGAAAAACCAGAATGGCGCACGCAACCTTTATTAGGGATTTTAATTGTAAAAWATGAGTGGATGAGATGGACACTGGAAATGAGTGGTTTTTGCCGCATTTGAAAGTAATATTTGAATGCATTTCTATCCCATGAGCATCTCTAAAGGGTTACGTTCAGTGGTGGGCAGCACTAATCCAAAAATTAGCTCCGCAATTCCTAAAGTGCTTACGAAAATATTTAGGTCTGCAACTTCAAAACCGCTTATGCCATAGGAATACTAGCGGAAGCTATTTTTAAAGCACAAATTCAATTTGACACTTACTAGCTGGCAACAATTCATGTGCAATATTTTCACAACACTGCCAACTAGTGGTGTATGAACCTTTTTACAGCTTAATCCTACAAGCACCGATTGCTGGGGATGTGATTTCCTGAAACAGACCTTTAGCTCCTGGTGTAAAAATTAAAAAAAAAAGTTTTTGAGGCTTGCTAGTTCGGCTGCTTTGTCTTTTTCTTTTGTTTGTTATAGATTTTTCATTAAAGAAGCTTCAATAAAGTAATTTTAAAACTGTTAATTGGAAAACTGAAGCAATGCATTCTGGGTACATGACGGATTTGATTTGTGACGGGAAACGAAAGCACGGAGTACAGGAAACTATCTTCCCTTCAAAATAAGAGCTTGAATTTTAAAGTTTTCCATGTAGTTGCTCCAGTTGACCACTAGATGTCTGTCTTCATCAGCATAACATCTTTAAATCATTTCTGAGTCGCTAACCCCGTTGGCCGATTGCTTCGACCAATTATGACAAGTATTGAGCTCCAGCTTTTAAACTTTTTTTCTTTAAAAAAGGATCTCCAATTGTAAAGTAAAATAAATAAATACGTATCAAATTTTAGTACGGATTTTAAACGTTAACTGTTTTTTCTGGGACAGGGAGTTCTAAACATTCCCTTCCTGCTACGTAAGCAGACACAAAGCATTGTGGGAAATCAGAACTGTGACCGTAAGCAACAGTAAGCAAGGATGTATACCTTCTCAATAAGTGTGTTCATCTGGGAGGGGTGCTGTTGGATAGATCACGTGTGTTGTGATTCATTTTTCAGCCATAACTTCTGCTGTTCAAGATAATGATGACTGGTAGATAATTAGTTATTAGCGGTACTRCATTTTAATTTTAGAAAGCACAAATACGCTTATGATTTACAAAAATTAGTAAGACCGCTAAAGCGCAAATGAAATATTTAGGTCCTCAATTAGCGGATTTGYGCTTTAGCRGGCTGGTGCCCAYCACTGCTTACGTTAATAAATTAGCATCATGTGGTCATGRGGATAAATTAGACGTTGCATTTTAAAGAGAACTATAAACACATTAGACCTTGTTCTGAAGAACAGTGTTGAAAAATGCATGTGTGGTAGTAACCATTTTTAGGATGCATTACTGATGTAATCAAGCTAAACACTAACCCTGTTTATGGTAATGACCCCTGAGTTTGCCACCAGCACCCCGCAAAGCTCCAGCCCCAACACATCTTTATTACAGACCTGAACACAGCACAGCCAGTTGGAGCTACTAAAAWTTTTAATTGCTTTTAAATTGCATCTGTTTTGCCAGAAAATGTCATCTAGACATGGGAGCTTTCAATAAAACCTCTGAAATATCGATAGCAGGACGTCTGAAGGCCATTATTAAAGAATTCATTGGGGTGTATTGGCATTGTCTTTCTCTTTTTTAACTCTGTCCAATTGGTTTACACATCCATGCACATAAACACACACACACACACACACACACACACACACACACACAC
>NW_013952423.1:994630-1000762 GCF_001266775.1 Austrofundulus limnaeus
ACACACACACACACACACACACACACACACACACACACACACACACACACACTCACACTCTAGTGGTCATTAAAAGCTCATGTCACCAGGAACATATCCCTGGCAGCACCTGCCAAAGCCATTATCTACCACCCAGCCTTAGACGAATGCTTTGGCATACATCTGAGCAATTAGGCCAGATTATTGGCAACCTTCCTTGGCCTTGCCCCATTATCAAGACCACTAATTACTAGCAGTGTTCAGCACTTTCTCTCCCTCTGTGTGGTGCAGGCTATGCAGGCAGAAGGGGAAAATAAAATGGGGAAACAAGGACGAATGAGAGAGAAAACTAGGAAAAAAAATGAACGTAGGTGGGCACCGCGGAAASTGTGATGTTTCGATGGGGTAAGCTTGAAGAGGAAATGTGACACCATCGGGACGAGACATCGACACGTTAAGTGTGTGAGTATGTCTCAGGTCCCCGTGGGAAATATTTTGTCAGAAGCGGCACTTTGGGCGCGACATCAGCAGAGTGATTGAAGTCTCTTCAAGGCGTAATGGTAGCCGATCACTCTTGTTGGTGAGGTGCAAGCCCGTGTGATGCTTTAGACGCAGTGGAAAAACCAAGCCTGCTGGGCAGTTGCAGCTATAATTGAGAATGGCACACAAACAAGGCACATATGGGCTCTTGGTTGCACACTCGGACAGGCTTCTTCACTCCCACGGGTACACACAGACATGCAGATGATAAATAATAAACTCATAACTTCCTCTTTGTATCTCATTATACTTGTGTAAAATCACATCTTCTCCAAGCTAGTTTTAAGAAGTTGGTTTATTTGTTTCCCTGCTCATGTTTGATGAAAAGGTAAAACTAATTTTGATAGTCTTATGGCCCTAAGAGTTCCCCATGAGAGATCATTAGGTGTACTTGTTCAGTCCTTGTAAGCACTTTCTTATTTTACCGTGGGAGGGTGCTGTAGCCACTTTTAGCCACTAATGTTTTATTGTAGAGGTGCACCAATTGCAGTTTTCTGGCTGATCACTGATCTTTAAAAATGATGACCTGTCAATTTTCAATTTTTTTTTCAATTTGTTTTATAACGGATACTGTCAGTTGTTGTAAGGTTCAATGTTCCAATTTTATTTTGTTGAAAACCATTGAACAATACCCTTGAAACAATACAAACGTGTTTTAACTGATCATGAGGTAGTGCTCCTATAGTTTTTTATTTTTATTTTTCCATTTTAAAAAACACTTTTGCAACAAGTTAGACCACAGAACTGTTTTAAGCTTCTTACCAAAGATAAAGTGYACAGCCGTATTTTACTTTAACAAAATTACAAGGTCTAAGGTCATTTAAGGACAAACAAACAAAACAACCTAAAGCTGTTTTTTGGTGTCTTGTATTGCCAAAAAAATAAATAAATAAAAAAGGACAGTCGCTGATTTTTCAGACATTTGCAGCGGTAGATCAGCTTCTTGTGTTAGTATCTGTCGATTGCAGATCACCCAAAATTAAGGAAATCAGGGCCGATTTATTTGTTCACCCCTAGTTTATTGCTTCTTTTTTCAAAGAACACTTGCTTAGCTTAGGACCTCTCAAGTAATGTAATCCAAAATTGTATGTAAATTGTCTGAACAAACTGAACATTCTTGTTGCACACTGACCATAAAAACAGTGTTGCATTGCTCAACATAGAAACTATTGAATTCCATCATTGTTTATAACATGCTCTTAATTGAATGTGTGCGACACAAAGACTGATCTGATTTGTGAGTCTTAGCCTCTTAGCTTCGCTTTGAAATGTTTCTTGCACTCCTTTTTAAATCTATACTACTACATACTTCTGTGTAGTAGCTGCTGATGAGTGTTCTTTTTATTCATTTTGTTTCGTAAAAACAATAAAGTAATTCACATTCACAGTGCATCACTCCTTCAAACTTGTTTGAAAAGGAGATTTTACAAAAAAAAAAAAAAAACTCCATTCCCTTAAGGTAGTAGTAACTCTTTCTCTTAACAAATTTTGATTGAATATTTGAAGGTAATACTTGGTCTGAACATGTTCAGACCAAGTATTACCTGTTACTGCTTTGTGGTGGAACTAACTTATGTCTTTCTGACCCTCAATGGGCTTTTTAAGATGTCTACATTCTTTGATAAAAAATGTTTTTTTGCATTTCCATCACCTTGGGTTCTGTTGGACAACCTCTTTGCAATTTTAGGACCAGTTTTGAAGTGTTTTGTGTGTGAGTTTTACGTTTTCATAGCATCTTTTGTGATCTCAACTGTTTTTGGTTTTGTTTCTTCCGTCTCGATTGGCGTAATGACACAAACCTCCAGAATCCATAGGATTCTCAGGAAAGACATTTTTAAGGTGCTGCTCTGGAAAATGTCCGCTTCCGCCACTAAAATGTTGCCTTTGCAAAAAAAAAAAAAAAAAAATCACCATCTGCATAAGTTAAAAATAACAGCTGCGTTGGAATTCTGGATGTTTCTAAAAAAGCCTTATCCGTGTCTGTGGGCTGCCCTGCGGTGAACCAGATGCTCTCGTGGATCATTCCTCAATCACTCAAAGAGCATCCGAAAGGTTTTTTTTTTAATATATAGATTATTTTTCTTAAACCAAAACAAATGTTTTACTTTTGTTTACCTTTTGACGTCTTACAGTGTGATTTTACATCCTTCTAAATTTATGGTATAAAATTCACTGTATTTATTTATTTATGGGATGTAATCTTTAAGCTRTTTAGTTTTTACTTATCGGAATTAACACAGATGGTGTTTATTTATTGATTTGTGTGTGTGTTAGTAGCAATTACTGTGATACTGTAAAACTCAGTGACCCAAAAAGAGTTTGACTTTAAAAACACATTGTTCGACTCTGCTGTGAGATTATAGCAGTGACATCTAAGATAACTAATTAGCTTGATAAAAAATGTCAGGCTGTTTATCTTTAATTAAACCTAGACTCTAACAAATAAGATTTAGTCAAATTATTGGCATTTTTTTATTGTCAAACTTACGACTTCAGCCTAATAATGCTTGTTCTCTTGTTTCCACTGTGAACACCCACAGCCTCAAACACTCCCTCACTCAYATACATTTAAAGTCAGGTTTGCTGTTAACCCCTCTATACACCTGAGTCCACCTGATGGAAAAACTAAAGGTCACTAAAGGTTCTGGGAGGAATTTCAAAGAGAAGAAACTTGCACAGTTTGAGCATGCATTGTGACGTTTTTTTTAAGACCTCAGCTCCGGCTGACATTACCATCACCAAGGGTCCGAAGATGTCAGAGATAACTTTTTCTCAAACATTTGAAGGGCTAAACTACATCTACCATGACACCTGTGGAAACCGCATATTGAGAGGATGTGTGACACTCAGCGCTGCCTTTTATTTATTTATCCCCCTCCCAGGAAGTATTGTGAACTCAGTGGACTGCCAAATGTATTTTGAGGTGCTTCCCTCCTTCAAATCTTTTTGTCTCTTCTGCTGTCAGCTCCTCTCCTTCCCCTGCCCATTCTCCCTCCATGATGTCTGGCCCTSTTCAGCGGCAGACCAACACAGCGTGAAGCTTGGAAAGAATTGAAATCTTGGCTTAATTTAATTCTCCCCGGTGGCTGGATCAGTTCTGGCCATGTCAGAGGACTTTGGAAAGCACAAAGGATGAAGGTGAATGCTTGTCTTAGGGTAATTTCAAAGAAGGCAGGCTTGAATGGATATTTTTTTCCAGCTCTGGAGGGTTTTATTTCTTTAATTTGTTTAATTTAAGCATAAGAGTGCAGTGCCATGTGAAACAATATAGCCACTTAAAGACAGCTGGAAACACAGACCTTAGTTTCGCCTTGAGCAAACTGTGGCCTGGTCAGGAGAATGAAGGGAATGTAATCTGCTCAGCAGCTGGAAACAGATCCAAACTTGGGCTTTAATTGGTACAAGAGAATGGAAGTTGTCATAAGAGCCAGAAAAAAAAAACATTAGGCTTAAACGCTCTAGGCTTAGAGCCATGACATTTTAACAGTGAGTTCCACTGGAGTCATAATTAGGTTTAGGTAAGGACATGCAATGCCTATAAGCAAAAAAAAGTGATGTGAAGGCACAATAAGTGAAACAATATATATATTTTACATTATCACAAAATAAGTTATATTATTAATATTGTAAATGGTGTTATCAAGAGTATGGTCAAGTAACGTTATTATCAAAAATGACTCCTTAATGCTCTCCCAATGTCTGATTTTTTTTTCCCAGCTCATCATTTAAAAATAGTCTTGTCAGATCCTTTACTTTCCCTTTCACATATTGAAAAGCTGAATATAAAATGCTTCTGAGATGCACTGCGGCATGCCGGGGGAGAGAAAGGAAAGCATTGTCTGGAGTGAATGCAGCAGCATCGGATGGAATCCACTGGAACATTTAATTGAAACGAATATGAGGAAAATCAAAGTTAATGTGAAGTTTCTGTAGTGTATTCATATAGGGTAATATAAATAAAATCTAATCAATTGTTTGGAAATTTCAGAAAAGACAATAAGGTTGAATATTTTGTATAATGGCTCCAGTAACTTGTAAACTAGTGTGTAATGAAAGTTTTAGGATGTCAAGAAACAGAGCAGACCCTCTCCAGGGTTTTGGACTCACAAGTCTGAAAAGTGATTCCATTATTTACTTTTTATGTAGGTGTGGAAAATAAATGCTATTCTCAGGGCTCAGAAATTGTAATTTCTGTCAGTTTCAAGTACATTATACAGTATATGGCTTCTGTGAACCTGTCTGCCAATCAAACCGAGCAAATATTCAAATATCACTTTGATGGGAATAATGCAGATATAAATACACACCGCTGGTGACAGAGATCACTGAGGAAGAAAAATATCTACTCATTTCCATTCCTCTGATTAACTTGTCTATAGAGCCTGTAGAGTCAGAGAATCATGAGATCTATGTTTATCCTTTGTGTTGTAGGGTAAACTTCCTTTCTCAGTTTATAGAAATGTCGTCTGATTTCTGTTATAAGTGGGAATTTATACCCTGAAATGAGTGAAATTGCCTTGTGCTGCAATAGGCAGCACATCATGGGGACATTGAGTGGTGAAAAAAAAAAAAACAACAATACAAAACAGAAAAGTTCTGATACCGATTGAAGGATTTAGTGAGGTCTTCAAATTGGCTCTGTCTGCCAGGACTCTAGTGGACCTATGAGAAGACAATAAAAGTTGATTATCTAGAGGAAGTACACTGTAAATGTCATGTTGTCAAGTTCCTGKCCTCCTGCCTTTCCATCTATAGTTTTCTTGGGGACGTCTGCCATGATACTAGTTCTCTTGTCACTTCTTGTTTGTTGGTCTCCTGTTTGACAACAGCCTGGCTGTTTTTTTACTGCAGTCTGAGTCAGACTCTAATCTGAGCCCAGCTACCCACCTAAGCACGAGCCCCCGACTGCCAACATCCTCAAATGTGAGCACCTAAAGTCCTGCGATGAAGGCTGGGGGGTCTGGTGTGGGCGACTCAGTTTGGGCTCAAACTTTGATACTCAAGCTGTAACGTTTCTGCAGTTTCACCCTAGCTTTAAACTGAGATTATTATCTACACAACCAACTGTGTGTTAACTCTATTCTAAAAGCATGTGGCAGTACACTGCAATTTACCATCCATCATGGCAGAGTAAAGGGTCTTGATGCCATCACAGCACAGACACTGAAGTCATAAAGCTTTTAGTTAAATGAGTAAAATTTGTGCTTTAGTCCTCAGGAAGGATTTCATGTAGCTGAACCATTTTATTGACCTAACGTCTGGTTTGTTCTGCTTCAGTTTCACCAACTAATATTTGTGTGTGCKTGCAAAAGTCTCTTCAAGAATTTGGTTGGATTTGTGCTGCCATGTTGTCATGTTGTCACCTGAGGGACGTCTCAGAAGTCACATTTTAATTTCATCTGTGCAGCTTCTTTTCCTGTGAGATTTCATGCAATAGATGCGTGAACATATGTTACTGTACTGATCTGCTCCTACTTTTATGTAACATCTTAACTAACAACAAAAGCTCACTAGTTGAGCTTTTTTTGGGTTTTGGTTGGAACTGGAAGAAATCCCAATCCTTTATTTGCCACTTCAGTAGAAAGCAAAACTGAATATTAGCTTTTATTTATT
>NW_013952423.1:1000997-1006686 GCF_001266775.1 Austrofundulus limnaeus
TATATATATATTCTGCCCAACGGAGCAAATTGAAAACCACCCGAAAAAACTATATCTAATGTCTGTTTTTCTATGTTCCCTTTAAAAATGTCCTCATGGTACAGCAACATAAAGGCATTTTAATAGGCCTCAGATGAATTATCTATAACTATGACTGAATAAATCTTTAATCGCTGTAATGAACTTTAGAGTATGGATTCAAAAAGCCATTTAGCTGATAAATGACCCATGGAGGGCTCTGATACAAGGATAAATCAAAAAAGGAGGCTGGGGTCTTTCACTTTTATTTCCACCAAAGACAAGCTCATTTAAATAATTGACTTTGGAGCGAAAGCAGCTCAGAACACGTTGGCTAATGTGCAAGCACAAAAAAAGCTTGACTGGTTTCAGTCAGTAAAAAAACACTAATGTAGAGTTTTATCTGAGGATGTTCTCAGACCTCATGTTAAGCTCTGCGTTGTTGCCGAAGTTTTCCCGAGTCGTGGACAGGTACAAAATAGGAGCTGGCAGTGAGCTCCTTCCTCATCTAGACTTCCGTGCTGCTAATTCTGCTTAGCTTTCCAAAACGACAGCATAAGGTCAAGCTTTTCATCTGGTTTTTCGTAGGGGGAAGTTGCCAAACTCTGGCCAGCATGTGTCATGTTTAATAGGTCTGAATATTAATTGGCCACATTTCTCACAATGCCTTCAAGAAGAAAATACAAGTGCCTTTTATTTTGTCTGCATCAGCGGTTTGTGCTCCTATTTCAGAGTGGAAGTGAGGATGTCTTTTTTTCTACCTTTAAATCGTACATACTGTATGTCATCTTTGATTTATATACCTGAGAGTGACAAAAAGCTGCATCTATCCAAAAGCAGGCGAAGCCTCTGCTGAGGTGAACAAGGACTGGCTGCTCTGACTCTGTCCCCGCTGGATTAGCTGGTGATCTCGATTTTGCAGCTCTGCAATATGCCAGCAAATGAGCCAAAAAATAAGAGCACGGCTACACGATCCGTCGTACCAAAGGGGCCAATACTGGCCGCTGCACACCATTGACTGCACTTGCTTCTGTTGTACATATGTATTTTAGTAACAGCACGGCCTCAGGAATCTAATACTCCAGATGTCAGTCTCAGATCTATTTGCGTCGCCCTATTTACCTGAAATAGCCTCATTGTTTGTGTAATAGATTCTGAATATCTGTGAACATCTTTGAAGCTGTAAACAAACAACAAAGTGTAAAATATGAAGGGCCCTTCAACAAGCTAACGCTGCTTYGCCAGGCCTCAGAAACACTATACATCACTATCAATTACGCTTTTTATGAAGATGAATTGCTTTCATGGTTTCTCTGCACAAGCCCATCCCTTATGTAGAGCTGTGAAGCACAGGCGGTGCTCCCGACCTCGTTTGAGCTGAGCTTTACTGTGAGATGAAATCACAAGGCCCAGAAATGTTACGGTACAGCTCTTTGGCTTTTTGCATAGGAGTCGCTTTACGGTTCTGCTGACAATAAATCCATTTTTCCCTGCTCATTACTTATCGTAAAGACATTGGTATGATCTGATTTAAAAAAAATAGCTTCTATTCTTTCTAGCTGAAGAATTTGAAACGAGTGTTTTTCCTCCCTCGTGTTTTGGACTTGTCTAATGTGACGTTCCTGCCTGCCATCGGCGGTGTTCCTGTCATATTAAGAGGAGGACATTAGATATTCAAGGAACACGGCTGTTTACTGACAGAGTGCCGCGACCTTCTCTGCAGGGGCTGAAAGGTGCTCAGCTTTGACAATTACTTGCTTCAAAGTGACTGAAAACAACAACTGCAGAGATGAAACCGAGGCGATGATATTCGGCGGGGAATCCACTAAAACAGCAGTGCCAATTCCCTTTACTAAGAAGCTGTCATTTCGCCCAATGATGCATGTCACTGGCTTTTGCTTTTATTTTTATTTTTTCCACGCCGCTGCTTTAAAGCCTTGTTTCCGCATTTGAAAGCATACATATTACAATCTTTGAACTTGTGCAGAATTCTTTTTTTTTTCCTTTTTTTTTTCGTACTTGGTTGAGACGACTCTGACAGCTTGCTCGACACTTGGGGAAACGTGTTTTGTGTGGAAGAGACGGCCTGGTGAAATGCATTATCAGGTTTTTGACTCAACATACAAGTCACTGGAAATTTAGAGCATAATGACGGCGCTTTGAAAAAAAACATGCCAGTTTGTGCTGAAGAGTCCATGTTTTGTGTAAAAAATTTACATCAATTATGCCAAATAAAAAACATCAAAAATAAAAAAAAATGTGATTGTTGATTTTAATGTGAACACACATACTATCATTTATGAATTCCCATTACTCTAATGTACCCGTTTTACTTAAATTAATTAGCCTATTAAGATCCATGTCACAGATGACACAACTGTGGTAATAAAAAAAGCATGTGACATGCATGGCCTGTCTTCCAGAATCAATTATAGGACATTTGTATTTCTATTTTTGACAGCACTGATGAGTTTGCTCTTTGTTTTTTGTTTTTTTTCCTCATCCTGATTTAGTGAAGTGAGAGCTTGTATCTGTCATCACCAGCAGGATGTTAATCTTCCAAAACAAGAAACTAAAGAACCTGCGTCAGTAATTAAACTATCCCTCTTCATTATTAACCTGCATCATTAAGCACCCAGTCTTCTATATATTTTAGTTTTCCATTTTGACTTGTTGTTTTGTTGCAGTTTTGCTTTCAGTGTATTTTTCAGATTGTTTTTTTTTTTCTTTTTTGGTTGTTTATTGAAGGCCATACAAAGTTTAGCTTTAATATATTTCCTCACCTACAACTGTGACACGTTTGCTTAATGCCAGCCAGGTGACTAGATGTTCGTGATTTTTAAGGAATTATAATTTTGTTGTTGGTTTTTTTWATTAACTAAGAACCATTGATAGAGKGTGGCCATTGGTGCTAGGATCTTTGTGCAAACTAAAGTGGCTAAAGATGTGGCTCCTAAACTGTGGAACCAGCTGCCCCTTCACGTTAGACAGGCTTCAACTCTTGGTATTTTAAGTCTCACCTTAAAACACACCTGTTTTCCTGAGCTTTTAATTCAGCATGGTGAGTTGGCTATTTTGCACTTTTAAAGTTTTGTTCTATTTTTACATTTTTTTTATTGTTCTTAACTTTGTATTCCATTTTTTTTGTTGTTTTTCTTCCGGTTATAACATGTGAAGCACTTTGGTCAACATGTGTTTAAATGTGCTATATAAATAAAGTTGATTTGACTAAAGTATTCGCTGTAGAGCTTACACAAATTTTTCTTCAATAGACTTTAAAAATAAAAATAAAACTATATTGGAAAAATATTGGGTTTGCAACAGCAAACTGAACAATACAGAGTATATTTATGAAGGGATGTTGCAACAAAGTGTAAGATCTCTTGCTTTGTGTTTTTGTAGCGTTTGCACCGATGCTAGTTTTTCATTTGCCCACACCCGTCGTTTTATAACAGTCCAACCTTGCTCCCTGTGGCGCCACATCGTTCCACTGTGGCATCAAATCTTTCAGTGAATTCTGTATTAAATGATCTTTTGTCTGAGTTTCAATACTTCAATGATTTATATTAATTGGACGAGGTTCAAAGTATGCGTGATGAAGGACGTTTCTTTTCTCCTTTTCTGTGCCATTTTATGGCCGTGAACATTGATTGCGTCAGTGTTCTTTCTAATCACCGAGCAGCACCGTTGGTTCCAGTGGTCAAATCCTCCTTGTAGGTTGCTGTACTCTATGTAACACGCTCTGCTTTAGAACTGAATCTTTTTTTCTTTGCATAAGATTTTATAGTGTGCTTGAGTGAGACCTATGGTTTATTAATTGTTTGAATGTCCTGGATTGTTTGGGGCAACAGTATATTGAAAGAAGTCRTATTTGCTGCTTTATGTACTGCATATGCCATATCCTCAACTTTAGTGTAAATTCTATACAGTCATTTAAATGAAAATTACCTGAGAATGACATTAAATGAACTGATTTCATGAGTTAAAGCTTTGGTTTCCTAGTCAGCTGCATGTAAATAAAAAATAGGGACAAAAAAACACCCATTTTACAGAATGACACCTTCTGTCTTACATTTTTAAAAAATATTTGATCTGTCTGACTAACGAATATTTAAAAAGCRTTTTAATTTTTACCATAATGCAGAAGCGGCAGCTCAGCCAGCGGTTATCTGTCCCTGAGCTCAGACAGGTTTGCTGGCTGGGTGGAGTTGTGTTAACAAGGCCGCTGTATTCTTCGTTGTTTCTCACGCTGCGGCGTCTCCTCTGCATGGGCAGTCATTTATTATTTATAGGGCTGCTTTTGGAGGTGTGACACACGAGGCAGCCACACATTTATCCCATCGGTGTGTGYGGGGAACGGGCCGCTGTTGAAAAGCGCGCACAAATGCACAAGCGTGGAAACGTTCTGCATACTTTCATCGCAGCAATGATGAACTCAATATTCACCACTATTTGTTGCTTATGCACTGCACACACACACAACAGATCACACCATGTCCAGCATGCTGCTGACATGGCTTTATCCAGGATTAGTCRGGATTAGATAAAATCAGCTCCAGATGAATAAATAATTGAAAATAGATTTTGCTCGGAGCAATTATGAGCTTCAGAACTGCTTAGTCTTGATTTTTAAAAAAGAGCGGGCAGCACCTTTGGTATCTAAACACCTATAAAACATTGACAATGCTTTAGAGGAGCATTTTCTATCACAGGGTGAGATAAGCATTGTGTGCATCACTTTTATTGCCAACTACTTTAAGACACTCTGGAGTGTAACAACATGAATGGCCTACAAACTGCTGAAAATCACCTTCTACTGAAGCTGCAGCATTCATGTGATGGAACCCACACAAGGTGTCATTTCAAGCACTGCCCTTAAATAATCCTCTGATTATTTTTCAAACATGTGAGCACACGGTGTCCCAAAAAATCCACAACTACCCAGCAGCAGCTTAGGGGACACAAAAGGTATAGATTTAGCCTTCAAACTTTTGGGATCCTAATCCAGATGATAATCCCGAGGGAATAACAGAGCAGGTTTTGTTTGTGACACACCTTGAGGACTTATTTAATGTTAGGCAAACAGTTTTCATGCTGTGATTGAGACAACAACTGTGATGACTTTCTCAGGCCACTATTTGCTGATGTACTTCTGTAGCTTGACATGGGTCACTGCTGTATCTCAGATTCATACACATGGATCTACTGTATCTGTGTTTAAAGGGGACATGTCACGCAAAAAAACACTTTTATAGTCTTTAAATGCATTTTGTTGTGCACTTGGAATCTCTAGGAGTGCAAAAAAGTGTAATTTGGTCTCTACCGATGCTGCAAAGCTATCTTTATATTCTGTTTGAGTCATATTTTTTAAAAGGGCCAATATTATGTGTTTCTCGGGCATATGTTTAAATACGATACCATAATAAAGTATCCATGTCACCTATAGCTGTTATTAAAATGCTGTTTTTATGTTTAAATATAAAATAAACTTATCTTCTTATCACTTCCTCTTCTAAATGCCTTGAAATTGGCCTCTGTCTCTTTAAGAACCACCTTCTGCTTCTGTCTTGCCCAGTTCGGTGCGAGGGGGCTGCCATGATGCAGTTTACTTGGCATCTGAAAATACATTTCCTCAAATGTATTTTTAATCTGAAAAGAGCTTCACTGAGTG
>NW_013952423.1:1007023-1015414 GCF_001266775.1 Austrofundulus limnaeus
ATGAGAGTATAACATTATAACATGATATAAAACTCAAAAACATTGATTTTACATGATATTGCCTCTTTAATCTGTTCCCTTAAATTATTTGCGACAGAACTTCTAAACAAGGTCTGGACTTATCAAGTACAATTAGATCGTCATGCTCCTCTGGCTCTGGATCAGACTCTGGTTCCAACATGTAAGGTTGGAAGAACAAGTCTTTCCTTGTAGACATCTTTTCATTTGTAAATAAAAAGTTTCTGCACAGCTATATATTTGTAAACCTCTCTGTCAATCTGGAATCAACCCGTCTAGAAGCTGGAGGAAGGCGGGGTGTGAAGTGCCTCGTTTAGATTTAAAGAGACAGCCTCAAAATGTGTTGATCTGAGACACGTCTCAGAAAAGAAGCGGAGCTTGTGGAGTGCATTGCAGTTCCACTTTATATAGACCGTATCTGAAGGATTTAAATGTGAAAAGAATGATTTATAAGCATCATATTGCAGAGGGATGGTGTCTTGGAGTTCCAGGTGGCTTGTAGGACGTAGAACATATCTCTACATTCTTGTTTGTACAGCACTTGGCTGTACAGACACAGCTGCGAGTAGTAAACCAATGTTTCTCCAAGATGTTTCCTACTTTCAGCTCTGATTTCTACTGGTTGTTTCCTACATTATTTTATTTATTTTAGTTTTTGTGCATTGACCCCAAGGTCAGTCCTCTCTGCCTGTTCAGAACACCATGGGAGCGTAACTCAGTGGGATTTGTCACTTTAGTTTTTTTCTGTTTTCCAGTAAAACCAATAAATAGGATTAAACTAACTCTGGAGAATTTTGTTTTAATTAGTTAGAAACTGTATTGTTTTAAAAAAATCCTTAAGTATTTCTTAATGAATTCTTATCCTGTTGGGAGTTGTTGTCATTCGATGGTGGTAAAAAAAATAGTTAAGTTTTATTTTATAAACCTGGATAATGAGCATTAAATTACTGAAGATATGTGTCCAGTTCAATCATCAGGAAACAGGTTTTTCAAATCCAAATGTGGATTTTGATTAATTCTATTACATATAAAGTTTTCTTGGAGTTTGTCTGAAGATTTAAGCAATCCAGAAGTTCACAATTTAGTAAACAAAAAAAGACGTGAGAAAAAAGTCTAATATTAAATGTTTGTTCCTTTTGCTAAWCTGTATTCAGCACAGTATTAAGAGGTGTGGGCTTGGAGGGTTTATTTCATCACTTTGTTAAATAGAAAAACACCGTAAACACTGTTGTTTACAATTATCCCGAACTCGTAACCAAGTGCCATCTTCAACACGCGCCACGCAGGACCTGCTGCTCGCATGCATTGTGTAAATTTGAGGAAAACTGACGACGTGTGTTGGCCTCAGCTCGGAGATGGAGCTGCTGTCATCGTGGGGAGCTGATGACAGCTGCTGTCTGTCATAGTTAACTCTCCCTACACCCTTCACCACATGTTGGCATCTCATAGCACATGCACAACAACTGTACTCAGAACCACAGAGACAACACACACACACACACACACACACACACACACACACACACACACACACACTGTAAGTGTCATGAATAACCTCAGTGTGGAGAGAGAATCTTCCATACAGAATAGACAGATAAATATGAACTTCTAAACTCTATACCGTCCATCTTCCTTCTTGTGAAAACACATCACTGCTTACCTACAGATGTAAGGACACACACACATACTCAGTTTGAGAGCCCAATTCCCCAGTCTTGCTCACTGGCCTGTGGTTGATGTGACACATCCTCAGCCCCTGCAGTGATGCTGAAAGATGAGCCACAATGGTGGGAGAGTCACAACAGTGGGAGTGACATACACACACGCACGCACASACACACATTCACATATATATATTCTCACACCACTCTCACATTAAACATGGATCTGGTGACCTATGCCTTCCAGACTTCAACCATGCTCGCTAGCCCTTGGATGATGAGTGGCAGGGTGCTCCTCTGCTGTCCTTTCCAGCCCCCTCTCCCTTTTCATTTACAGACCCATAGGAGTCCGTTTCCACCCCACAGATGGGGGTAGGTGTAAAGATTCCAAATACTTCTCAGCACAAAAATAACAGGTTAATAGTCCTACGGAAAAGAGCAGCAAACCTGTGTCATGCATTAAAAGCAAAAAGTTTCACTGTTTCAGTATCTAAAAATGCTCTGTACAGAATGAAACATGATGATATTTGGTGACATTTTTGGGCTGGACTGAAACAGGTTTAAAACTAATTTTTAAGACCTAAAAATGTATTACTCAAGACCACTTAAATGCCACCCCAGAAAGACTAAACTAAAGTTAATTGTAGACATGAAATACAAAGACAATCAGGAGTGACTTTGGATTTTTGCACTCTCCTGTAWAAGACTAATTTCCCAATGGTCCTTTATTATGACCCCCAAGATTTTTGGTCAACCATAGCATGGAGACAGCTGCACAACTCAACGTGAAATTTGGTAGGAATGTAGATGTGTCCGACATGCACTGCCCCAGCCATCGGTTTTACAATAGRCCCCCATAGACCCCCATAGGAGGGGGTGTCTGGATATACAGAACTGCTTGTAGCTCAAAAACTATTCAGCATAGGAACTTCAGATTTTTTATTATTATTATTTATCTATTTATTTTTAGCTCTGATGAAGGCCTATCCATCGGTCCCACCAATGAGCACCCCCCAGACTCCCTCCCAAAACAACAAAATTTTGGGATGCACCTTGCAGCATGAAATTTGGTAGGAAAAGAGACTTGTGAGTTCTGCTTTGTTGGTTCTTTGCATATTTGCGGTGGTCATATGTGCTACCGCTATGTGATATCTAGTTTACAATCTAAATTATAAGAAATGCTTCATCTGGACTGGGAACAAGTCATAATGGGGTCATTTAGGTATCTGTGTACTGYTGTTGACTGGGATTTGGACCAATGGATTGAATGGATTTGTTTGCAGTAATAAGGGTGTTGCTCCCATCTGTTGTAAAGAATAAGTTGAGCTGAAAGATAAAGCACTCAATTCACTGGTCCAACCTTCACTGATGGTTATGAGTTGTGGATTTTGACTGAAACAATGAGACTCCAGGTACAAGCAGCTGAAATGAGCTGACTGAGCTCAGGCTCAAAGACAGTGAGAGACACTTTGATTGGGAAGAGCTTGAGCCTTTCTCACCTCTGAGCTTCTTCAGGCACAGAATGTCTTGGGATCCTCCAGGCTTTTATCCTCTTACATCTGTAACACAACCTTGAATAAGTGCTTTACAATGATTGAACAGATAAATGTTGCTCTCATGCGTTCTAATAAAAGTTGCTCACTTAATGCACAAGTTGTTTTGACTTTCTAAAGCGTTCAAAGACATCTATTAAAACAAGTCCACGGTTTACTGTAAAGCTGATCCCCACACACGCATTAAGGTATAAAATGATTAAATGCTCCAGTGCTTCAGCTCATGTGTTTTCACACTGTATACAATATTTCACACAACTCATATAGAGTCATTATGTGTTTGCTCAGGGAATATAATCTTTYTACAGCAGTGTGGTTAGCACACTTACCTCTGAGTGTCGCAGACCTCAAGACTTTAATATATCGCTGCCCCTTAAACGTCAAGTTTTCATCCTCTCTGCATGACAGTGTGTGCCAGTTTTGCCCCTTATTCCAAAAAAAAAAACATGCTTGTTAGGTTAATTGGTGTTTGCTTCTTTGTGCTGGTGATGGACTGGCAAGCTGTTCACGGTTTTCCCAGCTCCTACCCAGCGGTGGCAACAATTGGCTTCAGGGACAGGATAAGGCACACATAGCTAATGGATGGAGATGTGCACTTAGGAACAGCAGATGTCATGTGACCTGCAGGTGTAATTGGGGCCAATGTGACGGATGATGGGGTTGTTCCAGGTGTTATTTTGAATAAATAGTTCAGTTAAACAACAGGAATTTATAAATTTAGCAGTTGTGAGGGCAAAAGTGTTTGCAAACAGCTCCTCCACATTAAACGCCAGACACTTTTTTTTTCTCTTAGGTGTTTAATCCCTTGTTAACATGGAGTASATCTATTAGCCTGCCTTTAAGCCATATTAAGCTCATGAATTTTCCTCTTTAATTTAGGAGTACAAGGGTTTTATTTCTCCTAAATGAASCCATGTTTTTATTTGTCAGTAAAGTAAACTAAGAATAAGGGTTTCAGTTTCCTCATTACCACAGTTTTCTTTATGCACCTTCAATCTTTTGGACATTTTTTGGACTGTCACTTGCTCCATAATGCAGCCACTATTTACTGAGTGGGGAAAAAAAGCTTCCAGTTCAGTTAACAAGCATTTAATGAAGTCATTTTTATGACCTTAGACAGAATTGTTACCTGATTTCCATTATGATGCAACTTTTACCCCGGTGAACTGAAACAAATGCAGTTGACAGAGATTTGAAAAGTGTTTGGGGCTCTGTCTAATTCCTGCCACAGTTCCGAATGTGGTGTCACTAAATCACAGATTTGATGGTGAGCTTTAAATAGCAGTGTCTGAAACCATTATGGAGCTAAAAAAATAAAAAAATAAAAGTATTTGTGGTGGTAACAAATGCCTGATTTGTTCTAATTACGTGTTGCCATTATCCATTTTAATCATTGCTTTGGTTGGTTGTTAATAACTAACCTTTTAAAAAGAAACTGAGCACAGAGAGGTTTGTTTTGAGTCATTATATGCATCTTAGCTCAATGCTTAGAACAGTGGAAAAATGCTTATTGACTCACGATGCCTTGAGGGTCATTAATTCATCACATTAATCAGTAGGTATACCTGACCTCACTGAAAGTTGAATTAATGCACCTATTTCACTTAGGGGAAAAAAAAGATGATCAAATGCTAATGATGTGATGTGTGCTCTGTTAATACTTTGCAAATTAATTGTTCAACCTTATTTAATTTGGTCCCAGCATAGCAAAATGTTAGCTTTAAGAATGCAGTTGACTCCTTACAGCATTTGGTTTTTTGGTTTGTAGAAAACCTTTAAATTGAAGATAGATACATATTTTGAGGAGCATAATAGTTGCTGTCCACATTATTTTCTTAATATATTTCACTTTTGACAAAAAGTTTTGCAAACTACATTAAACTTGGCTTTTTGCAGCAGGTTAATGAACCCTGGTTTTAACACCACCGCTGTGTAGCTTAAAGTCATAATTTGATTTTGTGAAGAACATCTTAGAGGAAGAAGTGCATCATAAAAACCTAGAAGGTGCAAAGCACTTTGGGACGGTTGAAAGAGTGGAGTATTCAGAGAAAAACGCAGGTGTTTGGAGTGTTAGACTGAAACTTTCTATGTCTCCGTCACACGTGTACTGCTGAAAATTAGCTTTTATATAAACAGAAGCAGCCAAAGTAGCCTTTAGCTGAAGGTAACCTTTAAGATTTATTCCTAAAGGATTCAGAGGCTGTAGAAAAAGAAAGGAGACAGTCATATAYAGTATGATAATGAATCCAGTCCATATTTTAAATACTGTAAATATATTTACCTTCGGGTAGGTTTACCATCTTCCAAATAATGCATAAATCTGAAGGTTTGTTGATTTATTTTTATTTTATGGCAGGCTGCCCATCACATGATCTGTATGGAAAAATGTTTTTTTGTAGAATTAAAAAAAGATGAATTCCTCTGCATCCCTGAAGATAAAATGCTGAAAATCACAAAGGTCTCCCTTGACCTCTTTTATTTGATGGTTTCCATTCAGTGCACATTATTGCACTGTCCATCCATCCATTATCTACTGTATATCCATTATCTATATCCACTTCTTCCTTTCGGGCTGTGTCCAAAATCAGGGGCTGGGTCCTTCGAAGGACCCGGTCTAGGTGGGCTGGTCAACCGCAAAGACCAGAGAAAAGTTGCTGTGAATTTGGATTTGGTTCTTAAAATTCAAGAGGGGGGTGGGGTGGGGGGGGACACAATTGCCAGCCGCATCAGAGGAGTCTTTGAATTAGGACAGCCTCCGGCACTGTGTTGTGACGTAAGCTACGGACAAATCCGGCCTTCAAAGGACACAGCCCCTGAATTTGGRCACACTCTCAGTTTCACAGTGATCACTGGTGCCCAAATCCCGCAGTCATGTTTTTGGTCTGTACCCATAAAAAACCCATGAATGCACGGAGAGAACAAAAACTCTACCTAGATAGTTCCTCAAGCTGGGATTTGAYCCAGCAACCTTCTTGCTGAGAGGCATCAGCTCTACTAACTGAGCCAACATTTCACCTTACTACATTGTTCCTTTTTGAAGACTATACACAGAAGACATTGGGCCTCATGCAAGATTTGTTCTTAAGTTGTGCGTACGAGTGATTTAGGAGAACGGTGCGCAGCGCTGCGGCTTCTGAATAAATGAAAATGATTTAACACAGTTGTTTATACATTTAGCAGCTCTTTTTATTCCACAGCTGACCTGCTAAAAATGACAGATTTTCTTTTCTGGATCTCTGACAGATGGACTTCAACCTCTGAACTAGTAAAGTTCTTTTTAGTTTTCACTGTCATTTTCATGAATGAATGAACACTTCCTTGTATCTGAGGCAGGAAACATACCCTTATATGGTGTTTTTGGGGTGGTAATTATGCTAATCTCCTCTCGCGTGCACGAGCAGCTGGATACGAACAGGTGGAGTTTACGCAGCTCATTTACACACTTTTCCTGAAGATAGAAGAGTTTGATGAATCTGACGTGACATGTTCGTACGAACCCTTTGTACGACAAAAGTAAGAGAAATTTAGGATAAGAATACGAACATGTTCTTGCATGAGGCCCAACGCGATCATGGCTGTTTAGTTCAAAATATCCAAACCTTCATACACTTGAACATTTTAGGGTTTAAAGATAAAACGGTTGCTTAACTTCCATCTAATATTCAAGCCTTTGTTAAACAACAAAGTAAACTTTATTAAAGTTAGGATTTAGGAGAAACTGACAATTAAAGAAACTTAGATTGCAGTCTATTTTTATCCTGATCTCAAATCCTTTCAACAGCTGAGCACAAACTTCTGAAAATGAACCTTCTATGTCAGCAACTAATTTTATCTCTGGTGCTAATCCACTGTTAATCCAACATGTTTACTTGATTTAGTCCAAGGTTTGCAGTACAGTCCCAAATGGCCCACTAAACCACAGTGCAGAGTTGTGAAGCACGTATCACAGTCACTTTAGTTTAAGACCCAGAAGCAGCTTTGTAGTCCTTCATGCAGTATTAATAAAGTTTTAGGTGCTGCTGTTCAGGRCGTCACTCTCCTTCCCGTTATTCGCAGATTAGACTCTCCAAACCTTTTGTCCTGTCTGCTCCTTCTGTGACTTTAAAATAGTTGGACAATATTGGATCAGGGGTTGTTGAATATAAGCTAGCGGTGGCTGTTCATAAATAAATCACGAGTACTGGTATCTTCTGCTATAGTGTGTTTGGATTGTGGGCTCGTGTTGTTTGCCTTGCTGAGTACGCCCAACACCAACTAACCTGAACTGAAGAGGAGTTCTGCACACGCTGCGAGCCGGCCTGCTTGTGTCCTTCATCCACTTTTGTTTAAGCAAGGCTAAATTAATGTGGTCAGATCAGATTCCTTTTGTATTCTCATATCGCTCGCATAAAGGAATAATAGAAAACTATTGAAATATTTATCTTTGGTAGTTGGTGTCATTTGGAAACCCTTCGCTTTGTGCCCCGCACACATACCTGTGTTTCCTGCACACATTAGCACAGTGTGTACACTTTACACAAAACATCTGTAAATATGTATTCAGTGAAACGTTTTGGCGGCACACTACCCACCGCAAAGCAAAGCAGAAATGTAAACATCCCAGGCAAATAGAGGAAGAAGTGATTGCAACAGAATCCTGAACAGGTCCACCGGAAACAAACTATTTTTAACATTATGTCTCCACTTTTAAATGCAAATTGTGTTTTTAATGTATGAAAACCTGTCAGCCGCCACCCAGCCCGTTTCTCTCTCGCCTCAGCTGTCTTCATAAACGTGCACTTGTTTACCAAAATAAAATGTTTGTGTGTGTGTGGGTCTATAAGAGTGATGGATTTTACTTTGAATTCTTAATATAGGTGGTGTATGAGTTAGCTTTCGTTATTGCTCATTATACATGCACGCGTTTTCCCCCCCGAACATATGCATTCTCATACAGAGACCCGACTCTCCTGTGAGTTGTAGTTGCTGAAGCAGAGGAGGCTTGTTGCTTCGCCATTTATCTCTATTTTCACTCTGTCACGACAGACACAGACTCACAAAACACTGTTCTGCACTGGCTTGCCTTCCCTGCTTTATTTCTGTGTGTGTGTGTGTGTGTGTGTGTGTGTGTGTGTGTGTGTGTGTGTGTGTGTGTGTGTGTGTGTATGTGTGTGTGTGTG
>NW_013952423.1:1015609-1019988 GCF_001266775.1 Austrofundulus limnaeus
GGGTTGTCCTCTCGACCCGTTCAGGTGGTTGTGATATCTCAGGTAAACCCTGAGGAAATTTTTTCCATTTTGGAATTGCAGTCCACTTGGACTCATGGCTGAACTCATTAGAATGTTGGTTTTCAAGGGTCCGGGTCAAGACAGAAAAAGTTGAAGTGTTGGCGCTTTCTCAAGTYCCCTCTCTGATAAAGTCATGTAAAAAATTTGATTTCTAAAATGATGATATCGACCAAGTGGTCTGAGGTTTCAGGCCAGTCARGCACACTGTCAGTAGCTATTACATAAACATAGTTTAGCTGAACTTGGTTATTACTTATTATATCAATGTATTGTTAATGCCAATGTACATCAAAGACAGGTTTCATTGTGGGGAGGAGGAGCCTAACTGCAGGTTTTTCTTGTAGGCCTTTAAAATCCGTAATYATTTATAAATAATTGAGACCTCTAGTGGTTGTAAAAATAACTACATGCACCCTATCCACACTGGTAGATATTTTACCAACTTTCTTCTTCTTTTTGTACCTCTGTAAACTCTGAAACAGCATGTTTGAAAAAAAAAAAACATGCTTCCAAAACTAGCCTTCCTTGTTGGAATGCTCATGGCTCTTTGGCTTTTACGCAAGAGATTTAAAGGGCCTGTGACATGCTTAATCTTCAAATACAAAAAGTCAAAGAAAACATTTATATTTAAGAAAATTAGCAAAGTACACATGATTTTACCCATTTTGTCTCATAACTGGCATAAATTCAATTGAATTTAGCTCAGCAAAGTGAAACAGGAAGTGACATCAAAGGGGAACTCTTTAAGAAAAGATACCCTCTAGTCTTTGTTTATTGAAACAATATTATTTGAATGCTTCAAMTCTGATAGTGACTCAAAATAACATAAAGAAACATCAGATTAATCTCTAATTATTGTAGCATCGCTCTGTTTTCCTGCAGATGTTCCCCTTTGACATCACTTCCTGTTTCTTCACATGCAAATATCTCAACAACTGTTCATCTCAATGGCGTGAAATTTGTTTTGCAATATTTTATCAATGTTCTCTTTCCAAAAATGCATTCACAGTTATTACAAAAATTTGATGTCACAGGCACTTTAAATCAAAATTAAATTATGTTGAGTATGGCTGGAGTTGTAGTCTTTTTTTTATGTTTTACCAAACCTTGTACATTTCATATGGTAATGTGGGATCTTGTAAGATGTCAGTGCTTAGAGGTTATTAACATGTAACTCAATATCTGTAAAATTAGTTGAGTTATAAATATCTTGTGTTTGCTGTGGTGGTGTGGCCATTTTGGATTGTAGTTCCATTAAAGTCTAATGGAAAAGTAGAGATGTGCAGTACTTAGATCATATTTTACAGATTGCTTTCTTCTACTACCACACTGAAGTTAAATAGTGGAATCATAAACTCTGGAGCAGTTTTGACTGGTGGCACATGTGTTGGGATCACAGCGTCTGTTCCAGTGGACCCGGTGGAATCCAGGGGTAAAAGGTCTAAATTAACACAGACAGTGAAGAATGCTGATGTGGCTGAAAGTGAGACGGTTGCTGGCGTCCCAGTGAGGGATGAGCAGACCAGCCATTTCTGATGAAGAGACAGAAAATAAGGGAAGGTGGTGAACTTGTTTGTATAGAACAAAATGGAGGAAAAAAAATCTCATTCACACAATGAGAATTATAGATTTGAACCTCTATCAATTGGTTTGTGTATTTTTTTTTTCTGATGTTTGAGTTTTCGGCTCATCAAAAGTGGTTTTGCAGAACTAATATTTAATGTGTCCTTTTCTTGGATATTTTCAGCCATAATTACACAACTCCCCCTGAAAGTCAGAATACCTTGCAGTTTTTTCTAAACCCTTTTCAGATGTTCTATGTAGAGTTGTGTACTGAAAGAATTATTTCCTGTCTGGTKCCATTCATCCTAATAATGCATTTTTGCACTGCACAGCCCAGCCCAGACTGGCTAGGGTTCAAACCCGGGTTTCGCGTGTTTGCGTTATCCCTCATGCCCACCCTGATTACTGTAACCACAAGAGCTGCAGTTCCAATCGGGTCAATCTGCTCGGCCTGATTTTGTCTTCAGCCACTGCTGCTCTTTGATTGGTTCACTGACCGGGGGGTTACGTCACACTGGTGTGAGTTATTTTATGTGAATCATTCAACTACACAACAACAGTAGCAATCTGTCAAACAACACGCTAGCATTAGCTTAGCTCTATCTTTGTGCCCTCTCATCTTAAGCATCATACTCTAGTTCAGTATTTGGAATATTTCCTTCAAGTAAGGTAAAGTCCATTATTATAGTGTCACAAATAAATTGAAATAAGATTTGTGTGCATTWATGAAATGATCCTGCCCACATTGAGAAGGGCGGAGCCTTACAACAGAAAAAAAAAAAACTCCTATTGATTTTCTGTAGCTTTCCGTCCTAAAATATTACTTTCCTTTCTTTAATAATGACTAAACCTCTGATTTGTGTACACATTTCCAGTAATTAACACAATACTAATAGCATTAGCTATTTTGACATTTATATGTTAAGCTGCCATGTATGCTAAATGTTGGTCAGCAACTTTTGATATGTTATTGTGCTCGATATACTGTAGATTGCAAGGAAATATATGAAACAGTGTTTATGTAAAATGAGCCAAATTTGATTTTGTAAATTAGAATTTATTCCTCCATATTTTATTTTCACTGTGTTTTGGATACATSCAAGTTTACCAGCCTGACTCCTGGTGTCGAGTTCATCTTGATATTTAGTTGTTTTTATAATCACACCACAGCSCTCTGAATTGTAATTGTCAAGTTACACAATAAAAACAATATATATATTTTAAATTAGTGGATTTTTTCAATGTTGAAAAGGTGTTCCTGAGTGAGGGCCACTCTGAAAAGCCCTGTGGGAATCTGTCCAAACTAATGCTGCTGCGATCTGTCTGCTGAGAGTACAGTTCTCATTACAGTAGAAGTAGTCAACATCAACACAACCCCACTTTAAAGAAAATAACTATCTGTTAAAGCACCCATTAGAAAGCACACTGGAGTGGTAGACATCGTTCTCAGGATTTGTGTTTAGATAAAGTGTCTTCTGATAACCATCGTTTCTTTATTGGTCAGACAGCTGCTTCACTCCCCTGCCTTTTTCAAACCACCCCACTCGTTCTCTCCTCTTTCTTTTTTTCCCCCCACATCTCTTCCTGTGTCTGATTCTTGCTGCGTCTCTCATCTGCCCAAGATTAAAGGCTCATCTCCACTCCAAGATCCTGCCAGCCTACAGCTCGTTGTTAGGCTTGGACGAGGGTCATRGTACTGATCTTGTCCAAGTGGCTGCCTTTGAAGCAGATTGGGACACGTCTCCCTGCCACCCCCCTCCTCCTCCTCTTCCTCACTCAGAGCAGTGATGAAGGACGTACATAAGTTGTGGCTCCTCTAACACCTGATCTATTAATGAAGCTAGATAATACAACCAGCATGGATTGTGAAATTGTGATGTGGTCCCAGGATGCTTTTAAGTGAGCTGCTGGAAGTGCTGCTTTATTCATTTGGCTCTTAGATCATAAAATGATAAAAAAAATAATGGATGATTCAGAAAAATTACACCTTTATAAAACAGAACATTTAATTTGAAGAAAAACTTTTTTAAAAACTGTTCAGTCCTGCTATTTACAGTGACACATTTGCAGGTTTTTTTGTCCGACTGTGCTCAGTTTGAGGCGCTCATTAACTCCAGAAATCTGCAAAGCGCTCTTCCTTTTGTTCAACCTCACCGGCATCAAAAAGTTCCCTCCGAACACCTTGAAAACTTGTGACAGTGGTCAACCACACTGGTGCCACATTATCCCCCCCGATGATTAATTCAAGGAAGTGTGAAGTGTGTCACGCTAAAAAGGCGGGGTGCCATTTGATATTCATGAGGTGCCATCCTGTTTCAGATGTCTCCTCCGGTCTTAGCGTGACAAAACGCAGTTCTGCTCAATCCTGGGCCTCCCGCTGATCCGAACCGGAGACTCATCACTCATTTCCGGTGTGTGGTCGAAGAATGGGATGGTTTGTCGGGGTGAGATTAGCTACTTGTGCATCAAGGTGAAGGATTGCAATCTGGCAGGTCTTTTTTTTTTCCTCCATAGACTTTGATTGTCCTGTGATATTTACCTTTTCTTTGGCYGTTAAGGATCCTGACCACGACAGAGCTATTTGACTTTCTTTTGCATTTTTTTAATCACAGAATGGTTTATAAACATTTGGATGAATTAAATTTGTGACAAAAATAAATTTTAGAATTTTAAACTGTGTGGAAAAAAAATGAAAGACTTGTACACTATATATATCTGTGTGTGTGTGTGTGTGTGTGTGTGTGTGTGTGTGTGTG
>NW_013952423.1:1021368-1024530 GCF_001266775.1 Austrofundulus limnaeus
CTAGTAAACAACTATCAAGATATAAGAATAAAAAACATAATTATAAGTTTGTGTTTACTTTTTTAATAAATATACAAAATGTCTTTCTTACAAAATGAGACTTAATTTTATTGTCTTTCTTTTTTAAAGCAACTTATTTTTTTTTATTTTATGTATCTATTTGTGCGGTTTCCATGCTTTATGTGCATTGTGTTATATACCATTGCACATATTTAAAATTTGTGTCCAAAAGATGGTGTAATGTTTCAATCTTGAGCTTTGTTACGAATACATCTGCACCATCATTGTGTAAATTTCTGCAAGACAACTTTCTAAATCATCCTAAGCTTCAACAATATGTTTAACATCAACACTTTCTGTTCTACAAAAAAAATAAATGCTCAAAAATAAAATTTAAAAAACACACAAAACCCAGCCGTTTTAAGTTCAAATCAAATTTGTATTCCACAAACACTCTCGCAACTTAAAGAAAACAAAGTAGATAAAAGGATTGTAATAATTACAACAACTCTTCATTTACATACAAATATGAAAACCAATGTCACACATGAGCACAAAGCAATTTCACAGATTTCTCACAGATGTTTGTGTTACTGAATTATCTTTGGGTGGAAAAAAGAAATGTTTTAGTGAACGACGGGTACAAGAGGGTAAAGTCTATATTAGGCCTTCAAATCCTGCACACCTAAACATGAAATGATTTCAGTAATTATCAGTAATTTTATTCTAAACCTTTGCTTTAAAAAAATAACAAAAACATGGACACACTTGTTCATGTTCCATGCAAATGAAAGACAGAAAAAAAATGATGTTTCACACTTCTATAGCTCCACATAATTCACCCAGCTGGTATTTATCTTATTGTGTTTCCACAGTTTCTCTTTTCAATCCAGATTAATTAATCCACTGTAGTACCAAAAAGAGAACTTCTGTTTKGTTAGCAGGCGCTTTGACAGTTCCAGTGCATCACAATCCCCCAAGATCACTTCCTTCACTGTCATGAAATAAACTGAGGCTTTAGTTAAAAATGYCAAATCTGTCAGCTGATTGGGTCTCACGTTTTCAACGTTCTTGTAACTGCTTGACTTGGAGACACAATAATCTCAAATTCATTAAATGATTGGCATCTCTAAAGATAAAAACCTGAAGGACACAGGATGGGATTTTGGTTTTCAGTTCGAGGTGTTTTAGAAATGGCCAGTTCAAACAGGCAGAGTCCCAGTGATGCAGCTGAGCAGAGYAGAACAAAGCTTTTGGCCATGAGTCAAATTTTGGTGGTAAGTTTTTTTCTTTTCTTTGGTTTTTTTTTTTTTTGTGATTTAGTCCTATAATCTGGGACTGAGGCAGTAGCATCACAGAGCAATTAGGCATTAAGGCAGATCTGAAGTGATTGAACAGAGGTTCTGCTTCTGTTCCACTTTCCTCAGAAAAACACAATCATCTCCAGCTTCAGAGATAATTCTTCTTCTCAGTAACGTTTCTGTTGTTTGCAAGAAATCTTGAAATTCACAAGTGGTTTAAAAACTGTGTAATCAAGATGAAAAGGAAAGAAAAATGATGTGTCTGTATTTTCTAAGGGTTTTCGTAATACAGTATATTTTGCCTCGACTGATTCGGGAGGATTTTAAGCAGAAGCATCACATTCTGGCTCTCTGCACTGTAAATAAAACATKTTGCTCCATTTTCTTTCTCTGAGGAAAAAAACACTACTGAATCTGAGAGACATTTTTTTGCACGTGTAAATTTATCAATGGAAATGTTGCCATATTTATTTGGTGACTTCTGCACTCTATGATTTGCCTTTTTGTGATAATATGCAACAAAGGAGGAGTTGGAAGATTTTGTTGCTGATAAATTTGTACATATTTTGAGGAAAGTGTCACTTGCATTTAGGTCTGTTGCTTTCAAAGCTTTGGGTATTAACTATTGGTTTCATGATGGGATGTTTGGATCTAGAAAGAAGAGGCCAAACAAAGGGATCCAGGAACAAACTGTAAACATTTCGTAGTTTAGAAACACTGAACAGCCGTGTTCATCAGCTCGTTCTTTCTACAACAAGTTTATTACCAGCAATAAATAAAAAAAACGTGTGTGTGTGTGTTTGTCCATTTGTTGGAACCTTTAAAAACAAAGCATCCATCTTTTTGTGCAGACCTACCTTTTGTTATTTATGCATCATATTTAGCAGTAATAATCACATTTTCATTGCCATTGTTTTGGAGCACTTTTCCCCCCAACAAYGTTGAAAATGTTTAATTTGTATTATTATGTTTCATAAAGCTGGATCTTTGATCTGGATAATCACCTTGGATCACAGGCTTTTCACATTTAAACTGGTATTTAAACCAGTTCACATCACTGCTGACTTCTCTGCCCAGAGAAAAGTTGCACTGAATGCTTTCAAGAGACTAGTCAGTCATGCAAAGCATGTGTCAACCTCAGGGCATCTCCAGGCAAGCTGCTCTGCCAGCAGTCACACTGGTGACTCGGACTGGATGCCCCTGAATGAACTCATGATACAGGAGGGTAAATTACCTTTTTGGTAAAAAGCTTAAAATGGCAGGAAAAAAATAAAAATATCCCATCAAGAAAACTGGTTTGTTTTATGGCTGGAATTCATTATTTCTGTGTTCAAATTTTGTAGCTACAAAGTGTGTGATGTGGGGCCTTTTTGTCCATTTTATTTAATGATACAGTAAATACAGTACTTTACATTAGAGTTATAATGAGATTAAAGCCCTGTATACACAAGGGTGTGACTTTAGGTCTACCATTGTGGGGCTATTCTCTCTATTTTATTTATTTATTGAATCATTTAGTTGTGTAAAACAATTCAGGACATTTTGGGGTTGAAATACRTTGCAACACTTTTGCTGTGATTTACGTAACTTTCCTGTTCTCTTTGTATTTCTGCACCATTCTGTTCCACGTCAGTTTAACAATTAAAAAAGGCTTACTTTTTCTTTTTTCCCCCACAGTAGCAAATATTTTACCTTTTTAGGATGTATTATACAACATATCTAAATTCCCAATTTTCCAAGAGTATGCAATTACCTGGTACACTATTCAACAAATACTGTCATGAATCTGTCTCTGTCTGCCTGCCATTGACCCAGTTTCCTGCTCCCTGCTCATTGCCTCAGCCCCTCCCGTCACAGAAAT
>NW_013952423.1:1025177-1032611 GCF_001266775.1 Austrofundulus limnaeus
CACACACACACACACACACACACACACACACACATTCCCGAGCCCACCCCTTCAACCAGCTAACATCCATCTATTCATTCATCCCTCCTACACTCCTGCTTTCTTTTCATCTTCATTTACATCCATTACAGTTTTCTTAACATGAAATATACTGAGACAGTATTTATCGTGTAGATCTTTTATAAAGTTCTAACTTATCAAAAGAGACGATTAGATATTTTCCAAAGGAGGGGTTCCTAAACTTTTCCTCCCCGCCCAACTAAATTAGCTTCTGACGCCCTCTTGCAAACTCACAATGTTACAAAAAATGTAAAGAAACAATAACTTAAATTATTTTTCACCTTCATTTACCATTMAATAATTGTTACATTTATTTGAAATATAATTGTATTAACTAATATGTTTTAAGTACTATTATATTCTCAATGAAAGTTTTTCTTGACAGAACAAAATCGATTTTTTTCTTAAGCTTTGCAAAATAACATGTCAGTAAATTATATTTAAAATTTGACAAAAATATTTGTTGTATGATGATTTAAAACATTAGATTATTATAATTATCATTTTTTGTCTTTTTTCTTATCTTCCCTCCAGCTTTCTGAGGGCTCCCTAGCGCCCCCTGGCAGCCCCCACTTTGATAATTATCTACAAGCCATTCAAGAGCTTAGAAATCAGTGCAAGATTATTGATTGGAAAATATGTGTAAATAGTTATTTGATTCAAGAAGTCATTAGCGGGCACTTGCATTAAAGATGGAAATAAACGTGTACATATTTACACTTTAAAATAGGTGTGTATGGAGGCAGCCACTCCTGGTAAAGTAATGCAGTGCATTTAACTCTAATAAATGTATTTAATTAAATTTATTCAGCAAAAACTCACACTTGGGTTAATTTCAGTCTCATCTATTGCAAAAGTAAACTGTTCCTGTTCTTTCATTTTCAGTCTAATTTATTTACAACTAAAATTCAGTTCCATTCAATTCTGTCTTAGACTCTCATTCAAATCCAGTTTCATGCTGTCTRACTCAATCTAAGTCATTCCAATGTATTACAACAATATTAAACCAATGTGTTTTCTTCATTGTGACCATTTATATAAAACCATTGAATGAAAACACTGTTTACTTGTTGTTGTTTTTTTAACTGTAGATCATAATAGCAGCCTGTGGTGCTGTTTGTTTAGCAAGCTTCATTTCTCACCGTCCACAGTGTCAGCTCTGTTCTTCTCACCACCCAGCCGGAGCTGCGAAAATTTAGAAGTTGACCGGGAGGCTTTAGCAGGGTCACCTCCGAACATGAATGTTGAGAGGCTTGTGCATATTTGTTTTTGTGCTATCCAAAGCAGAAACAAAATGCAAAAGGAGAGATAGCGGTGAGAGTGAAAGCATACCAGAATAGACCCGGGCGCTGGCACAAAATCAATGCAGCGCAACACTTCATCACAGGAGCTACTCCGACGCAAATGCTAAGTAAGCACTCTGAAACTGGGAAGCCTGCTTAATATGTGAATAGATGTTCTTGGAAAGATGTGGCAGAGTCTGAAAAACATGGAAACACTGGAAGTTGGAAATAAAAGAAAACAAAAGTTGCCTATTTAAATTCCCTTGTGAATCAGCCATTGTTCCAGATGCACCAGTCAACAAAAGAAGAGGAAACCACTGTAGCACTGGGAGGCAAATATGAGATTGTGTTGGTAGCAGCAGTGTTTCTCTCGGGGTCTCGCAGTGAAAAACRCTTGTTTTAATTTTGCTAGCAAAGCCTCGGCACCAGGAGTTATGGAGCGCCTTGCTTCAAAGTTCACTGAATTTACAGCACTGTAAAAATCTGTTCAGTTATTTTCTATTAAATGTGTGGATTAGGATGTAGTGGACATTTGTTGGGTGGGATAAGATTTCCTGCTGCTCCAGGTGAATCAGTACCACCTAAATCTTCCTTAATCTTACAGATTTGTTTGACAATTACAGTTTATCACAACCTTTGTATATATACTATTTGGCTTTGTCTGTCCTTTAATTTGTTCTTTTATTGAAGTGGAAAACTCTGAAATTTTCTCCAACCCAAACTAGTATTACTGAATTATCTTTGATGTGATGCTTTTATAGGTTTATTCAAACTAGGTGTAATAAACTAATAATTGTGTTGTAATAGTTTAATGCAATACAAAGTAAATAACCTTCTATATCTAATAATGTATTTTCAGTTCAACATATTTCCATTTCTTAAAAATATTGAGTTAATCTTGTTGAGTATGAGGCTGCTTCGCTGTAATATGTTGTAGTAAAAAACATGAGTATAGCAAAAAGCTGTAATGTGGTTTGCCTTTGTTCCCACAGAGGAAAAACACATTTTATAAATTATGAGTTCTAGATGTGAATTACAAGCTTTACGAAGCTTTTGAAACAATGTATTGAGCATATAAAAGATAATTTAGTGAATAGTTATACCTATCTTATGTTTCAATCACAGCAGTTCAAACACAAGTTGTGCAAAAAATATACTGTTTGACCTAGTTTTGATTGATCGTCATAAAACAAAAAGTTTCATTCTCTTTTCTAACCCAATACAAGATATTTTCTTACAACTACAGTAGTATAATGTTCTCAAACACTTCATCTTTATTGTCAGGTTAGAGAAGACTTGATTTCATTTAAATTCTTTTCACACTTAAATGTTTCTGTTGGGTCTACATAAAGTGGAACTGCAATGCTTTGATATAAATTCCTCCTTATTGTAACTCTACAAGCCCCGCCCCTTTTCTGAGGCATGTCTCAGATCAACTCGTTTTGAAGCTGTCTCTTTAAATCCAAATGAGCTAAATGTCCCACTCCCCTTCAGCTTCAAGACCAGTTCATTCTGGTTTGATAGAGGGATTTACGWCTATATAGCTGCACATRAACGCTTTATTTACAAATAAAATAAAAGATGTGAACAAGGGAAGACTTGTCCTTCCAGCCTTACATGTTGGAACCGGAATCTGACCCACAGCCAGAGGAGAATAAAGACCACCAAATTGTAGTTAAGTCTAGACATTATTTAGCAGTTCCATCGCAAACAATTTGATGTAATAATAATTCAGAAATTTTAACTTAATGAGTTGAAAAATATAACGCAATAAGAATATTAATAAGGTATATCTACGCAGCACCAGGAGAGGCTAAATTCAACTATTCTGCACTAGAAATTCCACAAAAAATTACATTTAAAGTGCTGAAAATTTAGATTTTGCATGATGTGACCTCTTTAAGGAAAGTTTAACAATTAGTAGCTTAATTCTTTCAAATATAAATATGTTTAACATGCAGTTTTTTTCCAAAATTTTGTTTAAAACTAACCACGGGCTTTCATTATATTAATATTTTAATTTCAGTACAGTATAATAACTATACACAGTTTAAAGTAGAGTTTGTTTCTACTTCACTTCTATGTTTTCATTTTAATTTTTGGTCAGTTTTATCACTTTATTTGATCCTAAGTAAAAAGAGCATTTTGTCAAATCCTCAGAACATCAGGATGTTTTGTAAACATACGATATAGACACATCTTTCATTTTGGTTCAAGTGCAAGTCAATCAATAAATGATAGAGAAAAAAATGTTTTTAAAGTTCAGCACCCTTTTGTTCAACATTTCTACAACAGACACACGTAGAAAGGATGTCTCCTGAGAGCAGCCATGTTGGATGGTGACCAAAGGCAGGAAAACAATGGTATCTAATCCTTTTCTGAAGCACGAGGGAGTTATCTCTTATCTTGGAGCCATCAGATGATTTGTTGTCTCGCATATCTTTCAAAGCTCACAAAGAAAATGCCGATGACCTCTCGACCGTTGAGCGTATCCTGGTGTCGGTGAGGGATGATTTCCTGGTTCCATTTCTCAGTGAACTTTTACAAAGCACTGGTCTGTTTCAGGCTGCTTGTTCCTCTGTCCTCACACTCTCTTTACGCTACAGTTTGTCTCAGGGAATTTCAAGATAGCATGCATATTTTGTTGCAGGCATACTGCCATGTTAGCAGTTGAATCCAGATTTCCAGCAGACCCTAATGATGAGGGACATCAGCATTGTTCTGTTCTGCTCCTGGGAACTTGGAGCTATTATGGCTGCCAAAACGAGTTGCTCATTCATTTATAAATCAATGGTACAAGACCTAACTTTGAGGTCTTGCTTTCTTTACAATCCTGCATTACTGCAGCTTTTGTTGGCTGCCTGTCAGAGGTGGATATTACTAGAAACCTGCTTTCCTCTACATCTTACAGCTCTACACGCTCACTCAGCATCTAATACTTACTAGTAGATTAAAACAAATGTTCATTTAATTTACCAATTTGGCTCAAAATTTGATTACCATATTTACTCAAGTATAATATGTAAAATTAAATCCATAAAATCATCCATAAAGTTGGGGGGGGGGGTAGTGCTATACATGGATAAATATTTTTACTTATGTATTTTAACTGAAATATCAGCTTCATTCACAAAATGCCTGAGTATGGAAGAGACTGCATCGTAAAAAGCAGTTGAAGCAAGCTTACCTGTGACACACCTTCGTGCCTCAGAGCGAGATAAAAACAGATCCAGGCAGGTGACATGATGTGAAAAAAGGGGGGAAAGGCAGTCCTGCAGCTTAGTAATGATAACGAACTAATGACATTAGCGTGTTACCGAGCCACTGCTGGAACAACAACAAACACATGTACGTCTGTAATGGCTGCCGTCTACAAGTGTTCTGAAAAAGTTTGCATCCCTGAAAAAATGTTTCCCCGCCAGAGGGGGCGCTAGCGAGTAGGAAGTAATCTGCTTTTCCCCCCACAAGATGGCCCAAATCTCATGTGAAGTCTCTGACTTTTGTGTTGGCGCATCCTGGTGGACTATGTGTAAAATGCCAGAATTCATATGATGCTGCTAGAGCTGGTATGTTGTCAAAGTACCTTACAGTAAATATGTTGTTAAAATAAAATGAAGAGTGCAATGATCATTTTACTGATAATTTTATGCTTTTTAAGCTAAAAGGGGGGTTTTAATATACATGAGATCATATTGTACACAAATAATTAGGGTAGATCCTTTAACTTTTGTTTCAATTGCAACAATCTTGACTTCAGCCTCTTCTATGAAGCCGACGCTAGGATATGATTCAATCTACCCAATTCAGTCTGACCCAACTGTTTTCCAAAATCCCTGCTTCCCAAACAGCTTTGTGCCTCTGAGCTCACAGCGCAGCTTTTCTGTCCTCAAATCATAAATGTCGTAGCCTTTTCCATCCCTATTGTCATACACCGAGGCATTCCACTTGTAGAACTGGCCATCAGAAGCCCACGGTCAAACTGTGTCATTACCATTTCAGAACGTGTCCAACGTGTTTGCAGCAGCCACCCACAGGGACGAGTAATCGTACACACCCCCAGCTNCACACACACACACACACACACACACACACGAAAATAAATGACATGCTTGCCGCCTGTCATAGCATGAGAGGCTAGTTAGCATTCGGACATAAAGACTCCAGTTTGCTGCAGCGAGAGTTACCTCACTGACACCCATCCAACACACACACACACACACACACACACACACACTGCAGTGAATCACTGATGTCCTTCAAGGAACTGCCTTTATTGTGTTTTTTCCCTCTCATTTCTGAGACACGTTAGCCTGGCCTTTGGCAGGTCCTGCAGGACATAAAAGGATTACATGACATTCAGGTCTCCCTGTGTTTTTTTATTTATTTTTTTTTTATTGTTGTGTGTTTTAATTTAGGTTTATGGATTAAGTCGTCATATTAAAGAAAATATATTAGAGTAATGGGAATTTAGAAATACTAATGACACAGCAGTTGGAGAGATATCAAACTAATTTACCTCGTTGCGCCTCGTGGTGTTGGAGGTTAAGAGCTGTCTGAACACAGGCTGAAAACTACTCTTAACGATAGCAATACAAGAAAGTGTGTGTGGGAGCGAGTGGGCTGGCAGAGCTGTATTATGTGTTGATGGTCAGATGTGTAGGTGTTGGGAAGCCATGCTGCCTGCTGATTACACAGATGGTATGCTCGTCGTAGACATGATTGAAAAATGCTGCATCTGGCCTTTTTCAGTTGCCTTTTTGTTTTGCAGTTGCTCCAGTTGTTTAATGTGTTTTTAAAGTGGGGGGGGGTATGCAAAATAGACATTTTCTAGCTTTATGATGTTGTTCCCTCATCAAAAACATACCCAACGTGTTGCTTTGACTCATTCATGCGTGTTTGATAAATCCTTGAATCTACTGTGGAGCTGCCTAAGCACTTGCTGTTACAAAGCACCGCCTGTTTGTACAAAGCTCCTCCCTGGAGCTCAGTCTACAGCCGACCTCCCGCCCCACAGAGCAACCCTCCCCCGAAGCATTGTTGTGAAGATGTGCTGAAGTGGGAGTGTCAGAAAYGGTAGAAGGTTCTCAAAAAGACCAAGGCCAATTTCAWAGTGTTTTTATATCTTTGTCATAACTGGTGGTAACATAGCTACATAATTGTGGTACAGGATTACCATGTGACTGGAAAATACATAAAACCCCCTGTAAGAATTATTTCCAGTTAAAGAGARCAGTTGTTTGGATGTAGCTTGAGCACTTGTTTTAATACCATTTCATCCCAGGATTAATGTTCATTACAATCTTGCCAAGAGATGGAGAGTCAAGTTTTTTTTTCTTTAGATTGAAGTTCAACAGCAGTGCTGCGGGAATAAAAATGATTCAACATTTTTAATGATTTTGTTTTGTTCAGGTAACATGATGGATCRTTTCACATGAAGCTTAGCTTTAATGGCTGTTGTGTTCAACGGCATAATAAAATCCATGTGTATGTTCAAAAGTACCAAAGGGATAAAACCATGTCTTCTTTGACATTTGGCAGTGCTTCATGAGCCTTTTTTGTACTTATCCTTAAATTGAAAACAAAACCAGACTTGTTGGAGCATAAAAACAGACACGTGTGAATTTTCCATCTACTTTTAGCTCTACCTGACATCATCCAAATTGTAGTCCTACAATAAAATTAAACAGGTTAATACCAGAGCACAGTTATGTATTGGTTATGGTTTGGGGTTTTTTGGCACAACTGAACAGTTAGAATGGCACTAGAAGAAGCCATACAGGGAGTACATTTATACACAAATGAAACCACACAAGTTTTAGTTTCTGTACTTATGAGCAGTTTTTACAACTTATGTAATGTTTGAGTTTTGATGACAAAATTGAGATGACAGYCCTGTTGTTTGGGACATGACATTACTGTGCCAAACACATCATCTGTGATGTGGGCACTTTTGATAAATATTGATTAGATTTTTTTATTTGATTTATTTATTTAACAGGAAAAGATTATTAAAAATCAAGCCTGACTCAGCATAATTGCTGTTTTACAGCAGGTTCCTGTTCTGCAGCACATAAAACACTCAGAATTACAG
>NW_013952423.1:1033758-1056253 GCF_001266775.1 Austrofundulus limnaeus
ACACACACACACACACACACACACACACACACACACACACACAGTTCCACATACACACACACACAGCTACCTAATCATCAGTGCCATAACCAAGGATTTAGACTACTTTTCTTCACATTTCAGCTGGAAGGATGTCTACATGTTTACATGCTGCATTAAAGCCTTCAGGGGAAGATCCTTTCTGATGTAGGAGTTTCTTTAACAAGCGTCACATCACATATTAGAGCTACTTATCTTGCTGTAAAATCATGTTGTGTGGAAGATGGTGTCAGCAGCACAACATGAGGAACATGATGCAAGGCACCCGTTCACAGCTGACTGCGTGCATRCATTAGGAGAGGATGCATGTATTGTTTATGTTCTCTGGTTCCATTACATTTATGTGTATGTTGTGTGGCGGCATGTTTTATTATGCACAGGTAGAAATATTCATTATTATTTGTGTGTATGTGTGTGTGACTGCATTCCAAGCGTGTTAAGGGGTATTTTCATGTTGCTCAATCCTTTAAATGAGGTCAAACAACCATCTATGTTTAGATGTTCCAACATCTCAACCTTAAAGTCCATGAGACCCCACCTTTTCAGTTGCTGCTCTTGATCTGTAGCATAATTTCTCTTCATATAGAAGCTGCTCAGACCTTAGATAACTTTAAAGATGCTCTTAAAAACCCCACTTCATTCACTAGCCTTTGATTCAAGGGGCTTGATGTGTTAGTTTTTAAAATCCTCGTCTTTGGTTTGGCTTTGTTGTTATATAAGTTGCTATATAAATGCATTGTAAGTTGGGTTATGTTATGTGAGTTTCCAAAGATATTGCCCACATTTAGGAAATGTTAGGGTTTTTGGTTTAAATGTTTAGTCTCAGCTGTTTGCAGGTAAAACGATTGATTGAAGACTTCAGTGGATAGTTTGTAGAAAAACAAAATTCTTGATGCTCCAACACTCTCCAAACAGTTGAAATGTGTTTGAAAATTGTTTTTATTTACTGGTAGTTTCCGACTCAGAGTTTATCCTTGATGTTGATTACTGTTTTTCATTTTCTTGTTGTCAAAACACTGCCGAAAATTAGGTAGTAAAACACTAAAATTGTGGGTTCTTGAAAGCAAAAGACCCTCTGCTACATTCCACTGAATATTTGATTACTGTCAATGTTTTGGTTCGTTTTTCTTTTTTTTTTTCTCTCCTTCATCTCATCTTCATTCTCAGATTTATGTCTGCTTAAAGCATGCTTTAGTATTCTGGCAGTGAGTTCTGCCAGTGAGTCATAACTGATATGAGCTAGAAGCCAGGCCGAGTCCAGCTTTAAAGCAAGCAGCTCATATTTGCATTTTTCCCCCTCCACCTGGTGTGATATCCATCTCAGCATGGTGATGTTTGTTACTGGAGAGTAAACCCTCTGATATTTCAGCGGCCTTTTCATAATCTCCAGAGTCACATGGGGGGCCTTGGCAGCTTTAGAAATGACAGAACAATGATTCTCCCATGTCCTTTTTTCTCCCACTTTATATATGATGATCCTAAAATCTTTATGGGGATAGATTTGGCTTTTGGACCTGTTCATAAACTAAAAGAATGTTATTATTTTTTATTATTATTTTTTGCATTGACACTTGTTCACAGATTTCTCAAAAACCCAAGCATTTTATTTACTGTATCTTCAAATTGCGCTTGGAATAAAAGGGATATGATGAATACTGCCCAGTCTACATTGAAAATGATGGATTTTGGTCACACCTTTAAAACAACATAAGGCACAATCTCGTGCAACAKTGTGACATGGGCATGTATTAGGGATGACCCTCAGCTAACAAACTACTACTCAAATACCACATCAAATTMTATGAAGTGACTGAATTCAAGGGGTGTAAGAAAATATCGATACACTGAAATATTGTGATATTTCATTTCCCGATACTGTATCGATATTCTAAAGCCCTGTATCGATTTTTTATTAAGGTTTAAAATGTCAACTTTCCTGCCAGCCGTTCATTTTTATGTTGTAGTTCAGCCTCTGACCACTAGTTGGCAGCAGTGAGCCAGCCATTTGGCTCCTCTACCTCTTGAGATAGAGGCTATTGTTAAGTGTTGGGTGACCATAYTGTAAATTAATATTAAACACTAAAAGCTGCAAAAATATATTTTCAAACTATTTATTGGCAAAATTGGTCTAATAATTTAAAACATTGATGAAATAAGAATTATGAAACAAATAAAATAAAATACGTACAAAACAGAACACAGCTAAATGTATCAAAAGTATGTCTCTGTAATATTAGAATTTTCTGAGACAATTAATTTTATTTTTTTCYTTTTTTTTCCAGTAAGAGGTTTTTATTTAATAGAACGTTTGGACAAAAAAATCGTAATATATCGCCTTGCTAACATTTTCGCAATGTATCGGGATATATCGTATCATGACCTCTCTGTCATGATATATGTATCGTATCGCCAAATTCTTGCCAATACACAGCCCTTCTGAATTCTAGTCAATTGTAGCAAATCCAGTTGGTTGTGGATGTCCATCTACTGAGTGTAAACTTTGTCTTCTAGTTGAAGACATATTTGACTAACACACACACACACACACACACACATCCTGACACAAGCAAGCAAAACCATAATCATGTCAATAAAAATATAAATCCCAAAAAATGTCTTTGAAAATTACCTCCTGCTGCACAGAAGCTAATCTCTGTAGGTCAAAAAGGAGTTCTTAATTATTTCTACTTCAAAGATGACRCTCAGTGGTGGTGGTGGGGGCATTCAGGGCTGAGTTGGAGTTCACATTAGTTACTTTTGCATGACCAATTTTCCAAAAGCATTATTTCTGTGTAAAATAACAGATAGGTGGGTGAAAATAACAGTGGAAATCATCCAAACTGCCGCCGCCACGATTTGTATCCAGAATGGAGTTGGCTTTAGTGTTTATTACATAATCAAAGCAGGAAATGAAAATGGTGCTGGATGAGATTATCCTGCATGGACGGGATGATGACAGAGAGCAGAAAACATGTGAAAGAATGTGGAGCGGCAGAGTGGAGAAAGATGTGGCGCCGCATTGCCCTCCATCACCACTGGGATGCGGCTGTTAGATTGGCGTGCCACCCAGGCTCCACCAAGTGCTCTGTCATCCCCCACCCCTCCCCACCCCACCCGCCACAATCTACAAATACTGCCTCTCTCTGCTCTGCTTTTGATGGATAAACACAATGTCATCATGTAAACACATCCCTCTCCTCTTTTGCATTTCAAAGCTGCCAGCAATACATCTCCTGAGCCTGCCTGGTGTAAGAGGGCCCCCCTTTCAGCTCACCTTTGATTTGTGGCCGTGTTGTTCTCTTTGGCCTGTCGCCGGGAAGTTGTTGAAATGACTGATTGAACTTTGAAAGACTAATACTCGCGTCAGGCCGGTCAAATCAGGGCCACACACTGCCGCAAGTATTAAGGCTAACAGGGAACAGAGAGAGAGGGAAGCTTTGTGTTCACCGGCTTCTTATTGTGAAGACAAATTTTAGGCAGCATGCCAATTTCACTGCACCGAGGAGTGATTTTTTATTTTATTTTGCAGAGACTGAAAGAAAATGCTCAAGAATAAATAGCGCATTGTGCTTGCACTCATCTGCAGCCTATTCTTTGATTTAGTCTCAAATTACAATGCTGATTTGGTGCCAGCTAAGGCTTAAAAAGAGCATTCTCCTCTCCAGTGTGTTGCACCAAAAGCGAATATTTCATTTTTCTTTTCTTCACCATGAGATAGYATGTCTGAATAGACATACAAACCGCACTATTTCAACATTAGTATGCGGTTTTCTGAAGCCAAAGTGTTTTGGCTGCTGGAGAACTTGCCTCCCTGCCTTTCCAGCATCAAATGCCTCCTTTGCCCATTTCTCTTGTCATTCATCAAGAAGCACCATAGGCCTGCTTGGCTTAATAACTCTGTTTGTCTTTGCACTCATGTGGTTTGTTCCTCCTCAGCAGAACTCCACAGCCGAAGTGGAAAAGAATACCTTGGGGGTCGGAGCTTTAATTAGACCCCACCATGTTAGACCTGTGGGAGACGGCCGTGTTGGATTTCTGCATTTGATTGCATTTGATTGCACGGCTGAAAAAGCCACCAAAACTGTGAAATCGACACATTTTCTCCAAACTGGATGCAGTTTGACATCAGATTTCATCAGRCTGCGGCTGCGACGACGCACCTGTAAGGAACAGGGATGCACTTTGATGGAATAATGAGGTTCTACGGAGGAATTGTGACATTACATCAGAAGTGAAAGGTGTAAAGTGAATTTAAGACAACTTGATAGACCTTAACTGTCTTTAGGACATATTGCACAGAACTGCAACTGTTGCCAACTGGTAAATGGCATTCACAAGAAAGTGTATCTATACTGTGTGTGTGTGCATACACACATGAATAAACTTAAAATTTATGCCAGGATCTTTATTGACTCTGACCATGGGGCAGCAATTACTTTAACTTTACTTTTATGTATTTTGATGTCTTGTACCTTTTAGAAGGTCTGCAAAGATGTGTCCAAATAAAAAATGGTCAAACTAGTCAAAAAATGGCTCAGAGTTCACAAARTGAACAATGAGAGAAGATCTGAGTTATTTCATTAGATTTGAAAGGCAAACTTTGTGTGATTGCACTGTAAGTGGGGCGTATTGTTGCCACTGGGTAGCAATAGTGACTTAATAAACTTGAAGTATGTCAGGCCTCATTATCACTCGCCAATATGAAAGACAAGTAATCATGTAATTTTTGGGGTGTTTCTTTGTCTTACTGTTAGCAAAATGGGTCATGAATCACCAGACAGATTTACATGAAGTTTTCAGAAGTGATAATTGAATGGGCATCTACAGTTTAATAATAATAATAGGAGTCAGATTGATGCAAAATGTCCACCACAATTCATCAGATATTGTAAACACAAAATTGGCAATAAATCAGTTAGTTTTACAGATATCCAGCTATCCAGCATTGTTTTTTCATGCACATTTTGAAGTATCTCATTGGAAAAGGTTGATATGTGTGTTCCCTGTTAGTTTGCAACTGCTACTTCCTGTTTATTACAGCCATATGTAACATCACTGACTTTGTGTAGCCTGGTTGATTTGCTCCAAACCAGTAAATGGAAATGCCAATTTTATTTTTTTTTTTTGCAACATTTTAAAAGTTTGCTCAAACTGGCTTGTTTTATAGATTATGAGCTAAAATGAAGAATGCCAAAATTCCTGAGTTTGACCACCACGTCTCTGTTTTGCATGTGTTGCGTTCTGGTGATGTCAAGCTTTTTGACAGGAGGTTATCAGGAAGTGTGAAAAGAAACAAAAGGAGGGTAGCATCCAGAATCTAATCAGGGTCTCAGATGGTGTGGGAAGCCCTTCAGCAATGATGTATTCACTATTGTCTAACTTAGACAAGTCAAATCAATAACTTCACTCTGTGGGGGGTCGGTTGCACTTGTCCATCTATGCTGCCTTAAACTGTTTTCAGCACTGACTAAATTGGCTTTTTTTTTTACACTGACACCCTCAGGGATTGGTTGTAAACAGAGCTGTATACAATAACGTACAATAAAATGTTGCACATTTTGTGGCTCTATATATCAAAAATAAAAACCTGCAACCTTTTTTAATGCAAAAAAGTTTCTACCTTCATAACACACTCCATCATCCCACTCAGCTGAACCGAAGAGCATCTTTGAACACTTTGGGGTCATGAAGGGTAGCTGAAGCTGAAAGTTTAAGCTGTGCTTGAATTGGAAAGCGAGTAATTGTTTCTTGGTTAAACAAGTGGTGATGAGTAGATGAACCCTGAACCAATGACACAAAAAGTCATGATGATTATAATTTTGCACTTAGCCTATTTGACAACAAGTTTGATGTAGACAAAGCGGGGRCATCATTGAAATATAAGATAAATATTACCACTTAACTATTTTTTTTCCACAAAATGTAGTTATTAATTAAAACAATTCATCGGTTGCAGTCTCATTTAAATCTACTTCAAAATCTATGTGACAGACAAAATACTGAAAATGAGAACTATAAAGAATTATTATCAAAACAAATAATTTCAGAGTTGTTGTCTTTAATATGGGCTTGTACAAATTTTGATTACTGTTACACAAATTGTCATGAGATCTGGTTGGAAGGAACTTTAATCATTGTCCTTAGGTGCCTTGATTTGAAAGTGTGTCACAAATACAGTATGTGCACTTTTATGCMAGGTCTTCATTTAAAAAGTTGCCTTTTTATTGTTGCATGCATCCGTCACTTAATTATCTCCTGAACCACGAAACAATTTTACTGAAAATCAGTAAGAAGTAATTCCTGATTGTTTGTTGTTGATCTAATTCAAGATGTCTTAACTTGAGCAAACAGAAAAATTCTTCTAATTTAGTCAGTTTTACAGATATTAAACTATATTTTATGTGACCATAGCTACAGCACATACTCTGATCATGACACAATATTGAACAAGGTTGAGCATAACTTTATTTTCAAGGTTTGACCAAATCACCCACAACTCCACCGTTAACGTAAGATGATCTTTAACTTATTGATTCTCGATGGGCAGCAGACAACMTTCCTTCAAGTAATGCACGTTCATTAAATAATAAAATGGTTGTAGTTGTCATCAAACCACAAAAATGTCTTCTGTCTAGTTGGGGGGGCATCTCTTGGTTAGGTTGCAAGTGTCTCTGCTGTTGTCTTGTGAGGGAGGGTGTCAGTGCTGCTCTTCAAGTAGAGAGCAGCATCAGGAGGCATCTGTAGATCAAGTGATATCTGACAGCTAGCTCTCCAAAAGGGAAGCAGCGAAGGATGTCATGAATCGACACACTGGCCTCTTAAGTGCGATGGAGTTGAGGAAGAAGTGGTTGTTTTAGATCGTGTGTTTACACGTGTACAAGCTGTTGACAAAGGCTGCTTGGTAAATAGATGGTGTAACGGAGACAAGTCAAATGCTGGTGGAAAGTTGTTGGTTGGGAAGTCATAAGACGGTGTAAGGTGCCATCATTGCATCTTAAACTGAAAAACCTTCAAGAAACCTGTACACTTAAAATACTGTGTAGAAACTAAACTGTACCTGTTAATGGTTGTAGCTGCTGATGCATCTTCATTTTAAAGTGAATATGCACAGGCCTGGCCAAACTGCAATTCTTTTAAAAGTAGCCATTGGCCTATGAAATCTGGTCAGCCGATTAACCAGCTATCTTCAATCACTGATGTGTTTACTGAATAAATGTGATAATGTGCTGTGGTCTATTTTAACAGTAGATAAGAACATTGTTTACTACTTTAATGTTCTGCATTGTATACTTCGCCTTTCAGTCCAGAATTTTAAAATACTGAAAATAACTAAAAGTGCGTCTTAAATTCTAGTGAAATCTAAATCAGCTCTATGTTTCCCGCATTCCAGTGTTTTTTTTTTCTTGCAGTATCTGCTTCAGAAGGTTCTCAAAATGGCCAAGGCTGTCATTTCATCCTTTGCCAGCTGAATGGAAAAGGCTACTCTTTGTGTTTGCACACCGAGCTCTGTGCATTTTCAACAGCTGCCAAACAAATTGAAGTGAGGAAGTAGCAAATGTATCCATCAGGACAGCCTGCAATTTTAGCCTCAAACCGCCGCTGATTGATAGCTTTGATAGCTGCAGAGGCAGGATTGTGTTTTCTTTATGCGTGAGAACACACATTACCTTACCGTAAAATGGATGGACAATGGGCATTTAAACAGATAAAAAATAAAACAAAAGAAAGGGGGAAAAAACATAGTGGGTGAAAAATGTGAAGTGACAATTGTAATACTTGCTTCTTATCACCACACAAGGGAGGCCTGGAAACAGAAGTGACAGGCTTTGGATTGAGACCTGCAGCAAACTTACAGAAATTGCGACTGAATCCGAGTCGGTCTCTGAGCGCCTGGTTAACCTTGGGGATGATTCAAAATAAGCAACACCATCATGTGATAAAGTTGTCAGAGTGTGGGGAGCCTCAAAATAAATTGGTTTGTGATATTTAAGCCAAAAAGAAAAACAAATGCTGAAGTTCACTTTAAAGGTTTAAAGTAACTGTACGATTTCACATCCATCTAAGAGCAGGAAGTTGTATGTAATGGCTGCAGATTACAATGGTGGAAAAGTACCAGTCGACATTTACATTGATGCAAAGGATTATTGATGCAGAACAATTTTGGTTCCAATGGTGGCCATTTTCTGAAAGTWTGAGCTTTACCACTACGTGTCAGACAGCAATCAATCAGACCTATTGATATTGGAGAAGTTCCAGTTGTAGTGTTGGATTAAAATGGATTAGTCTCAGCGTGCATCTAAACACTGAATTTAGTGAAGCGGCTGTTTCAGAATGCTGACTTTAAAAAAAGGGCTTTAATGAACAATTTGTGCCTCCTACACCAGTACGGTGAAAGTACTTTGATGTGTTTATCCAGCTCCACTGTTCTGATTTAGAACAGTCATAGATAACTAACTGCACATGGATTAGCATTCCCAGATTCTTCAAATATAAAGCAAGTTCTTATTTCAGTTCTTTCATGTTAAAATATGACATCCAAGTGTGTGATTAGTACTGACACATGCTGTGGTATTYCCAGTAAACACTTGTTAAAGCACTTGTTTGAACCTAAGAGCAGCTGGTGCCACTTCCTTCTGTGGGTTTCTTATCACCCCGAAGCTTCCTGTCAGATTAAAAATATGTCTCCTCAGAGGTTGATCTTGATGTTGGGGTATCATATTTAACATGTCTGCTACTCTCACGTTGTGTGATTTTTATTTATTTTTTATTTTTTAGAAGCTGTGACAGATGGGTAAGCTATGAACCTTTAGGACATYCCTGAGGAAAGAGTCCTTGACTTGTGTGGATCACCTGTCTGCTGCAATCCTCACAACAAAACTTTCTTTCCTCTTTTGTACGAAAAAATGCAAATTATTCTTATATTTAAAGTTTAGGTTTTTTTTTTTAGTTCGTCTCATGTAGATATTAAAATAGCAATTGTACTAATTGCAAAGACATGAATTAAATTAAATAATTTTCTAAAAATTATAACTTGGATTTATCAAGAAAGAAGCAAAATCCACACCTTGTTTTTTACAWATCAATGTGACCCAGATGTTAACTACCACTTTTTGTTGTTTACCTACAGAAACAGCCAAAATGACTAAAAATGTGACAACAATAGCTACGTTCATGGAAAATGTATGGGAACAGGAAGTCTGACAATTTTAATGCATTACATATTTTCATGAAAGTTGTCATTTTCAATCTTTCACTTTTCTTTCACGTTCAATTTATTTTTTTTCCAACTAAACTCCTCCATGATTGGACACTTAGCTTATTTTKTTAATTTGACACACTAACGTTAAAATAATAAATATACAATGAAATAAATAAACTTGAGCTACAAACTGATTCTGGTGACCTCCTAWACCCAACAACAGTCCCCTTAGTCCTATAATTGCATTATTATTTTTCCTTGTGAGAAAAAGAAATCATATGACTTTTATCACTTCTTGCGATCTTAATACCTTTGTAAGCAGGGCTGTAAATCCAAGCTCTTGAAGATTGACTCTTCCTTCTAAACTGCTTTCTAATTAAATCCTTTTCAGCTGAATTATCCGAAATATACAGGTTCATTTTTCTTTCTTTTTTTTCTTAACTCCTGGCAACAGTCGCACACGTGCCTCACAAGCTACAGTATCTTTTAACAGCCTGCAGGATTTCTTGGTGCAACTGCCTCTCAGCTGGGAAGATGTGACAGGCTCTGAAATGGGTTTTAGTAGTAAATTGAATTACAGTAGGATGAAGAATATGCCAGAATGGCAGGTGTACAGCGGGCTCTGTGTGGACAGCCTCGATTGGCAGCATCTGTGATAACCAGTGTTGCTACTTTTCCTCACCAAGTGCTTGCAGTCAACATCTCTGTGACAGTCTGCAAGATCACTATGACCAAAACCTAAATTACTGGATGAGCTAAACCAGATCACAATCATAAAATAAATTCCAGTTGTCCGTTTACTTTATCAGACTCTGCGCCCACCCTTTAAAAGTTTACTAATCATGAAGCGATTTGACAGAAAAAGTTTCCTACATAGCCACAGTTTTTTAGCTCATCAATTGCAATTACAAAAGCAATCAGTACTTTCCAGATGATGTATTTCTGTTGTCCTCYTTGATAGGACCTCCAGCAGGCACTGAAGTGGTTTGCAACCAAGTGTGAAATGGCCAAAATGAAGATTAGCACCTCCAAAAACGAGGCCACGGTCCCCAGGTCTTGTTCACAAGTGGGGGGTAGAACAGTGGAGGACTGATAGGTGGGTTGGGGCAGTTTAAAGTGGATGTCGAACTTGTTTGTTGTGATGAAAGGAGACACTTGATAATAAGCTCTAAGCAATGACTGAAAGAATGAGATTATGAAGACAATCGGCTGAAAAAAGCTCGCTCCTCTGGCGGTTTTGATTCACTTTTTGGAACAGGTTAAGCCATTCTGTTAATAAGGGGAAACTCAGGGTAAAGTTGTTGCTCCTTTGCATTGAAATGAGCCAGCTGAGAGATGTTTTGAAGATGGAAAGAGAACATAGAGCAGATCCGGAACATTTTGGAAAGAAGATAGCTGATGGCTCTGGAATAATTAGGTTCCATTTGCATGAGCTAGAAGTTACAGCTGGGAAAAGGGAAGCTTGGGGATCAATAGATGGATAGATGGAAGGAACAGCGTTCGGTTGATAGTGCTGTGTGGATGGTGACATAAATATACCCTCCTGTCAAAAGAAAAAGTGGCTACATTTGGTGTTCACTTACTTCCTTGCTCCTGTTCAAACTTGTTAAACCAACACTGTTAATATAGACCAACATTATAGACCATGATGATCAATAGTATTGATCAGGGACATGTCATTCATCTGACTGAATAAAGGCTATACTTGGGTCTGGTCTTTGTGTGGCTGAAATACTCCAGAGATTAAATGAATGGGGGACTTTGTCCTTTAGATCTGGCATTCAATTAAAACCATTGCACTGACCTTTGAGTGCTTTAACAACCGCTGCTCAGAACCAGTAACAGTTTTTGACCCACTCTGCTCTGACATTCGGCAATGAATGTTGGGTATCTGAGCTTCTATCATTTGTTTGTACACATCTGGCGAAGGTAAAAAAAAAAAAGAGGGAAACGGTGTTAAAAGACAAATGTCTTATTTATACTTCAAGTGCATTTAAACTATTTTCATTTTCCCCCTGATAATAATTGAACTGTTATTCCTTGTTTTGTRTTATATTAGTTTATGTTCAGGGCTGACCTTTGGAGTGCTGTTTGTTTTGTTCATGACTTACAGATGGTTGCAGATGTCAGTTCCAAGCTGTTGCAAGTGTCTCAAAAGTTTCAAGATCAGGAATCGGGCATATAGATCTATAATATGAAGAAGAAAATAAATTGAAAAAATACAGTTGCTTGTAGTTTACAAATGCAGAATGCTGTGGGTGAACAGTTTCTACAAGAAAGTGAATACTTTTCTATTAGTGTCACTTTCTTTTTGACTGCCCCCCAAAAATCTAAATAGCCAACACATATTAGTTTACCATTACATGTTGCTGCCAATTCTAACAGGTTATACATAATTAAGTTGGCATGTAAAGTGTTGGTGAGGGATGAATAACATTTTAGAARGTCCTGGTCCTTGTTCTTGATCTACTACAGTGCATTGTCCCATTGTTCTCCAGCTAATTTATCACAAAACATCCCACAGTTCAAGTGGGCTCATCATTTTCGTCCAAAAATTCCCTCACCATATTGTATGAAGTAGGCCGGATATACTTGGGGAATTCTCCAAGTCTGCTTCGTAGGGTTCTGTATCAGTTAGGTTATTCTCAGAGTGGATCCTGGCATTTTTTTAGCGTGCCACATCTGACTCTGTGACCACATCAACAGCACGTTGCTTCGCAATATGTTTTTTCATCTGGTTTAATTCATGTTTATTCATAATTATTTTATTTAATTATTTTTATCATCTGGTTTTATTTTATATAGATTGGCAGGAGCATGACATTGATTTTGTTGCAACAAAAAGTAAAACTGTTCTGCTTTTGTTCTTGTGCTGTCTAAGGATGGAAGTGGTTTAGTTTAATACTATATACTACTTACATTTTATGCCCAAAGGTGCCTAGGCATAATATCAGTAAACTAATGAGCTTTACTCACAGTAGTGATAAAGATGAAATCACTCTTTAGAGGCTTATTTAATATAAAATAAATTGCACTTTTTTAGCTCTTTATCAGCCTGATTTTAGAGAATAAACCAGATGTTTGTTTTTTACCTTAGTGCTTCAATGTCTTTAATACCTTGACTGTACTTTGCGAGAAGTAAAGGGGATATTTGCGTGGGTGGTCTTCTAAAAACTATATATTGTTGCCATGGACTTGACTCAGACTTTCACTCTGTGTTTCTGACTCTGTGGACGATGTAAGGTGCATCATGATGACACGAGCTTCGTTACCATTGTCCCCAATAACAACTCATCTTCACACAACTTACTCTGTCATTTTGAGGAACTGTCTGATGCAATGCCGGGTAACTCTTTCTCCATAGACACCACTTTGCAGTTGAACATCAAAAGCTTCATTTCACCATGGGTTAGGCCACACACAGGAAGAGTTGGGAATTTACACATCAGCTTGGAAGCAGGTCAGAGACCCTCATCTTGAAATGCAATAATCCCAGAAAGACTTGAGACACCCGCTAAGCCACTGGGTGATCAATGCATCGATTGATGGTTGACTAAATCTGCATATGTGGCTCGTGAGCATCGCCTGAATTTGCTCAGCTTGCTTTCAACAATTAGCTTTAGTGCTTTTGTTTTTTTTTCCTACACCAAACATGAAAAGTCTACTCACAATTTCAGTGTAAAAACAGCAATCATTAATCTTTCCCAAAAGTATTGGTTTGAACCTGAATTTCACCAATTCTAGTTTTGTGGCAAATGCTGCACAGTCACTTATTCAGCAGTTTTTCTTCTCTATATTGACAAACTGTCCAGAAAAGAAAAAAAATAAAAAATAAAAATCAATTTGAAAATAACCTATTTTATATTGGAACTGTATGTTTTGATTCACTACTGTAATATGAAAAAAGGAGTACAATCTTCAATAATAATTGCAGATTAGGGCATAAACTGTCAAAATAATTTGCTTTGGCAAAAATAGAAGGTCAGAATATTGCTTTAGCTAAACCTCTGGAGGGGTTTTATTGGTGATGCTTTGTAGTGCTCCCTCCTGGGGAATCGCTGCCACCTTCAAGTGCAACAAATCCTTAGACGTAAGAGTGTTAAGCCCCGTGCACTTTGCCGAGGGTGGAAATGAAGACAGGCTATCCCTATGAAGAATGATGGCTCCTTCAAGACGAAGCTGTCCTATTTTTAAACAGGCAACATGCACAGTGATGTGCTGTTTGTCTTTGCTTCTTCCTTCCTCTGTTTCCTTTTCTTCTGTCTTCCCTCATCTCTGCAATGGCTCTGAAGGACCTTTTAGCTTGGACTAAATAAAAGTTATAGGAAGTGAGTGAAAGCCTTAAAGTCTCTGAAAAAGATAATGTGCAGTCCTCCTCAAACATTTTCAAAGATGGAAATGTTATTGATGCATGTTAAGTCCTCGGGGGGTTTCATTCAAAGGACATTTGGGGCCTTTCATCCCTGACATGAAGGTGGAGAGAACATTATTGAGGCTTCACCACATGGCAGAGGTTTCTCCTTTCAACGAGTGGCTTGAAAGGAGCGGGTTGTCTTTCTCCATCCTTTGAGAAGAAAGTCTTGTAATTGCCTCAATTGGTTGCTATCGTCTCCCTGCCTTTTTAAATGAATTTGTACCTGTAAACTATTTGTGGTCCATCTTTGTTGGCATCACCTAATAACTGGCAAGGAAACATGCTTTTCTTGACCTTTCTGTTCTCTATAATAGAACTTGGTAGTTTTGTTTTGCCTACTTTACATAATAATTTAGCAAAGTCATGCTCTGCTACACTTGTAGAATAGCTACAGTATGACTGTGGGCTGGTATTTTGTCATTTTGAGCCAGGCTATGAACCTGTATATGTTAATAATTTAAGGAGTTCACACAGTGTTTCTGGAAGACAAAATAAATAATCCAAGTGGGCTTCAGCTTGTATTTATAGAGCTGTATTACATAAAATATGAGTTACCTGAGTCTGTGGAGGACTACAAAGACTAACATTACCAAACTACAACTACAACAAGTAATGTAAGTTGATAAGTTCATGCAGAAAATCAGTCCAGAGCCAGACATTCAATTGTCAACCTGGAGGCACAAACATGATGTTGACCAAATACACTTAAGCCCTGTGTAAATTAGCATAGATTTAACATGGACATAATGAGTGACAACCATCTGTAGATCAGTTTTAGCTTTCCTCAGAATAGACTTTCAGTGTATTTTCGTGTGTTTCTGTTGTCATGGTTCTTGGCATGTAGTGGTGTGACGTTGGTGAAAGCTAAATACTTGAGTCACTTTGTACCTGTTGATTCAGTTAAGTCCCAAATGCCCAACAGGATGTTTAGCAATCATGTGTTTTTGAAACATCCACCTTTTTGTTGTATTTGACTTTTGGCCCTTTTCCACTAGCGCCTCTACAGTATGGTTCAGGTGGTTTTCCATTACACTTCAGTAAAAGTTTGGCGGTCCCAGATTCCAAAAATTGGGGCTTCATTGTTGCCATTATTGTTCTTTAAAACCTCAAAATAGGTCCAAATGGCAAATCGGGTCATTATAAGAGTAGCTCCTCTGATGCATCCAGTGACTCCACCCCCTAACCAATCATTGACTGACAGTCTTCTGATGTCACATTTTCAGGCCAGCACGGTACACTTGGAATCACACATAAGTGCATTCTAAAAAAGGTCTGGTTCTATGAATCCATGCTAGTGGAAAAGCTTTGAAACCGTGGAGAGACGAGTCGAACTGTTCTGTAGAGGTGCTAGTGGATGAGGGCCATCAAAATACTAACAAAAAGGGCCAAAGCTGTTCTACAAACAAATAATGTGCATTAGTATAGTTAGCATAGCTGGCCTTTTAAGTAGGTGCCTGCTTTTGCAAATCTAAATTTCATTTTTATCTAGTAGAGTGCATTTATAATCTGATATTGCAAGGATAGGGATTATAATCATGTAGGCTACATAACAAAGTTTTAGGCTTGCCAAAAAGCCTTGAATATTAAATATTAACGACTTGCTTAGTTCAGATGTGTATTTTTCATTTATTTATTTATTATTTTCTGCATGTTTGTTGTTTTGAGATGAAATCACTGAAGAGTTGCTGTAGTTTTCCATCTACAGTAAACTACAGTAGAGTTTTCCACTTCTCGCCTRTCAGTTTGTCAGTTTTTATGAGTTCATGCCCATGTGTTTTGTAAACATACTAGATGTAATGCAAAATGCAAAAAAAAAGTTTTCCCAAATTGTCAATTGCATATTTAAACAAAATTGTGTGAGTGGTTCAACTTTCCTTTCCTTTTTATTTATTTATTTATTTATTTTATTTATTTTTTGTCTGGCACCCATACAGTTCTAGCTTATCTCCTTACTTTCCTTCTTTTTTATGACTCTGTTTATCCTGCTGTACAGCTGTATCCACATTCTGAGTGACTGAGCTAATTGTTCCTGCTCATGCACTCTCTGCAGATTCAATTATACGCCACTCTGGACATTCAGAAAAAAAAAATTAGGGTGGGAAAGAGGGATGCTAGATGAAACGTGTGGGAGAGTGAATAATGAAAGGGTAAAAAGTGAAAAAGGGAGCTTGAGAAGGTCATAGATAAGAGAGGGGAAAGTTGAGAGTAAAGTAAGTGGATGAGAGCAAAGAAATAGAAACAGGAGGGATAAAAGGAGAGGGGAGTAAGAGTGGTCCCTTGAGTCATATATTTATGTAAGGGGAAAATCAGCTCACTGGAGTGTACACTGTAATGGCACCCCTCTGTATAATGATTGACGCTGACCTCCCAAATAAGAGGATTAGTTTGTGCCTGAGCTGGCCAGAAATAATGGACCTCACCTCAGCTTAGCTGTAGTTTGACACAGCAGAAAATAAGTTGGGAAATAAGAATACCTCAGCAGCAGGAGGCTTCCCTGAGCCTCATTCATCTGCATCACCATTGTGTCAAATTGGACATGCATTCCTGGCTCTCTGCTAGCTTCACAAGCAGATGGCATAAACATACTGCACCCATGTGGACCCGAATACTGTAATAGACATCATGGAAATAGGGTACCCCAGACTGTAATGTGTTTCAGTAATTTATTTATTTCCCCATTTAACAAGCAGTGTGATGACTTATTGTTGCTGTTATTTACAAGCCTTCTTGTCTACAGGAAATGAGCTCTTGTTATTGTAGCTTTCGGTCAGGCAGTGACAGGGCAAGTCCTCTGCTCGGAAGAATATTGTGGTGCAGCGGCGTTGTGGCTAATGTCTGACTGCAGGGCACGCTCTCCTTTTGTGTGCTCTGAACCAGCAGGATTAAAGCATCCATCTTTCTCTCCCACTTCCCCTAATAGTATTAGGAAAAGGGTGGATAGGTTTCAGTACGCCGTTAAGGAATATCTGATATGGGGACTAGCTGATTCAATTAAGTAAAAAGCAAGGTAGGAGGGACTGAGTGGTGGCGTAGCACAGTACCTTTGAGCTGCAGACCTTAAAGTAGGGCATTTTAATCTGGGAATCGGTCTCAACCCCTGCCTAGGAAAAGCACTCGATGTACACTCATTACCAAAGGAACATAAAAAGTTYGGGAAACTTTTAGTTGTTTGAAGGAAACAGAGCTATAAACTATATAAAGCATAGTGGTAGCATTTATGACCCCCGTATGTATGCAAAGCACCCATACACCAGAAGTCAGAACTCACCAGAACAGATTTATTGTTTTGGGTGTGAGTCCAGGGTGGGGGGGGGGGCGGGGCTCTTTGATAGGCCTGATGGATTGGAGCTAAATAACAATAAAATCTGAAGCTCCTATGTTGAATAGTTTTTGAGTTATGAGCATTTTTGTATGTCCAGACAGCCCCTTTATTATGACCCCCATTGATTCTGACCCCCGCTTTGCATGTAGGGGTCATAATAGACATACAGAGGGAGATTTAACCCTTGTAATCTGGAAGAAAGTGAGCAAATACTGAGCAAGAAGAATGTACTTCAAATTATCTTTCTAGTATAGTCAAACAAGGTTACCACTTGATTGAAGGATCCACTAAATTTCCCCTGAAATGTTCTTTTTTCAATAACAAAATAGATGATTAATATGAAGTGTTACAAAAAGATCAGTTAGTCTGTATTTAGTGGCCATATTATATATAAAATTATACATTGAAGCAAAGGTAAATTCCTTACAAATTAAGTTTTAAACAAAGATCTCAGCTTTGGCTACTACCACGCCAAATTTTAGCTCACATCAATCAAATCAACTAAAATTTTCAGTATTTTTGTTTTTGCTAAGGTTAATAACTGTGGTGGCCATCTTGAATTGAGCTGACTATAAAAAAGTCAGTTGTAGATGCACATCCAATGATTGCTCGCAGATAATATAAACTATTTTACTGACAAAGACACATACAGATGCAAGCAGTTACATGATTTACCAACTTTCATGGTAGCAGATGATGGAGTCCTGACATAATGTGATGTAAAAAGATCACAGATGAAAAACTTTCAAGTGCCCACAGTTTGCCCAAGGGGACCAATGTGTGATGCAAGAAACCAGATCCAAGTTCCAAAGAGGGAAAAATGTTCATTATGAAATGCACAAAACAGCTAAAATCTACAAAAAGACTAAAGAGAAAGATCAAATGGTCTAGATGGAACAAAAGGCAAGAATTTAAAACTGCTAAATGATCACAAAGTGACTCATTTAGAGACACATAAGGACCCCAATCTGTGTGCAATTGGTTTTCTTTTCTTTTAACTTGGAGCATTAGTGCTTTGTAACCAAAAAAATGAGGCTGGAAATGGCAACATCTTTATCAGCACAATTTATTTAATATCAACACAGAATAACATTTACCTAAAATACATTGTTTTATAAATGTACAAGATTCACATTTATCCTAAAAAAATACATTTTATTAGCTTGTCTGCAAACATTACCTGGAAGTTTTTTTTCCACACAGAAAGCTTGATTTAAATGCAAACCAATACCTCAATCTTATTTTACATTATTATTTTGTAAGCTGTCAACAAAAYGCATCCGTGCACATTAACATTAACATTTTTACAATCATGACTGGTTATTGTGTTCAGTTAAGAAATAAATTCTTAAATTTGCAGGAAAACATTTTGATTGAAAGAGAGGTTATATAAGACAAACTTCTGTTTCACTTGAATGCCTCCAAATGGACTTTTAATGCATTACTCTTAGGAATTTCATAGTGTGTGGGGAGCAGAAAACCCAAATCATTTTTTGCCTTTTTTATTTATTTATTTTTTTACTCCCACTTCATCCTTCTCAGTGGTCAGGTTATCGCACGGCCGTTTGGTGTCTTCACACCACCAGGTCCCATTGCTGTCTGGAGCCATTGGGTTTCCATTACCACAAATCCAATCCACTCATTTAAAATTAATGGCCGTGGACCTTTTGCTGACCCCGGAGATTTGCTATGCCAAGCCTTTTTCTCACAACACCTCAAAGATTAGGTTTTCTTCTCCCTATCAGTCCATCAAGAGGTTTGGCCTGGACTCAGTAATATTTGGCTGCTCACAAGGAAAGTATTTATTTCTCAGTTTATGTTCTAAGCCTTGGTTTGTCTTCTGCAATAAATAAACATTGCTTTAAATGTGTTCTTTGAAATGAAATCATTTAGAATTTTTATTTTGTCTGTCGACAGTTTAAGCTTCACGTATAAAAATCAGACACAGAAAAGTAAAATCTGTAAAATTCCTTTATTATTGAACTGAACTAAATGTTTTCTTCTTTTGTAAACAATATGATGCCTCAGCTGTATTTTTATCAGTGTTTCTGCTGCTGTCAGTAACTCATAAAAGCTTTTATTCATAATAAAAATGTTGCACTTTTAAGAAAATCTAGTTTATTTAGTCAAAGAAATATTGAGTTTCAGTCAAAACCTGGATTTACAAAGTACGGCGTGACTGGAATTGGAATCCCTTTTAAGAATAAGCGTTAATGTTTTTGCCTGTAGTGTTATCAAATTATTAATTAAACCACCTTGTTAATTTGAATAAAACTCTCAAACTAAGAAATAGATGGACTTCAACAACTTCTGAACTTAACAGAGGCATTCACAACACATACTCTCTAAGCACTACACRTTGTACAACGATGATTCTAAGTACAGTTAAATTAATCATTTCTTCAGGGAATACCAGGACATTATGTAATAATTCAAATCAAATGACGTAGATTTATGCTTATTTTGATTTGTGCACAAATAAATATGATCATGAATCTACACAAAAAAATCTATATTCTTTAACAGGTGATTAATTTCCTGACAATAACAATAATTTCAAAATTGCAATGTTAGTGATGTCCTACGTTTTCCCTTTTTGATAGCAAATCTTGTGAAAAGACCTAAACTAACAGTATTAGTTTTTTCATCACCCTGCTGTCTGTCGTTACACACAGCCACAAACCCAGTGGTTTTCAATTGAAACTATTCAAGGAAGAAGAAAAACAGAATGCCAGGAAATTTAGCTCTAAGTAATTGGCGCAGGAACACAAAGGTTCCCATAGATGGAGGAAACAATGGAAAGCCTGGTTTTTTTAGCCGTTAGTATTAGCTATCAAATTAGTCTCTGTGTGTATAACCTGACGCTTTATTTCCCTTTTTAGGGCAGCTAGATTGAAACCCACACAATAGCAACTCTCATGAATTGAAGCCTTGCCCATTTAAAGGCTGTTTGTGTCCAATAATTTCAACACTAGTGTACACAATCTGCCAGATGGTACTGTAAACACTCACTCCAGGATGTAAAAATCCACTCCTGAAAAGGCTGCTCTTGCATAATGCTTGACTCCTGAAAGCTAACTTTTTTTCTCTTTCTCTTATCCATCATAAAAATTCATGCCTATCTGTTGAAAAGATGTGGCGCATGAGGCATTATGTTCATCCAGCACTCATGACTCGGGCGCCGGATGTGGTTTGGGGTTGCCGGAGGACATTACCCTGGGCTTCTCTTCCTCCTGCACCCTGTGGACTCAAACATTGGTGGTGGGAGGGAGGGAGGCTTCTCAGCCTTATCAGCAGGACAGCACCCAGTTCTCTAATCACCAGGTCCCAGAGACAGCCGGAGGTAAAAGGAAAGTGAATGGATGAGCAACATTTAAGGGGGAAAGAACTGAGGATGGGAAGGAAAGGAAATAAGCTGTTTATACTTCTTAGGTTGGAACAAAGGACGGTTTCTTTCTGGTTTATTGCATAACTGAGTGGAAATCATTTTAGCAAGAAGAGGAAAAAACTGATTTTTGTCCCAATGGAAAGCATCAGTCATGAGATATGGGGACTTTCTGGTTGCATCAGAAGTCTGGAGACAGAATAAAACACTTGATGGATGGATGGATGGATGGATGGATGGATGGATGGATGGATGGATGGATGGATGGATGGATGGATGGATGGATGGATGGAGTCAGCCTAATGCTTTATCTTGACTTGTGGAAAGGATTGGTAGCACTAAAGTCTCTTTTTTTTTCCTGCAGTGTTTCTTTCTTTATTGATCGATTTATTTGTTTTTTAACCTATATTTTGTGTATATATTTTTTGTTTTTTGTTTTTAATGTGTATATTTTTTTTGTTTTTTGTTTTTAATGTGTATATTTTTTTTGTTTTTTGTTTTTAATGTGTATATTTTTTTTGTTTTTTGTTTTTAATGTGTATATTTTTTTTGTTTTTTGTTTTAAATGAAATGAATAAACTAACTAAACTAAACCTGACAAAGGGTGAAAGTCATGGAATGTGCTATGGATTCAAGGAATAGTTTACACTGTGGACAAATTGAATACGGTTTTATCTTTGGATCAGATACATTCAGCTAATAAATCCTTACAGTTTAATTTGGACATCAACAGAAGTTCACCCCGAGGCCTCGTCTTTATTCCACTGACTCTGATCCACTTGCTGATGCTGCGTTTCAAATGCCAGAAGCTCAGAAACTGCACACTGCTGTATAAAAAGAAATTAAAAAAACAAATGCTTGTAATTGACAACTAAGAATAATTCATTCCACATGTTAGGAAAAAAACCTGTTTTCTACGTTTAGACACAATAAATCTCACTGGGATCGAATGCTGGCTGAAGGACTTCTTCTGAGGTATTACTGTTACAGTACTGCTGCAGTTATGAGGACATTTACAGTGAATACCAGCAGTAGTCACAGGCCAAACTTAAGAAATTACATATAATAGCTGTCAGACCCAATTTTACGGAAAAATTAAAAATGAAGAATAAAAAACTCACAAAATTCAGCTTTTCGCTGACAATATATTGCATAAATGTTCCATTTTTCAAGAAAGGATTCTTGAGTGGAGCTGTTTTATTGTATTCTCATTTTGATTTCTGTTTGAGGTAGTTTAGTCACTTTTAAATTTAGTCCAGCTTGTTGGCAGGTTTTTGTAACAGGTTTAGGCACCAAAGTTTTGGGCTGGGGTTAGGGACATTTTTAATTTTTAGCTTAATGTCTTTTGGAAAACATGAAAAGTGTGTATATTTGAGAGAGAGAAAGAAAGGCGATTCCATAAAGTCCAGGGGTCTCATTTATAAAGGATTGCGTGGAAACCATACTAAAAGTGAACGTACAGCCAAAAGGCGGAAAAAGGCGTACGCCAAAAAGAAATCAGATTTATAAAACCGTGCGTACGCACATTTCTGTGCATCTTTCCTTTATAAATCACAGCCTCATGTCAGAGTTTGCGCACGAGGTCCTCCTCAGGTTCTACCCTCTACACGCCCACACTCAACCATAAACAGTCAATGTAAAGTACCTCATGAATGTTAAGATGTATTTAAATCAGTCGGCTGATCAATGCCAACAAAAGTGATTGGTGACACGCTCTCCTTTGTGCATCTGGAGGATGACAGGTGCTGACTGACAGCTGCTCACATGAACAGAATGTCTGTAATTGACACAGATTTTCTCTCATTTTGCTTTAGAGTAATCTAACGATTTTTATAAAAAAAAAATACTCAGCTTCAAATTAATTTTCTCCCAGAGCCTGCAGGACGATAAAAACAATAAAAATTAAATCAAAGAAGTCAGATAAAATTTGAAATAAGTCCACTGCTCTTCTCCTCGTCCTCTCCCTCTCCTGCCTGCTCTGTTATCCGCGGCAGACACCCCCGCCCCACACGCACGCGCGCACACACACACACACACACACGCATCCCCCCGCGCATGACAAATACGGACTTTAAACATGAAGTTTTATAACATTCACACTGGCGAGGTGGATGCGCCCTGCGCGTGTATCCAAAG
>NW_013952423.1:1058513-1074155 GCF_001266775.1 Austrofundulus limnaeus
TTTTTTAGATTTATTACTAGATAGAAAAAGCTTTGCTCTTCTACAAGACCTGAATCCCTGCTGGCAGCAATCACATCACCTGGTCTTGTGTTTGTGATATAATAAGTAATGCTTTAGGCAGTAAATATTAGATTAATATTTAATCAAAATGCTTTGAATCCACTGGGAAGCCAGGTATGGTTGTAACCTCAGAGCTTATTGTGATAGAGCACAGTGTTCCAATTTCCACACTTGATGTAGCGCCGGGTTAAAAAAAGAGAGGCAATAGGATTGGTGCGATTGATAATTAGTTTTTAATGTGTCACACTCATCATGTCCAATTTCATGCCCCTTGGGCAGCTGATCACAGATTTAATCAACACATTATTGCTTGCTATACTTAAAGCGACTGCRGGGAGGCTCTGTCTGTATGTGGGTGTTTGTGTAAGGTGGTGGGAGTGGGCGGGAGACAGCGTGTTGGTTCGTCTTTGTGTGATCGTGGAGCAAGCGAGAAAAGGTTGTCAGCATGTGCATCCATCCCAACAACATCCCTCATTGATAGACACTGAATGTGTGTTCCAGGCCATTAGCCAAGAGCGACGTTTGAGGGTGACGTGTTTGGAAGTGTGGGTCTGTGGTGTGTCGCAGGAAGTCATTATTGTGTTTCTTGTGAAGCGAATGGTGCTCAGACCTCCATCAGCTGATGAGTACAGATAACAGTGGGACTGTTTTGTCTGTTTTTGTAAGCACACCCTCTTGATGCTGCGGACCTTTCAGCCTATTTGGGATAATGACCCTGTTCTTTGTAAGCATGACATGGTGAGACTTTTAAGTTTTAATTTTACTGTGGTAAGCCTAATTATTGGTTTGATCTGACCATTATTTTTGTTTGTTTTTGTGTGATGCAGAACAGAACAGTACATTCAAAAAAACCACAGTCAAGCTGCAAGTTTTAATAGATATTTAAGCCCCCAAAACACAACTTAGTTTTTCTTTTGAAGAACCGTTTGAGCTGGTTTGTAGACATTTTTGTGGGTTTGGACTTTGACTTTTGTTACATGGGAGGAAGGTTCTACAAAAGTCAAAAGGCCAAAATATCCAGAAAGTACCTTTTGAGTTTGTGTACTTTGATTATTTTTAATTTCAAAAACAAAAAAATGGATGGTTATTTTTGTTTTGGTTTTATATTCCTAAAACAGACATCTTTTTGTTTTTGTCAAACCAAAGGTTTAGCACTGTTTTCATGGCAACTCATGTCTGTCCACTTGGACTCATCAGTGATGCAAACTGTCAGCTGACATGTTGAAGAAGCTACAGTGAGAAATTATTTATTGTGACTGCCTGCTTATAAAGTAAAACATATTTATTCCTCCTATTATCAGACCATTTAAGGTGGAGCTGGAACTATATTAATAGTTTATTTTTAATTACCAGATAATAAAACAATATAGTCTGTAGTTAGTTAAAAAATGCAAAAGTTAGCTAGTATTTATTTACAGGTCGATAGCTATTATAAATTATTTAACTATCTCCACCTTAAATAGTCTAATAACGACAGTGTTAGATTTATGGTTTGAGGAAAATAAAACAATTTTCCTGTTTTTGGAGTATAAAATGATTTAATTTTTCAATATTTGTTTTTAAATGAAAAAACCTAATAGATGCCCATTCAAAGGCCTTTTTTTCCTCCCCTCAAACTCTGTATTTATGACTAACGTACAGCAATAAATATTGATCATTACTGTATTTGGGCTACTAAAATGACACAGTTTCAACAATGATGGCTCCTAGAAAACGTCACAAAACTGAGGCTGTTGCAGAGTTTCCTTTATCACTGAGCGGTTTCTTTCAGATATGAAGCTGTTTTTTCTCTTATGAATGTGGCTACAGTTTCATTTTCTAATTTGTTGGACTCATTCAAGTTTCTTCCACTTGTCCATCAACTTAGTTTTTTGAATCGGTGATATTCATTGTAGGCAGGACCGTGACTCTTAAATAAATATAAAACCTTTTTGCAGAATTAGTATGTTTTGCTAAGTAATCTGGCTCTTTCCTCTCATTATTGTAAAGAAAACGGTGTGCGACTGGTTTGATGAGTTCAGCAGGCTGGGCCTGGTTGCCATTGAGGGACTAAGTCATCAGGCTGCAGAGAGTCAAGAAAAAGCGGAAAAGGCAGTAAAATGAGATGACTGGAGCCAGACAGAGAAGCGGCCGTGTTTATCTTGAACTCCGTACCTCCGTGGCTGCGAGTCACACGTAGAGGGAGACATTGGGAGGTTGTGGAGGCCTTCATTAAATGCAGCTCAGGCCCTGGTGAAACCCCGGCTAATGTCCCTATCATCTCTGGAGTGGACTGGCGTGGAGCTCTCTGTCCAAATGATTCATGTTTAATGCATCTCTGCAGTCCTTGTCATTTAACCTCACCTCTGGAGGTTGTGGACCGGGGCGGGTTAGCGAAAGCTCCCACAAGAGCAACGAGGGGCAGATGCAGTTCTTCTCACTCTCTATTTGCTTAACATGGAGGGGTGGAGGGGGAGTGCTTCTGCATGTTTCACCTATTGCTGCTCGGTCTCCCTGCCCCCCACAGCCGAGCCGTCGCTTCAAACTGCCTGAACCTGAACTGGAGGGTGGTCCGGGTTGAATTTGTGTCTCTCTGAGGCACTTTGTTACTGCGCTCTCTGTGCACCACGGTTGAATGCTAAAGCAGGGAGGCAGTGATGCGATGCTGGGAGACTTAGCAGTTTACTCCTTTAGTGAGTGCTCGAGCTTTGGTAAAAGCCTTTCTGCTGAAACTGAAAACTGTCAAACTCCATCAAGCTTTTGTCGAGCAGAATAAGCATTTGGTTGAAACTGACAACTTGTGGCTTTTCTGTTCTGTGCCCCCCCCCCCCCCCACACACACACACACATCTGAAGTGAGGTTGCTTGAGTGTGAAAATCTGATGCTCATCAAACACTAAGCAGTTTGACAATGAATGTGTTGCAGCTGCTTTCAGTTCAATTTAACTGTGTGACGTGTTGGATGTCACTTCCTTTTTTAAAACGTATAAAAGCCTTTAAGTTACAACGAGCTGACGATTCAACAGGATACATCTGGAGCACAAATAAAGCCGTGTTACCAGCTATAACTGAACTGATGTTCCACTTCATCTTTGTAACGATTTTTTTTATTTATCTTTTTGCTTCATGCACGTACGGCCTTCCTCTCGCTCCTCCTCTCCCTCACACACACCCACTCAGTTTCTGTGTCGCTTTCTTGCTCTGAATAATTTTATAATAATGATTAGAATATCACCGTGGTTGGAATTTGGCAAAAATAGAAGAGGAAATGGGTTTTCTAATCAAAAGCTGCCTCTTAGCTGGAATCTTGATGCTTACTTGGCTGGAAACTGCTCCTCTGTGACGAGGACCTTAATGGATGCCAGCTCTTCTCGTTCCATCCACTGCTGGCTTTTATGAAGATATCTCAGCTGAAGGAGATCGAACTGATACGACCCGTTCACTGAGACAAACCTTTTTTAACTGTAGATTGCAATTAATATTTAAGGATTTAAAAGCAGGAGAAGTCTCCTGTAATATAAGACTAAATCAGTTGTAAAGTGCAACACTGGTTTTACAAACGTTTAAAATATGAAAATCTATATTTTTGTTCTGAATAGCAGAAAGAAGTTAATTGTAGCACAAAGTGGCAGTTCAAAACTGGCAAAGCTTTTCCTTAACTCCTAACAAAACGAGGATCTGCCACCGATGAATCACACAAATTACCAGRTTTTAAAGCTTAGTTATTATATAGAAAAGCCAAAAATGATGTTTCTTTTTTAATAGGGGGGATTATGTGCTGAGTTTTTTCCTTGGCTTAGAGGAAGGACTTCCTGGAGTCTCTTGGTTGCCTGGCCACACTCCATAACCCTGTTTCTGAAATGTTGGAATGTAGCTCAACTCAAGTCTGAGCCCCCAAACTACATATGAAAGCAATTAGMTTTTATCACACTGCAATAATGACTTTATTAAGCCTCCATTTCTTTCTAAAGGCTGTTTAATAAAATATACCATCTAGAAAAAATGTGAAAATAAAGAAGTTTTTCCATGTTTTTCGTGAAGAAGTTATTTTTTCTTTGTTTTTCAGCTGTTTTCTCCTGTGTTTTAGCAAATTTGGAACTACAATCAACATCAAATGAGATTTTGAGTGCTAACTTCCCTTTGTTTTTTTGTTTTTTTCCCCTCTTTTGCTTCCCCCGCTCCCACCTGCCCTCCTCCTCCTCCCACCCAGGAGCTGCACAGGACCCAGGTAAGCCTTTTCCTGCATGTTTCCCTTTGTCCTGCCGACCACATCCTTCCTCCATGTTTCATCTCTCAGGTTGTTTGAAACATTCCTCTTTTAACACTTCAGGCCTCGTTGTGTCCAATCATCACTTCTCTTGTTCTCTTTCAGTCTCCACAGACTATTTTCTTCCATTTCTATAGATGTGGAGTCATGGATTTAGATTTGTTTTTGTTTTCAGTTCTCTGCAGGTCTTCTAACTTGTATTAACATTAACTTACTAACGTCATGAGTATGAAAAACTAGAATTATTTGAAAGTGACTTCCTTACAAAACTGTAATGCAGAATGTATATCAAAGTTTGGAAATTGATCAGCACTTTATTTCAGCTGTGTTTTAGTTTTAAGACAAAAAATGACTTTTATATGAAAAATAGAGAGGTACAGTCCTTAAATCTTTTCACGCTGCTTCTCTAAATGACCACACACACACACACACACCACCACCACCTCCAAAACCTCTGTCTTCTCTCTAACAAGTCTTTTTAATCCAATTAGCAGTGACAGTTATTTATAAGTGCATGAATAAGAAGTGAGGAGCAGGAGATCCTCCCTGGGGGCTGATTGGACAGAACCCAGTCTTTCAAAGGCGTGTTCTCGGTCACCAACCTACGCCGCCGCTGATCACCGTCAAGTCAAGGACAGCTGCCGTCTTCTCTGTCCTCTCAGTGAAAACCAAACAAGCGCCCAGTTATTTTTCTTTTTTGTTGTTGTTGTTTTTGAAGCTTCAAAACTGAGAAACCCAGTTTCATGTTTCAGTTTTGTTTCTTCTTCGAAGTATTTGCTGAAACCCTAGCCAATGAAGACRTTATTTTATTTATTTRTTTTTTGACGGAGCCTAATTGGGCCGCTTTAATAAGCCCGTCTCATTGGCGTTCAGGTTGATGTCAGATCTGCGTTTTCTGTTCACTGYGTGGACTGAAACAGCCGCTGAGCCAAAATGGTTGCTCAACCTGCCAAATTACACTTTTGAACTCTTTGCCAAAAACTGCAGGAACTTCAGAGGGGTGGGAAAAGTAACGTTCGCATCGCCAGCACATCCCTTTTTAAAGGATTTAACCACATTTTTTAAAATATGTTGTTAGTAAACATAAACATATTGGTTTAATTGTCAAAGGCATTTTTTAGGATTCAGATGTAATATTTCACCAGACAAATTCACTTTCAGTGCAACGATTCCACTTAATTATGAGTCAATGAAGTTATCAACTGATGTTTCAAATTATTTTTTAGGCTTTAGTAAATGCAACGATTTGTTTTGTACTTGAAAATAAACACTTTTTATTTGTATTTGTTGAATAATCAAACAAGGACAGAACTTAAAAAATAACTTTTTTTTCCGAGGCGTGTGACGAGTTCAGGTCTTTATTAATTAAGACCCTCTTTTACACGTTTACACCCATCTGTGACATAAAGAGTCAAACTGTAGGTGGACACAAAGAACAGTGGGCCCCCCCTCTGATGGAGCATAATGGGCTTTTGATGGTTCTGAGCTCAAAGCTTTAGGAGCAAAGCTGAGATGATTTATCGTTTATAGAAATCTAAAACTGACAGATCAAGTGTAAAGTTCTAAACGAGTGTTTTCATCAACTGTTGTTTGAAGATGACAACAGTCCACCTTTTGTCACAGTTCTGCTAAGATATTAAATATGAATAGCTTTAACACAAAAATCCACTTCAACATAACTCAATTGACCTCTATTTTATGTTCCTTCTAATTTTTTAATGAACCTTCAGTTTGTTCAGCCAGTCAGTGTGTGGACCAACAACATCCTCTTACATCAGAAGAAACCAGGAGCTAAAACAGGACCAGCAGGGCAAAAAAATAAAGGACAAGAAGCTCAAACAGCTATAARAAAGGGTGAAATTGTCCTCAACAATAACCGATTTTCCTCAACCCCCCCCCCTAACCCCAACGACGCGTTCAACTCTTATCTCTTTATCAAAATGAAAAAATAATAAAGTGATAGTTACAAACTTTTAAAGATTGAGTTATACAGAATTTTTATCATTCCAATGGAGTTGTTTTAGTGATTTTTATTAACACATATTTGGGTTATTGGGGCGAGGGCTACTTTTTAGCTAAAAAGTAGCTAAAAACATAAAAAATGCTTAAATTAACAAAACACCTGAATGAAACAATAGCTAAATTTATTTTATTTTATTTATTGATTTCAAACTTTATTCATTCCATAAAAACAAAATTCTATGTACAATGAAAAAGAAAATACAAATAAAATGAAATGAAAGATGGCAGAGAAAAAAAAATCTTGTAAAACCTGCCCCTTATTTCTCAAATAAAGGTGGCTTAGAACCACCTTTTGGGACCAGCTCCTCCTCTGTGTCTCCAAGCTGAGCTTCCTCATCACAGAACACACCCACCCGGCCCTGTGCTGAAATGGGCGGGACAGAAGCAGAAGGAGGWTCTTAAAGAGACAGAGGCCAATTTCAAGGTGTTTAGAAATGGATATGATGAGAAGTCAARTTTATTTTCTATTTAAACACATAAACAACTGAAGATGACAAAGATACTTTTATTATGGTCTAGAATTTAAATCCACGCCTGAGAAACACATAATATTGCCCCGTTGAACCATTCTATAAATCAGCCATGAAACATGGCTGCAGTCTCACTTGTAACCAGAGAAGAAGAAATAGAAATATTGAGAATATTTGTTTTAGAAATGACTTGTCGTTTCTTTTTCCAGAACTAAAATTATAAATGGTTCGTTGAAAACACAATTTGTGCATTCAAAGGTCACATTGTTTCTTTTCTTGACCTGACAACACAGACGAGGCTTTTTCTTTTTCTTTTTCTTTTTTCCCCTGCATGGGCGTGTGTTTGTTCTGTGTGCCAATCAATAGGACGGAGGACGTGACGGGATGGAGGTGGGCTGAGAGACGCAGCAGTTAAACATGAGGGGGTCTTATCCCTGTGTGCACAGGCGGGCTCTTAAAATGCACACGAGCGTGCGTCGGTGCGCACACACACTACAGCTCAGATTAATGACTAAATCAATCACACGCATACAGTGTTTGCTTGTCATCCTGTATGCTTTTCTTTTATAACACAGGTTCAATTTCCCAAGCTACTGGAGCTCTATCAGCGTTTCTGCAGAATATGTATTCAGCAAGGTCATCTCTTACTGCACCAAGAAATACGTCAACCACAGGAAGGTGTCTCTGCGATTGAATTGTCAATATTCACTATAGTCCATTGCATTGCAATCTGCATTTGTCAATACATGAGCTCCTTAAATCCACATACTGAGATGAGAACCCTGCTCGTTTGTAAATAGCCCGTGTTTTTGGCTCTCATTGGCGTCTGTGGACAGATTTATTCTGGTAACAGCTGCGTGACAACTAAATCTTTTTTAAACTCATCAAGCTGTAAAATGGATTTCTGTAAAACATCAGTATCACCCGCCACTGACAGAGTGATCATGTTTTTGCACGAGTCTGTGTGGTGCTTTGTCTGTACCACGTGCAATATTTCTCATGAACCATGGCACTTATTTGATTTCCTGCAATAATGCGGTGTGAATCCTTAATGCAGAGTGACTTTTGTAATAAATAAATAAATAAATAAATAAATAAAAAAGCTTAAGCTAGTCTAAGATGGTTAAAACAATAGATGGAGTTGGCAAAAACAGCAGGATGAGTATGTTGCTGAATTAAGCAGTAAGAAGCTGAAACTACCTTTACAAGGTAAAGAAAAAAGCTAAAATTTGTTCTAAGTAGCTAAAAAACAGCTAAAATGAACATAAAACAGCTGAAACAAAAAAGCATCAAATAGGCAAAATGAAGCTGAAAGAAACACAAAAAGCTGAAATTAGCTGAAGAATAGCAAAAAAGGTCAAAATGATAGCTGAGTGGGGGCAAACATCAGCAAAATAGAAGCAGAAAGAAGCTGAAATTAGCTTGAAGTAGTTAAAAAGCAGAACAATAATGAAAGGTAAAAAAAATGCAGTAAAGAGGTATAAATATTTTAAAKGGTTTGAAGCTCCATTCAGTTTCAATGAGCAAAACATGGTACACAAAGCTAAATATACCAAAGAATAAATTGCTCAAGTACCATAAGTCAAAGCAGGAGCTGAACATTTTGATATATAAATTGTACAAATAGCTCAAAACCTGCAGACCAAGATTCATTCTGAAACTCTCAAAAAATACACCTACAGCAGATTAACTTTTAGAGTTATTTTCATTAATTTTATTTATCTAAAATGCACATTCAGCATCATTTTAATGATGACGGAGCTGGAATTGGTACAATGATTAGATTGGTTATCCAGGTCTTATAAACAAATAAAACCATGTCCTCAAACAAACAACTACCAATAAAACATCCATAAAACAAAACCCACAAGATCACATTTTATAATAAGTAAAATGGAACCTCTAATTTTAGATCTCCTATTTGGTTTGAATTTATCATTCAAGATGGCTGCCATAAACAAATTTTTCAAACACAAAAAATGGMCATAATTCAGTCCATTTCACTTATGGTGAGCTAAGCATTGGTGTGGTAGTAGCTGTGAGTCTTCCCAAGTTCCTACTCTGAGAATTAACTCATCTTGTGAGATGTGGCTGTGGCGGCCATCTTGAAATGAAACTGTCAAGACAGGTAGCAAGAAATGAATTTTCACCTTTCTTTATTTTTCCCCGACATGTTTGACATAAGAAAATAAGTAAGAGAATTTACCAAACGGAATGTGTGTTACAGCATTTTAACAAGAGTAGAGAGTGAATACAATTAATAAAATCAAAGTCTGGTGATCACCGTAAAACGTTACGACTGAAATTAAATTTTACAGGGAGCACAGAGGTTTTACTCCCCRCTCATATCCTCACCGAGGGTGCAAACAGAACTCAGTAAAACAGCTTTTATGTTACTTTACTGTCGAAATGTTCTGAAAATATGTTCCCATCATTTTATGTTTTTTTTTTATTTTTACTGTCAGTGAATGCATGGGGGCTGATAGAGCCCAGAGCTGCCAGCTGAGAAAAAGCCATCAGTTTGAGAACACATGGCCAACATGCAGACAAATGACCATCATGAAAAAACATGAACATATTTGAACTTTACCTCCAAACCGTTTGTGACCACTCACAGCTGTACAGCTCACAGCGTTTTTGCAACATTTTTTATGTATTTTTTTCAGTTTGCCTTTTATAAAATATGAATTGCACATTTCTGACAAGGTGATGAGGAGATTTTTCTGATTTGCAGAGAAGATACTTGTTTTTATTTCATCTCCCAGGCTGTGTGCGCAGATACAGTATCTTCAGCTCATCTATTATTAAACTGATGAAGATGTTTTCTCCTTTTAGTGTTCTAATCATCTATTTTTATGCATTTTTGTAAGTTCTTAACGTTTTCTTGAACTTTCCTAAAACTTTACAATTTGGAACTGGCACCAGACATTTTAGAAACTGCACTCAGTCAACTATTTCCTCCATTTTGACTGAACTGCTCAGATATTTTGGTCATAAACAAACAAGGAACAGAAATGAACAAACGTCTGTTATGTTTAAAATAGAACACGCCAAAGAATGAAACATTAATAATTATTAAATGAAACTGTTGGACCAAGGCTAAATTAACATGTAACAGAAGTAATATATTTTACTTTTTAAATGTATTTTGTTGCATTGAAACATAAAATTTTAATTTACAAATTATTTGAAATATATTTATATAATAGATTAAGTTTAAAAAATTCAAATAACAAAATATCAAAAATGAAAAAAATATTTTTTTCGGACCAGATGGAAGTCACTCGTAGGACGGATATGGCCCACGGGCTGCCAGTTGAAAAACTCTGTACTACAACCTTTCAGCACTAGGCCATGCACACAGAACTCCCTCTGGCTACAGTCTGAACAAATGTCCAGAAATGATCTCGTAGTAAATAAGGAAGCTCATGTTTTAACTACATAGACTTGTTTAACTCTGAATCCTTTTAAAAGCTCCATAAAATCACAGTAATATAAACAAGATGGTCGCACATTAATTTTAAAAATATTCTGAACATCTCAATAAAAATACGTATAATGTGAAGTGCATTTAAGACTCAATAGAAATCAATACAATATTTTACACTGGGCTGCCTCTAGTGCTGACCGACTGGTGAACCACAGAAGTGCTGCAGTATGTTCRCTTGAGTCCTTAAATTGGCCTAGATTACATTTTTGCAAAATGTGCATGTGCAAAAATAAGTGATTTTTAGAAATAAGTGGCAACAAATCAAAGATATGAGTATTTTCTTGCAATATTGAGTCAACTGTGTCGCCGACTGTCTAAAAGCTGCAGCTCAGTGAGATTCTATTAATATAAGCTGTTTTTTAATATAACTACGAATCATTTAAAAGTAATAGAGTTAAGCTTGAATAAATAAAGTTTTGTTGACCTAGGTTAATTGGAAAACTAAGTGTCATTTCCAATCAGTTATTTATACATATGCTCTTTTTTCCCTGGAATTCAAGTTTATTGAAGTATATTTTAAAATGAATTAACCTGTAACCCATAAAAGTAATGAAATGTTCGATGCACAAGGACACATGTAAAGAATTGTATTCAACTTTTAGCTGCTTCTGGAGAAGACGTTGCTTGTTTTTTTGTAATGTTTGTAGAATCTGCAGTCTGTCTTTACATCTGTTGCTTTACAGCTTTTTTGTCAAATATTTTACAGCAGATTTATGTCGGCACTTGGTGAAGAAATTGGAAACTAATTTTCCTACAAACGTTGGACATAAAAATTCACGTCTCTCTTTAATTCTGATTTAAAAGKTAATATATTTTTATAAACGGCGCAAATGCCTCAAGTTCGAAAAAGAAGGTTTATATCTTTCAGATTGAGATTTTATGCTCTATTAGAGATTTGGGCATGCTGCGTACCAGGGGCATCAATTTCATCTTTTTCTTCCCTTTGGAGAATCAGCTGATTTAAAGGGTTGAGCAAATAAAGAGTGATGTCAGGCAGCTTACTGACCTAATCCAGATGATATTCTGCAGAGTATTGTTCCAGCTCTGCTGTATCATCATCATCATTATCACTTCCTCTTAGTGATTTTTAGATGAGTCATCATTACTTTGAAACAATGTGAGATGTGATGTCAGGTTTCCCTGGGTATAAAACTTATCCACTCTTTCTTCATATAGTCCAACTAAAAGAATCAGACCCAAGTCATTGCARTTCCACTTTATATAGACCCCAACTGAAGGATTTAAATGTGAAAAATCGGATTTAAAAGTATCCTATGTCATCTTTAACACCCTTTCTTACTTATTCTACTATTATCAGATGGTCTGAGATCAAAACTAAACACTAAAAATAATGCTGGGCATCAATTATTTTTTATTGCGATTTATCACTATTTTTTTAGAAACAACCGGTACTTTATTTTGGCCGAATGTGTACATTTGTATGTTTCAATACACTCCGCATCTTGGCTTTTTGTATTTTTATAAAAAAAATTATGACAACTGGGACTTCAGTATCTATCTTTCATTCCTTATGTAGTACTCATTTGGAATGACAAAAAATGTCTTGATTTCTTGATTAATCTCATTATTATATAAAAAAGAACCTCCCTCTGTTTATGCTGGGTTTAAACTGAAGTGATATTTCAGGCTCAATYTGAGACAGTTCAGCGTTGCCGTGATTACAGAAAACTACTTTTTTCCAGCCCGCTATCTGGAAATTTTTTAAAATAAAAAAATAAACGCCCTGAAGAATCTGGTGACTTACGCCATGTTTTTACCCCAGCTGCAGCTCGACCGGGTTTATGAGTGGCTGAGAGTTGCCGCACGCTCGAAAACAAAGGCTCTCATTGGTTGAGAAGCGTGACAGCCAACTAAAGATCCCGCCTCCTCGCCACTGAGTTTGTATGTGCGCTCATATCCAACCCAGCAAACAGAGATCCAATGGAGAAATACAGCAAAATAAATAATGTGTAAAAAAAAATGCCATTAATTGTCTGCTGTGTTAATGCACCAACACATGAACATGCCCAGCACTGCTAATAAATCACCAGGCTGTACATTTACATATTTATAACATGGGAATGGATAAGATGATCGATACATATTTCCTCAAGCAAATCTGTATGTTTTTTATGCTGAGTAAAAAAAAATTCAAAGTACTTGTAGTTTTCTTCAACCAGATAGCCATGTTTCCGTTCCGACATCCTGACATGACTTTTGTTGTGTAAATGACGGATAGATTGCACCGCTGCAATATTTTAGGGCTCTTTCTTTGGAAGCCACCTTTGTCATCAGTTGTTTGTCACCTGTCGTGGCCCCTGAAGAGTAAATCTGCTTCCCCCAGCAAGTGTCAGGAGTTGATGGTGAGATATCCCCACTCTGCTTTCTCACGCTGTTCTGCAGCTGCCTGACTCAACAGAATATCCACATGACTGGCTGCACATTTGAAAAGGTTCAGCCGGGATACACAGTAGCTCCACGCTACAAGCTGTTTACCGCCCCACCCTGTGAGTGAGAACATGGATTTTCTCCGGGTTTTAAAATCCTCATGGGATCAGTTTTGTAATTGTGCAAAAAAAGAAACGTTTCCCTAAAAATGTAGTTTAAATATTTCTGTAAAATTGTCTGAGTTCTCACCGTTATTGTGTAAAGGCTTTGCTGTGACAGCCTTATTGAATTGAGCTGACTCTAAAAGTTAATCAGTTCTAGTCGTCATTAATTTCCTTTAAAACGTTCAGTACAATAACTCTGTGCAGGTAAAATTACTGAAACATTTGCTGGATGAATTCAGTCATTAGGGATTCACATTATTGATGAAATGATTAACAAAGTAAAACAAAACTGGGTCACTCGAATTGCTTCAGCGTCTCCGTGTTATCGTTTTGGAGGGAAACTTTGGATAATATTACAGGCTCCAGGTTTAATTATTGCTTTAATAAGGTTTGGACTCGTTTCAGATTTCATAATGTGACAGAGAGAAGGGAGGTTGGTTTGTACAAAACACAGCCTGTTAGAGCTGTTAGCTAATGTGGCAGCATCGTATCACACATTACAGCCTGTTTATGCTGAGCCRTCTTGATCTAACCGGAAAAACTTGACCAAGTAACTGACAGTTTAAAGAAAAAAATGTCCTTTATTCTTATACACTAAGAGTTAAAGAAGACATTTTAAATCCTCCTTTTCCACATTTAAATCATTAAGGRGTCTTTATAAAGTGGAACTGCAATGCTATGGTCTAAATTCCTACTTTTTGTAACTCCAAAAACCTCGTGGGTCTCATCAACTCGTTTTGAGGCTGCCTCTTTAAATCCAAAAATCTGAATTCAGTCTTACACTGATTTTTTTCATTTATTTATTTTTTACAAAATGGAATCTTTGACCTTTAACTCTTTAGCTCTCGCCTTTTTTTCCCTTTGGTTCTTACCACATTAACATGCCACCCAAATGTTCTGCACCTTTTTAAGACTTCGGTCAATTTWATGGATTTACGTCAGGAATAAAGTTATGCCACCGTAGCGCACCATAATGACATCAATGGAAGCACAGTTTGCTAAAAGGAGGATGAGGCAAAGATCATACGTACCAAAAACCTATGCATCTTTTTTTTGCTGTACAGTTATCATTCATTTTAGTGCATACCCATGCATTTTACTGTATTTTTTATCAAATTAAAATGAGATTTTACAGTATATTTTATGTATTAAAGGCATATTTATGGTGTAACCTCCAAAAATAGGCATTTATAGGTTTATTTTTTGACCACGTCCAATATTCACGTTTTTTTTTTCACAATTTGCAGGTTTTCCAAGAGCGTAAGCCCCGCAAAAATCAATGTTTCAGTGTGTTTCCACAGAAGGGTATAGCAGCGCAGTAACTTTTTATTAACAAATGAATTAAACGATTCGACGCATTAATCACTTGGCTACCACCCCCTCCACTCCTACGTGCACGTTGCACACTTACACACACACACACTGGTGTACAACCTGGCTCTGCTCACATGAATAAAGACACATACTGCCGCCGTACAATACAAACACGTGTCGGCGCACGCGACTCGAACATGTAGATGGGAAAACACATGGAGAGCATCCTCCCACCACTCCAGTGATCTCCACTTTTTATTTTCTATTTTTTATATTCTACAACAACTCCCTCTCCCTCCATCCAGCTCCCACATGACCCTCCATTTTCCTCATCATTAGCGACACCAGCGAAGAGCCACATCCCACCCCCACCCCCCGCACCACTTCTCYGTTTACTTCTCTATTTCTTTATTTGATTCCGCTACAATGCCTCCCCTCTGCGTCCTGTGAGCACAGAGGGGCATGAAAGGCAGAGGGGAAGTGAGACAGAGATGAATCTAGGCGGGTGGAAGGAATGTTTCAGATGTTTATTTCTGGACAAGTTTATTTTAAAAATTCCTGCATCTGGTTTGTGTAGCAGTTTAAGTAATGATGAGCCTTCGTCTCCTAAAGAGGCAAAGACAATTTAGTTGCAGAGACAATTTATTAAAACTAAAAAAAAGATGCATAACTGATGTCATCCATGGTAATATTGGTGTCCACAGCTTCTTGTCCACAGGGATCGAGTAGATAAAAGAACAAAATACTTACTATTTCTTTTAGGTTTTCATTTTCAGGTTTGCCCTTTATGGCAGTGGTTCCCAGCCATTTTAGACTTGTGTACCCCTGAGCCATTTTGTCGTACAACTAGTACCTCTTCAATCAAACTTAACTATGATTCTCCAAAACTATAATGTACTACAACTGATTATTAAATGRAAATTATTTATTTAACCYCCTAGAACATTTAATTCTCAGGCATTTTATTTTTTCAACTCAAATTAAACAAAGTTTTAAAAAGTTGCCTTGAAAGTGAATAAGTAATTAAATAAATAAACCAGGTAATGACAGGTGCAGAAAACAGCAGTGTCTAAAAATATATTGTATTGTGCAAAATATGTCAGAAACTCACCCAAAAGACCAAATTCTGAGAGATTCCACGTTTTGTACTGGTTTCCATTTTGTGTTAATTCTGTGATTCTGTCTGCATTGTGGAAATCAAAGGGCCCTACATATCTCAATCCTATTTTTATTTATTTTTTACACACCTGGAAAATTTTTCCATGTACCCCCTGTAATGTGCTTGCATACCCTGGTTGGGAATCACTGCTTTAGACAGCGTGAGGGACTGAAGGAACTGTCCAAGGTCCTGAAAGTGCTGAAATTTTTTAGGACTTAGTGTGAAGAACTGAAGGAACTGTCCAAGGTCCTGAAAGTGCTGAAATTTTTTAGGACTTAGTGTGAAGAACTGAAGGAACTGTCCAAGGTCCTGAAAGTGCTGAAATGTTT
>NW_013952423.1:1074165-1093362 GCF_001266775.1 Austrofundulus limnaeus
ATGATAATAATGATATCTATTATAATAATAATGGAATAAGATGTAAATAAACCAAAACAGAAAGAGTTCTAATTTAACTATCATTTTGCCAAATATTATCACAAGTATGAATATAAATAAATCATATATTATTATATTAAATGAATAAACATGTCCCCAACTTGCATTCTGTCCCAACTTTTTATCCCAACTGGTTGGTGCAGAGTCATCCATTTTAGCTCGAGGCAACAAGTTTCTATGTTTGAACCTGCTGTTTATTCTAAATATGTCTGTGCTGTTTCATTTTCCCTCCCACAGTCCAAAAACATGTGTGTTATCTGGTTCCCTGCCTCCCGCCCACAGTCAGATAGTACTTGAACAGTTTCCAGCCCCCTTTGGCTGACTTTAAAATAAAATGAATTTAGTCAGTAAATATGTACATAATTGACTGTTAGGCTGATGTTTTAATGATTAATTAACCTTGTTTATATATGAAAAGGTCTAAATTGTACCATTTTAATATTTAAATAAAACGTAACTCTAGCAAATGTTTAACAGTAMAAATTAAATGCTGAGGTTGTGTTTGAAGTTTTTGAGGAAGCTTCCCCCTAAGTATTATTAAAAACATGATCAAAACCTTTTTTCTTCTAATGTATCAGGAGACTTTTATTGCAAAGCTTTTTTGAGCTGCTTTTGTGCCCACTGCATTTCAAACAAGTATTTGATGTGCTCTTGATATTAGGTGGCCTTTGGTGACGGGAAGAGAATGTAAATGAGCCTGAAAATGCAGCTGAGGGAGCGTTAGTGTGAAATCTATGGAAACTATACCAGGGTGAATAACAGGAGTTTATCAGCTCTAAATTACAAGGTGCAAGTGATGATGAAGCTCGCTGCATCATCAGCACTTGTACCATATAATTTAGTTGGAATTGATGACAGATTTACTGTAATTAAAATCAACTCAGCGGAACAGCTAATATAAATCTTCCTTCTCTAAATCAATAAAAGTGGTGATGATCTTCCACTTTATTGACCATTTTACACCTCATCATGGCTACAGTGGGTCCTGGAATTTGATATTAGTGTTTATGGTCTTTTGAAGGTGATATATTTGGGATGTGTGTGTTTTTGAAGACTCTTGGAACCATCAACTTGTTGTGAAATTCATGTTCCCAGTGTTGTTAATTTTTGTTAAAAACCACAGACATGTATCTCATAGATTTGTATTTTTTTAGGATCAAAAATACTAATGAGAAATTTATAACACAAATAAAAAATACAAGCAAATATTATGAAAATAAATGTTGAAAACAGAGAAAAAACCAATTATGCTGGTTTCAATTAAATTTTTTTGTTTTTTTAAATTTATTTTTTATTTTTTAGCTCCAGTTTACATTTAGGATAAGTTTAAGGACCGCTTGTATTACATTAAACCAAACTAGAGAGAGAGAGTGTGGTTTTTTTTCTGCAAAAAATGCAGCATGAGAGTTAAATGGATAAATTATTGACTGAGCTGTTAAACTTAAAACAAGCAAACCAGACCATGAAGAACATTAGCTAAAAGCTAAAGTTAGCAAACTGTAGCTGAAAGCTATGCTTAACAAAACTGTAGATAAAATTGTAAATTTGCAAGTAGCTAAACCTTAAAAGTAGCAAAACGTTAAAAAGCAACACCATAGCTAAATGCTACAGTTAGCCCCACTAAAGCTAAAAGCTCAAAATAGCAAACTATAGCTAAGAAAAATTAAAGCTTAACCTATTAAGCTTATTAATGCTGCCAACTAAAAAGTTAAATGAATTTAAATAGTTGTTAAAAATTAAATGTAGCCAACAGTTAACTAACAAACCAATTTCTAACATTAGCTATTTAGCAAAACTGCAGTTAAAAGCTTTTATCAAGCTGAAAAAGCTAAATAAGACAAAAAAACACATGCTAAAGTGATACATTATTGTTAAAATACAGTAGTGTGGTGTAAGCAGAAGTTTGATTGTGACAAATTGTGCAGAATATAAACTGTATATATATATATATATATAATGTACTGACCAGCGATGATGAGCACTCAAACTCTCTGCTGCTCAAAACTGACTTGTACAAATAACCTAACTTTATCCAATATTTCACATAATCAGGGCTGTTTCAGACATTACACATTCTGAGTTAAAGCAGGGAGGTCCTGTCAATCTGAATTGTTTGCTTTATGAAACCCATGTTGATCCATTCAGAAAATCTGTGTTCATCTCTAAAACGACACTGAGAGGAATTTTGTAACAGCTGTTGCTTATTCATTAATAATCACTCATTTAGCCTACTTGTTTTCCCAAAGACTCTCATTTGCATTTAGCTCTCCTGTTCTAATCCCAACGACGTGCTGACTGCAGGCGGAGCAGCTATCCATGTTATCTCACAAAATAATATGAATGCAGCAGATCTATGGAACGAGTTTACATCCATGTTTAACCTGACTGTGATGGGGTTAAAGCTGGAAACTCTGCTGACAAAGTAAATAAAATGTTACAACAAACCAGGATGGAAAAACTGACACAGGTGTGGAAAAAGGAAAAAATATATATATTTTTTTCTTTTTTGGTGTGCTGTAGTAGTGGAAGTGTAAAAGCTGCTTAGACACTTTCTGCAGAGCATGTAACCCCCCGCAAAGCTTTTTGCACCCGGTTCTTTAATAATGTGTCACAAATCCAGTTTTTCACTAAGTGCCAGTGGTGGATTGTGTAACTGTGTGAGCGAGTAGGTGGGAGGTTTACCGAGTTATTATGGTGGCAGTGTTGATCATATATTTAGGATTTCATTCCACATGCATGTTTGGCACACACTGATCTGTTTCATATCTGTACAGAGTTTTGTAAAATAAAATAAAAACATACTTTTTTCAGCTCTTTGAAGCACAGCAGTTTTTAACAATTCACTCAGATGCATCACTTTACAGATGAGTGATTCTCAAACGTTCTTTCTGCTGTCTTCAGCTTTGACTTTAGTCTTTTGTGGATTACATGGTTAAATGATGCACTGTCAGCCTCTCAAACCACTCAGGCAGCTTTTAAAGTGACGAGTCTGCTGTCAAATATAACATCTGAGAATAGAATACACGAGGTGATTTGTGTGTGTTATTACACTCTTATGATGTAAGGAACGCGTCAGCTTGTGTTACTTTTTCAACCTGTTTTAAGTTCGGAGTTATGCAACTTTTATTCAAACCAGCTATAAGTCATGTTATGCTTATTTAACAAATGTTTTAAGGGTTAGAGTGAAAATTATCTCAACCTGCTTGTGGAAAATATTTTTTTTTATTTAAATGGTACAGAAAATGTCTCAATTCATGTTCAGTCAGCTTCAATGGGTTGTATGAAGCCAGAATGACACTGAAGAGTATTTAAATTAAATTTGATGGATAATTAAAGATAAAGCTACTGATACAGTGTTTTAAACATCTGTTTGCTGTGTCAGTAAGAGCTGAAAAAATATTTTTTATCATTATCCCTGTTGAGAAGATGATTTTTTTTTCATTTTTCTTTGTAAAACTTTAGCAACATTTTTTTGTAAATAATCAGATTATTGAAGCTTGAGTCTGTTAAAGGTTTTATTTAAATAAGGCAGATAAAATATGGGTTTTTCTTCACTCTGCACCCTTTTCTTTCATAGCTTGATTTGTTTATTTATATTTCTACTATATAGATTATTTGGTTTTATGAATGAATGAAATAAATTTTTTTAAATTTAAAATGGAAATTTATAGCGACTTTGATTAGACAAGAATATTTACACATTTTCAATTATTACATAGAAATTTCAGCTTTTTTTTACTTAAGCAAAATACTAAAAACCTGTAATGATCCATTTCTGGGTTTGGTTTGGTATTTATCTAAAAAAAACTTTAAATCTTGCACAAATAACAAATAACAAATCCCATGTCAACGTGAAAATATTTCTTTGCCTCTTTATTGCTTGTTAAGATTGACTTTGCTTCATTTAGGTTTGAGTTTCATCAACTTTAGCTTTTTTGATTTTAGTTCAAAATATGAAACATTCATGTTMGAGGCTAAATATGTGTTATTATACTGCTTTGTAGAGCTCATACGCGAAAAAAAAAGTATGCAAAATGTTGCCAACAAAGAAAATAGACATTAGTTAATGATTCTGCTTTTAGTCAATTAAACGTATAAATCTTAAACAAGTGGGTTTTGTAAAAATCAAATCTGATGGAGAGTATACAAAGCAGCTGAGACCATTTCATATTGTTACCATGAAGCTGCAGCTCTGCACCGTCTGAACAGCAAACTGACCAATAAGATCATCTCCCCTTAAACTGCATGTCGTGTCTTTGAACTTCCCTCTGCACGGCCACAGTCGACACACAGATTAACTGAACTGCCTCCTTCAAATCCCGGCCAAGAGGGATTTCAGCGTTAGATATGGTCCGGCTGAACAAGGATCTTGACCTTTTTCCCTGCTGCTTCCTGCTGTCACTCAGCGCGCTTACACAGCATTCACTGAAAACGTTGCCCCAAATTCAGCTCTCTGCTTCTCTGAAACGAATCTGAAAAGCTGAATTCTTTTGGTAAAACTTTTTAAACTCCTATTAAAAGAATCAGACTTATTTAGATAATGAAATACCAGCGAAATGCAACTATTGTGTTGACATCTGTTGTGATTCATGCATAGTTAGCAATATTTAGCTGGAAGAAACCAAAAGATTTAGGACTAATTTCTCAGTTGATTGCTTTTCTTCTCCTTACTGAGTGGAGCTGTGCAGCCCAACTGTTTCTTCACTTGTTTTCTGGCTCGTCAAGTTTGACTTGCTGGCATTGGGAGCGTGGAGGACAAAAGCATTTTCTACTTTCCCATCACTGAGAAGTTGCTTGGAAGATGGCCATTAAAGTCATTTATAGTCACTCTTATGGTAACAAGAGCCTCATAATGGTTTATAGAGTGTAGAATTAGTGCTTGAAAATGGTTTATCTTTAAGTTTAAATACTTTGAGAGTTGTGAGCTGAAAAAGTTTTTGAATTTAACATGAATTTGACTCAAAAATCAAACATATTGGTATTTTAGCAGTGCATGTGTCCGTCATGTTGACCTAAAATAAATCACTGTGTTTTCTGCTTTCGTATTAGTTTAAGCCAAACAGAAGGTTTTATGATACTTGGGGCTTCAGATGGGAAAATAAGCAGATCTAAAAAACACTAAGAAATGTAATTACATTTTAATCTTATACTAATTTGGCTTCATGAAGAAAACAACAAATTCAAACAAATTGTATAAAACATTTAGGCTGAGTCCCATTTCCTAGTTTTGAGTGTCTCTTTGGCCCTTTTCTTTTAAACACCAAGGGTTTATGGTGAAATATTTCCTTAGAAAACATGATGCGTCCCCCCATTGTCACTGATTCATTTGATGAACGCAGATGCGTCGTGCCTCTGCAGGAGTTTCAATCTGTTGTGTACATGTGTTCTGGCCCAACACACAAAGATTTGTCATCTTATCAGCAGGAGCACCAGCAATGGAAAAAGAAAAGGAGAAAATGATTGTGCGCCATTCACTGAGCACGCACAAAGACTCGCATGTCCTCTGAAATGTTGGAAAGAAATTAAAATCTTTTTTGATTGGTTGTTGGGATTATAATCTCTGCAGTCTGACACAACAGTTACATATGTGATAAAACGATTACTGTACACGATTGCATCATGTTTCTGGTTGTGACAGCATGATTGAGTGCGCAACAGTAAATCTAATCACATTTCTTATATCGCCACCAGAAAGAAAGTATGAATAGGAAATACATTAAAGGGATCCATGATTAGTTGTAACATTAGACTTTATTTGATAAACATTTATTTTAACTGTAAAATAAAGACTGTAAATAAAGCTGAAGTTGTTCTTCCATGAAGCAGCTCTGTTGTCCTCCATCCATATTTTCAGTTCCAGGCTGAGTCATTTCTACCTTCTCCTCTCTGTCAACGCTCTCTGGTTTCATTTAAAAGAGTCGATCRTCAGATATTGTCCAAGATTAACCTTCAGGGTGGATATAGCTCGCTAGCAGCCTCGGACAGAGGACTTATCCACGTCATCATTTACCCAGAATGCTTTGCGTGTAAATAAAATGGCCCCGTCCGTGAAATATATTTTTACACATTTAGTTTAAAAATGATAAAAACTAAACAAACATCCTACAATATTTTACAGTCGTTATTTTACAGTTAAAATATACAGTATGTTTATCAAATAAAGTCTAATGTTACAACTAATCGTGGATCCCTTGAATAGATTGTTCTCTAATAAACTCATTGAGCCTATTTAAAGTGTTGTAATGTGAACAGAACAGAACCTACACCTCAAAGCAGGATAATCAATGAAATTGTCCAGGATTGTGTGTCATTGTGGCTCAATATTTTCGCCACGAAGGGTTTAATTTCCAGCTGAAAACGGTCAGTTCAGTCAGTATGACCTACCTCGTCCTGCATACATTTCTGACTGAATCAGATGGAAAGCAGTTGCTCATTTAGGGAAACAAAACATGTTTTGAATTTTTCAGTGCAGTTTTAGGAGCTTTGGGCCTGAGGCCAGCTTTGTACAGCTCGCTGTAGAGTGCTCTTGACTGACAATTTGAATCTAGAAATGTTTTTTTTTTTGATGCGATTGGCCAAAGGCTAAAATCTAAACCCCACTGGATCAAATTTAAAGGATTCAGTTAGATATTTTAACCCAATCGTTTTGAATTTGGCTATTTAAGGCTGATGGTGGCTCACAATGAATTTTTATTGTCGTAAAGTACATTAAAATAAAAGCACTAGACGTGCTGTGCTGAGATTTGTGTTTCGGATCCTTTGTGCGTCCTGTTGCTGCGTTGTTTGATTGTCCTGCTCCAGAGTTTTTGCTGTGATTGCTACATTTATGTATGGAGAGATATATATCACAATAACTATCAACATGGACACCAGAGTCCAACAAAGTTTCTTAACAGAACAGTAAAAGTGTAAATTATAGCCGCTGCTGCTGCAGGGTTAGGGAAACGAGCTGAGGACATCTCAGTAAAGATGGATGACGTGACGTTCGACATTTATTCCCATTACTCAAAATCCAGATTTTTGCCAAATTTGCAGCAACTGGCTATGAGACAAGCTCCTAACTGCTCTCTCTGGCTGTGGTTGCTGCAGCTGCTGCTTCTGATATGGTTTTAGCTCGGGACGGGAATGTATTGGTGTTTGCATTTGCAACATAAAAACAGGTAAAGATTTAAGTTTGTAGTCGTYGGAAGAGAATTTGCAGCAATTTCTCTGACGCAGATTGATCTGGCAAAACAACTTTTAGTAATTTACCTAAAACAAAAAGGGATTAAACTGAATCTAGTTTATTACTTATTACTTTTAAACACTTATGTGTTTGTGTTCATTGGGGGACTTAACAATTATTTTCATGGTTGACTAATCTGTTTATTATTTTGTGGATYAACCAGTTACTGGTAGTTGATTATTCACTTTTTTATCACAATGTCCATCTGTGCTTCCTGTTCCAGCTCCAGTGCACATCTCAYGGCTCACACCTGAAAATGTCACCCTGTTATGTCAACAGGATGCACAAGTTCCCATGGAAAGTTAAAACAATGACTCATAAAACAAACTATTTATGCATATATGAGAAATTAAACCCCAAAAATCACCCATAGTTTTTTTTTGTGCGTGGGGGTTGTTATGCACAAGAGTAAATTTTGACAGACYTTTTTTAAATGTACAAATAAGTTKCAATATTTTCTCATACATGTCTGAAATATTGTCACGAGAGATAAATTGTTTAAATTTTATACGTTTTAAGCTCAAAAACTGAGGGTAGTCATGTACTCAGTCATATTTTACATGAATAAATACAGTAAGCTTAGCTTAGTCACATGTATTTCTCACATTATTGCATGTGATCATAAGAAAACTGAAATTAAATCCAAATTAAACTGCAAATAGTCTTTGAAACAAACAGCTAATGAGCTAAATTCAACTTTTTTGCACTTCTAGCCTCCAAGTACAAAATGAAATGTGCTTAACAGCTAAAAATATGGATGTGTCCCCTTTAAAACTGATCTATAGTCGCATAAAGACAGGTTACAGATTCCTCCCAGCAGAAAGCTTCATTTCCGGTAATATTCATTTTGATGTTGCAGATTTAAACAACCCTTGCCCCCTCTGAGAGCAGCCGTACKTTTTTTTCTGAAGCTTCCCTGACAGCGTCCTGGGCGGCCACAGCACATGGTGTTGTTGGCCATTAATTAGTGTAAAGCCCCTCCACCCTCCACCCCCCACCCTCCCAGCATGTCAGACGTGTTTATTTTGCACAACAAGAACAATTAAACAACAGCAGAGGCAGCCTCATTTGAAGTCCTTCCTACCTCCTCCGCTGGCTGGAGACGCAGCTCAGCAGACACCTTGCGGCACCCCGCTGCTGCCTTGTAACCTTCAGTGGGTGCCTTGAAATGCATTTTGTTGTACGTAAGCATATTATCATAACCAGGAGCCCACGCTGCCACCCACCTCTGAGCATCTTTGAAAAGCAAGGTTCCGTCATGAATATCAAAGACACTGAGGTTCATTTAGTCGGGGGGGGGGGGGGGGGCTGTGTACGGGCCACCAAGGCACACTGATCTGAATCTCATTTGTTAAGCTGTCCATCCTTATCTGTCAGCATCAGACGGTGCAGTTTCTCTCTTCCCGCCCCATCCTGCTTGTCTTACTAAACGGCAGGGATAGTTGGACGTGTTTGACAACTTAGACACGCAGATAAGAAGCTTTTATAAAAGGCATGTGTCTAATTTTCTATGTTTTATAATCCCCTGTATGTTCCTGAAAAACCACAACTAAATGCTGATTTGACTCCCAAACTAGACATATACAAACATACAAAACTTAGATGTCTTTTCAGCTCAAGTCCAGCATACAAGGACTTATTGTCCCTCTTTTCATGAACTTGACAAAACCCCACACTCCTAAATTGACAGCTAATCAATTTTACACTCGTTGATCTAAATTCTGGTGTGGTAGTAGCTGACAGTCATTCACAGTACATACTCAAAGCACTAATAGATCACACAAGCTACCTTAGGTTTGAGTGAAATAGCTACAAGTAAATCTCAACTAGAGGAGCAATGATACAGAAAATTTACAATTTGGTTCAGTTTGAWACTTTAGTTCCCCAGTTCAATATTTTTTCAAAGCAAAAATAGAAATGTCCACACTCTTCTTAAATTGTATATTATTGAAATGAATTATGAACATTTGTTTAACCTCAAAAGTTCAGTTTTTAAATTAAATGTTGCTGAAACAGCAGGTATCTCAGTGGATCTGCGCTCCACAATTCAGCCTAGGCAGAGTAGTCGAACACAGATTTACTGAGCCTTCAACACAGAGTATATCCAGAAAACAAGCTGATAAAATAAATATTAATCATCTGTTTTGTTCCATACATAGTGTGTGTGGAACCTAAAGCACTATATTTAAAGGTTCGATACAGATACATGTATTGTTGCTCCCCTAATCTCAACAGATTTTATTCTAAAGCATGAAAGGTGGTGAGCAATATGCATTCCTTTAAGGACTACTGGACTTGTATCATTACCATATAAAATAAATAATAACGTGGGATTACAAAAGATATAAAGGTTTTTTTCCATTGAAAAGAAAAGCAGAATTGTTTTTTTTTTTTTTTTTGTTGTTGTGCTCTGCAGGACCAACAGCTGGATTGCATTTCCTTATCCTCCTTTACTTGTCTGTTTACTGTGATGTATTAACATGAACCAGCATCATTTCATTAAACTCTCTAATTATAAAGTAATATTTGACAACCTCCTCCCTCCCCACACCCCACTTCAGTAAGTTGTAGCCTCATTCGGGTCCACCTGTTTATGATTGCTGTCATGTTTATTAGGTGGGATGCTGCTGCAATGTGATCCCTTATTAAATTAAATTAAAACTAATCAAAAGCAGTATTGGGCCGCAGAGACTGAATTGGCTCGCAATCCCATCTACTTAACATCAACGACCCAGAGTGTGTATACGATATTGGTCTCAGATTGCATACTGTCAGGCTGAAAATTGGCTGATCAGACATATGAGGATTATTGTTTTATCTAATACAGCAGGTCATGGTGGAAGAAAAGCAAGCCTTTTCTTGCTTTTCAGCATCAAAACGAAGGCTTGCAAAGTCTTCATTTATGTCAAACATGGCATGAGTACACAACGATGCATCAGTTCAGAAAATCTGCTGTATAATTGGCTTAGATGTTAATAATAAGAGAGGTGTTAAAGTAAATAGTGGTGTATAAAAATCTGTTTACCAGTTAATGTGCTTTTGCTCATATAAGTAGTGTCAATATCCGATAATACACCTACAGTTGTTGCGCATGACCTTCAATCATTCAGTGAGTATTGATGTTTTCAGCGCAGCGTTGAGATAAAAGCTTTGATTCTGTAGCGTCACAGATGGATGGAAGACGTCTGAACAGACGATCGCTGGTTTGGATCGTAATGATGTTCCGCTTTGTCGTCTTTAAAAGTGTTTCTGCAGCTCGCCTCGTGTTAAACAGGCTGCATTTGTGTTTTTATAGTCTTGTTTACCATTCAAAGCACTTACTGGTGCAAGTGAAATCCATGCATTCGTATAGCAGTTTGTGTGCTTTTTCTCTGTCAAATGCACACTTGCTAATGAATGCATCAGGGACGCTGCAGAGCTCACTATTTTAAGAAATGTTGCCATCACGCTCTGGATTGAGAAGCTGGTGGGAGGGTGACCTTCTGAAGATTTTCTGGCCAATGTATGGTAATACATTTGGCACCTTTTTAGGACCTTTTCTGGCACCGTGTCAGGAATAGTAGTCCTTTTGAGAACCAAATCCCAGTCCTGGATTAGGTTCAGAAGGGTCAGTTATGTACTGTGGGGGGTTAGGTTTAGGGTAAGGGCAGGGGTAAGCTGTAGAAATGAACGTAAGTTGATACATAGTCCTAGTAAGGATAGAAATCCAAAATAGTGTGTGTTTGTGTGTGTGATGACGGTTTGAAAGCAGTTGATAAGAAACATCAATCATGGAGCTGGGTTGCCAGTTTGCGCGATGCTTGATTGCATCAAAAGTCTCAGTTATAAGTGAGGTTGGCTGTTCACTTTCAGATGGGTTTCAGTTTATCAGTTGAGTCTGTGCAGATCAGTGTGGACGCTTGGTTTCGTTGGGCTTTTTATACGGCAGCCGTTGCTGACTGAGAGTTGTCAGTCCTCTTGAACATTTTCAGACGGGTTGTCGTTTAAATACACAGGCTACAGTGGAAAACTCTTGGAGATTCTTAGGCAAATTGGCCATGTTGAGGGTGCAATTAGGTTTCAAAAGTGTTTGCTTATTGTCTGTAATGGACTGGAGGTTTTGTGAAATTTGCCATGAAAATAAACTGAAGTTTGTATCTGCTGTTGCCTCTTTATTAAACTGATTCACTCTGTAAACACACCAAAACTTGCAGGTTTTCTTACTAAACTGTTTATTTTTAATAAATGTGTTCTCTAAACTGCATGTTTTATTAAATTATTCAAGAGGATGTTCTTTTTAAAATAATAATTATGAAGTTCACTAAATTGGATGCCTGATAAAATACTCTGCCCATATCACTGGCCTTTTTTTAATAAGAACCCAGCTCAGAGTTCACTGGGTGCAATTAGAAATCTAGTTGTGTAAATATAACAGTGTTTGTAATTGGATATGTTTTGGTTAGTCGCTATGCCGCTTCATAATTTATAAGTTGGATCACTGCTGAGCATTTTATTTATAAATGCTGACAAGCTGCTGGGGGGAATGGTGACATCCACAGTGTGTGTCCTTTCAGATCATCGTGAACTTTTTTTAGCCAATTTAGTAGTTTGATGTGTTTTTCCCTCTACTTTGACACAATAGTAACATAAACATTTCAAATAGAATTAACTGATTTCCTCCTTCGACTCCTTGGTCATCCATAAATTTATTTAGCCTAGAAGATTCTGTGTTTGCGTGTGTGAGTGTGCATCTCACCACATGGAAACCCGACATTGGGGACCAACATGACCAGCAGCCACTGCTGGCAAGCTGCCCAGTGTTGGGTTTGTACTCATCATTTAAAATGAGCCAAAGCCGCTAAAGGCTTACCATCGGCTACAACAATAGATGTTACCCCAAAGTGAAGTCAGAAATGTTATTACTGTAGTTTTTCAAATCTTAACAACACACAGCTGGAAAAACTCCATGTTTCATTCCGCGGGCAGAGATAGCGTTTGGAAAAACAAGCAAATACAGCAATCTAAGAGACACTTGGTGACTGATGGTGGCTCGGACCAATTTTTCCTCAACCCAGAGCTTTTCCAAAGATTTTATTTTCAATTTTGTTTACCAAGGATACCCATGGAGACTTTGGGCAGTCACTTTTAACATGCATACCTGTTACAGTTCAGGTGTTTTACAACAGAGTAATAATACCTGTTTGAATAAATTAAAATGAATTTTAACCAGACTGATAAGTCTGAACTGAGCCAAAACCAAAGTGGTTTGCTGCTGGTTTAAGGTGGAACCTCACTGTGCTACATGCAGTGGGTATACAACATAAAAATTGAGTCTCATAAATGTCTTGTGACTCCCACAGCTCAGTGAGATACCTGCAATGACCAAAATATTCCTAGTGGTTTACGCAAGCGTCATTTTGTAAACATTTGCATAGCTGTTTGTTTGGCAAGACATAATTATTCTGGCAAAAATGCTGTATGACCCCTGCTGGTTGTACCTCACTCACATTTGCACWGGAGGTGCTTTAGCTAACTGCTGTAGCTTTTACTGTCACTGCTTGTAAATAACCCGGACCACCTATATCGGGTAGGCCGGGTCCTTTGAAGGACCCAGCCCCTGAATTTTGGACACAGACATTGTTTCACAAAACCCCACATTAAGGGTTCTAAAATAATTAAGCATGTTTGGTTTATGATTTGATTTAGTTAAGAAAAAGCTTTTAAATCTGTCTAAACATGTTTGGTTTTTCATTTTATCTTATTTTTCTCACTTCATGGTTAAATTCCCAGCAGCGCTCTAAGCATCTTTTGTCTTTTTCTCTCTTTCCCGTCCTCCAGTGGTGAGTCAAAACTTGGTGACAGACAACGTGGCCGTGGTGGAGGGAGAGACGGCGATCATCAGCTGTCGGGTGAAGAACAATGATGACTCTGTTATCCAGCTGCTCAACCCCAACAGACAGACTATTTACTTCAGAGACATGAGACGTAAGTGTGATAGAACTTCCTGTCTGCGATGTCTTCATCATCGCCCGCTACAGCAGAGAGGTTGATGGGCGATAATGTTTCTTGTGCTACGTGTGCTTGTCCGTGTCCTTTACCATCTCAAAGCTGAGGCACAATATTTTGCCATTTGTTTGCACTAAAAAAATTAAATTTCTTACAAATTTGTARAAAGAAGGAATAAACCAACAAGTCATTATGGATCTGGTGTATACAGACAAATATAACTAAATGCACCATAAGAGCAAAGCAAATGTTCCCATTTTAAAGCTGCTCATTATCATCCTACTATTCATTTGCATGTTCAAGAAGCTGTGTTAATGTCAGCCTACAGGTTTGCAGGCAAATTAACAGAGTGAGGTTTACACAACCTGACAAGCATGTTCAGTTCTCAACAAGTTAACTTTAATAGGAGCAACTCATATCCCTAAACATTTAATGACCTGCTGTGTGTTTATTCTTATCCTGCTCAATTATTGTGTCACGGCTCTAATTAGCCAGGTTTAGCAGGACATGTTGCTTTTTGTTTGGATTCAGGCTTTTTAAATTGTTTTCTGACACCCCCCGCCCCCCTGTGCAGAATGTTTACCTCCTGATACCCAATGCAGGATGAATCAGTAGTGTTGTTTTAAGCCTGAAATGGGAAAAGTATATAGATGTGGTGCTTATTGTTTATTTTTGCTTCCAGCATATTCTGTTGTTCACACACAAGTAATCTGCATAAGCAACGTTCCCACTAAACATATCTGCAACTTTATTACATTATGACTTGTTTGCTGAATAGTTAGAAACTTAATCTGCCCACAATTTACCAAACGTTCCAGTAAACCAAACCTGGCTGGGTTAGAAGTGTGAAGGTTTCAGTTTGTTTTGCCATCAACCCTGATGCTAAAACTCAAGGTTKTTTCGGTTTTAATCACTTCTAGAAACAGTGCAATCAATGCAAAAACACAACAAAGCTTGTTGTTTAGGCTGGTTAATCAAAGGAACGAGTTAATTGTGTCAGCTGACTAGCATGAACTACATTACTTCAGTCTCATTTACCTGGGGAAAAAAAGCCGTGACACAGAGCTATTTTAGCTTGTGCTCATTGTTCTGCTTCTGTTCCTCCCCCCGCTGTGTGAGCCTGTTTATCTAACCTTCCTCCCACACACCGGGCACGAATCAAAGATGCACTTTCTTACATTTGAAGGAAAACACAGCGTTGGATCAGAGAAAGAAAAACAGAGTGTTTATGAAATGATCACATGCCTTCACATTAATATTTATGAAGCATGGTTTTAATGTAGCAGGAAATCTAAATAACAATTTAGCTCCATCCTGGTTCATTTTTTTTGTTTGTTTTGATATAAAAGTTTAACTAGAAACATCTGCTTTGTGCAAATCAGCACAGTGATGTTTTTACATCCAACCAGTTGAGTGTGACAAAACGCTAAAGATGGCGCAAAGAGTGACCTTATTTCAGGACACACTGTCCTGGTCATTATATAATAACAAAAAACTGTGTTGGAGTAATTAATTAATTCCAAAATGTATCAACAAATACAAGCACAACTTCCAAGTTTTATCCATTTCTTGATCTTTCTTATGTTCTAACATTTGGTGACGGGATAAATGGCTCTTTGAAGGGATCTGGATCTTGAGGAGCTGTTTGTTTCATAGAGCCGTTCAAAAGAGCTGTTCGATTTTGAACGAGTTACGTCATCACGTAGGGAAATACATGATGACATCATCACGGTACGTGGGTGGAACCATGTATTTTGTAAAGCTGAAATCTCCTCCCCTTCCCCTCTGAGCTGCTGTACTCAACCGCTCTGCCCATATTTCTTGAAAAAGCAAAGCAGGAGCAGTTGTTTCACTGTTTTCAGGATGGAATAAAGATTATATTGGGAATAAAAAAACTACAAATGGCTCTTTACTGCCCGCAATATGGCTCCTATCATTTTTTGTAAGGAGACGTTCAAAAGGTTTGAATCGTTTGTGAACGTCACATTACAAACACTTCTTCATTTGTGGAGAACAAGTCTAGTAAAATAAACAGACATTTCTTTCCTCAGTGTCCTTCTCCAGCTCCTCGGGGATCCCAACCCCCAATTTAGACTGCGTCCGCTCCACTACGACCTCCACCGTCAAAACATACCCATTTATAATCAATGAGAGCATTTAAACTGCCTCCACAGGGTGGCACAGAAGTCAGTCTACAAAGATCACAACAGGAAAAGGAACGAGCACAACATCTGTATTTCAAAATAGTTTAAAAAAGATGGACTACATTTAGTCGAAATCCTAGTTATATTATTAAATAGATGGTTATATTTATACATACAGCGGGTAAAATAAGTATTGAACACGTCACCATTTTTCTCAGTAAATATATTACTAGAGGCGCTAATGACATGAAATTTTCACCAGATGTYGGTAACAACCCAAGTGATCCATACATACAAAGAAATCAAACCATAAATGTCCAGAAATGAAGTTATTTGTAATAATGTCGAATGGCACAGGGAAAAAAAGTGTTGAACACATGAAGAAAGGGAGGTGTAAAAAGGCATGGAAAGCCAAGACACCAGCTGAACTCTCTCAGTAATTAGAAAGCAAGCCTGCCCCTTGTCAGTGCAARTTAATATCAGCTGGTTCAGTCCCAAATGATGGCCAGGTATCACACAAGAACCATCTGATGATGGGTAAAAGTAAAGAGCTCTCTCGAGACCTTCACAACCTTATTGTTGCAAAGCATAATGATGGCATCGGTTACAGAAGAATGTCTAAACTTCTGAAGGTTCCAGTGAGCACTGTTGGGGCCATAATTCAGAAGTGGAAAGAACATYATTTCACCATAAACCGACCACGACCAGGTGCTCCTCACAAGATTTCTGACAGAGGAGTGAAAAGAATTATCAGAAGAGTTGTCCAAGAGCCAAGGACCACTTGTGGAGAGCTTCAGAAAGACCTGGAATTAGCAGGTACGATTGTTTCAAAGAAAACAATAAGTAATGCACTGAACCACCATGGCCTGTATGCACGCTCACCACGCAAGACTCCACTGCTGAAGAAACAGCATGTTGAAGCTCCTTTAAAGTTTGCTGCACAATATTTAAACAAGCCTGTGAAATACTGGGAGAATATAGTCTGGTCAGATGAGACCAACATTGAACTGTTTGGATGCCAGAATACAAATCATGTTTGGAGGTCAAATGGCACTGCACATCAGCCCAAAAACACCAYACCAACAGTGAAGTTTGGAGGTGGGAACATCATGGTGTGGGGCTGTTTTTCAGCATATGGTACTGGCAAACTTCAAATAATTGAAGGAAGGATGAGTGGAAAAATGTACAGAGACATTCTTGATAAAAATCTGCTTCCATCTACCAGGATGATGAAGATGAAACGTGGCTGGACATTTCAGCAAGACAATGAGCCCAAACACAAAGCCAAGGAAACTCTCAGTTGGTTTCAGAGAAAGAAACTAAAGCTGCTGGAATGGCCCAGCCAATCACCTGACCTGAATCCAACAGAAAATCTATGGAAAGAACTAAAGATCAGAGTTCATAGAAGAGGTCCACGAAACCTTCAAGATTTGAAGACTGTTTGTGTGGAAGAATGGGCCAAAATCACACCTGAGCAATGCATGCCACTAGTTTCTCCATACAGGAGGCRTCTTGAAGCTGTCATTGACAACAAAGGCTTTTGTACAAAGTATTAGATAAATTTCAGTAAGCGTGTTCAATACTTTTTCCCTGTGCCATTCCACATTATTACAAATAACTTCATTTCTGGACATTTATGTTTGATTTCTTTGTATGTATGGATCACTTGGGTTGTTACCAACATCTGGTGAAAATTTCATGTCATTAGCACCTCTAGTAATATATTTACTGAGAAAAATTTTGACGTGTTCAATACTTATTTTACCCGCTGTACTGTACATGCTGTACAAATGTATCATTCCGTTTGGGAAGCAGATGGTAGCATTCAGTGTGTAGCATTTGCATGCATACAAACCATTCAAGTTTTATTTCGAAATTTGGATTAAATAAAAGATAACAACGATGCAGTTTCTACTGTTGTTTCTGGTCCGTCTTCCACAGAATGAATTAATTTGGTCTTACTTCCACATTAATCGCTGGCTTTATTGCACAATCTAGTATTCCCTGCTCATGCTTCTCAGAACATCTCTGTGCTTTGCAATGAATGGCGGCAACGTGTGTGGCAGACTGGAGCCATGTGCGGTGTAAATCCAGGGTAAGAAGTTATCAGGTCAGAAAGGGAAGAAGAGACCAACAGAACCACATCAAATGCAAAACATAGTTGAAACTCTGGTGATCTCAAATCTGACTCTGTCCTCACCATGACAGCTCAAGATCCTGTCCACAAACACCTCAGACAGCACCAGAGACAAGAGACAGCCCTTATTTAGACCAACACACAAAAAACCCTGAAAAACTCCTGCTTCCTTATTGTAGCCACTAGAGAATTYGTGCCTGCAACCAAAAGCCTAAACTAAAATTATTTTTTATAGTCTTCACCACAAGGGTTTTAGTTTAAGATAGTTTAACAAAGTATCTGAGTAGATTAGAAGCATTGGAATTACCAGCATCTAAGCTTTTAGCAGCTGCTGGTAAAGAGCAGCAAACCAGAGTATAAAGGAAGAAAAACAAATAATGATGGCCTGTTTTGCTAAAGATGCTTCTCTACCATTTGGAAGTTGTTTGTTGGTATTTTCGTAATTTCTAAAATAATTACTAACTAAATCCTCATAGATAAATAGATTTTCCCCAATCTTTATTATCTGATGTGCACAATTACGTCTTAATGTTTTGACTTCTTTCTTTCTTTTTCATCTTTTCTTTTTTTTTTTTTTTTACAAAAGTTGAACACAAACAAATCGTCCATGAACTTGTCAAGTAGAGACTATGGTGAGGTGAAGCACCGGGTACATTTTCAATCCACCCCACACACACACACAAACACACTCACCACTTTTCAAATGCATTGTGAAGCGTGCCTTACAAGGACACGTTTATAGAATACCCTCATGCGTACGCCAAACAAAACTTGGTATTTATCTGCCGCTGTGCCGACGGAGAGCCAACTCCCACAACGCCAGCTGTCAAGGGCAACCTGTTCTCCTTTGACGGCGTCTCCTTGATCTCCTGTGATCCCTTCTAGGCATCTTAGCTGCAGCTGCACAGCTTCATTATGACATAACCTCCAGTAGGAAGCTTCCAAACAACATTGCTCCCTTCAACATATCACATCTGCTATTTCAGACTGAAGCCACACTGCTGGATTTGATCAGAGTTTAGGTAGAAAGCAAGCATGTTTCAGAGAGCATGAAGCAGTTTTCATGCTTACCATGTGACTATTTTTTTCAGTTTATTCACGATAAAATCAGACTTTTTAGGTTTTTTTTTGTTTGTTTGTTTGTTTTTTTTGGTTTGCTCTTTGTTTCATTCAACCCTGTCTGAACAACTTTTCAAATTAGCTGTTTACATAGAAGTATATTAACAAAGTACATTTAATTTGGTATAGTATTTAAGTAATTATTATGCTTCCGTACTTGTCCCTGATCTTGATGGTCCTTTACKTTATATTTGTACTGTATGTTATATACCTCTGGCCACAGTTGTAAAGTAACTAAGTACAAATACTTTGTTACTGTACTAAAGTAGAAATTTTGGCTATCTGTACTTTACTTGAGTAATTATTTTTCATCCTACTTTTTACTTTTACTCCAAACATTTTTACACAGTTACCAGCACTTTCTACTGCTTTCATTTTTTTAAAAAGTTAAAAAGTAGAAAGTCATTTCTCCCACTTTGTTTTGGCTTGTTCGTGTTAAAAAATACTATCCTAAAAAATGTATATTCAGTATAGAGTGAATTTAATTGTAGAAGTAACAGATGTATAAATGTATACCATTCTGATAC